>NC_045480.1:45374703-45684789 GCF_009650955.1 Corvus moneduloides | reverse complement strand
CTGCAACATTCAACACTGGCTGACCTTGTAGACTACCACAAGGTGAACATCTAGTAATGCATTCTTTAACCGTTTAATTGCCTCAGGGCACTTCAAAATAAGAAAGAATCCATTCAGTTGTTTTGAAGTAGGTAACTAGACCCGTTTGAACTGCTGCTGGGTATCTTGTGTGCTGCTCCAGAAGGGTATGTCAGCCTAACTGGTATAGCCCAGACGACCTAATACATCTCAGACATCTTAGATCTGACTCACTCACACTCAAGCTCACAGAACACCTTGCACACAGGGCCCAAGTTACTTACAAGCTACTTAGTAGAAATGTTGATGAGACGTGACAGCGTACTCATGCAAACTCCTTTCTTTTGTATTCTCTCCATGGTTAAGGGGTACTGGCAAGTTGGGTGAACACAAAATCCTGCTTACATCCAGCGTCAACGTGAAAGAAAGCAAGGTATCTTTATAATCTCAAAGCAGGCAAGGGGTGGTACTGAGCAAAGGTAAAAAATAGAAGGGAAGGAGCAAGGTTGGCAGGCTCTTGCAACAGTAACAGTGGTGTTTACCAGCACTGACTGCAGTTACATGGGCTTCAAGGAGAGCCAGATGGATTGTTCATTCGTATACTGTAAGGTCTGTCCAGGGACAGGACAATAGTTTTTCTCATAGGTTCATTTAAAATCCCTGTTTCTTTTAAATAAGTACCTAGCTTAATACAGACATGGCTAAACAAAACTGGACATGAGAACAATAGCTATGCTCATTTGCTCTACAGAACTCTACCTGGGCTGACTGAACTTGCTTCTTGCATGATTTTCACAGTTCAGGCTGAAAGTATTAAAAGCAGGAGTTATACAGCTATTTGTACCAGAGCTGGAGGATTTAAAGCCTGGCTCTGCATGGCTACATCAAAGATAGAGCCATGCCCACAGTCTGCAAAGAATCCTGCAGACCCCCTCCACTACAGCATGTGTGGGCAGCTGAACCCACTCTGCCAAAGTGCCCCACTGGGTTCTGCTTATCATCCACTAGATGACCATGAAAGAAGGCAAGTCCCCACCATGCATCTGTTGCTAGGATGGAGAACAAGATTGGAAGCAGAGACTGTACTATCAGGGAATTCCCTGGTTAGAACAGGATGTGCCTGAGCAGAGGGTGTGTGCTGTCTCCAGAATCCACCCTTGTCCTTCCCACAAACACAGCCAGAAGCACAGTCCACAATCCCTGGTCCTGCTTTACCTGCATGCTGCACAGTCCTGGCTCCAGCACTTTCTGGGCAGGGCACCACTCCATGTCAGAGAAGCTGTAGTTTCCTCAGAGATGAGCACAGCTCTTTCCTAGAACTGCCGGACCTGTGTCACTGAGTTATGGCACCGAGCACAGATGTGTTATGAAGACAGAGGGCAGCCATTTGGGCCCTTCCCCGAGTTCTCCAGGGAACTAAGCTGTTCACACACAGTGGTGTGAATACATCCACACCATAACAGAGGCAGGGAGACTGCTGTCCACCTTGTGAGGTTGTTAACAGGCAGGGTCTGTTTGAAAGCTGCTGTTTGATTATATCCTATATCAACAGGATGAACCAATCACTTCCTTGGGGAAGGAGCTGTTGCTTTACCCATGTGGCCAAGAGGACCAAGAGCCAGATTACATCTCTCTCTTTGTGTGAACCTCCCCATCTCACTGGGCAGCCCCAGGCTTGTATTCACAAAGAACTTGGAACCGAACTTGGAACCAGAGCTCCTGATACTTACCTGAAACCATAAGTGCCTCTATTTTATATCCTTCACAACAAAGCAGTAGGAAGTAATGTTGTGAGCTACAGGATGCATCAGCCCAGCAAGCTGCAAAGCACCTGGATACATCGCTCAAGATGAAGTGAATGAATTGACGAAGTAATCAGTTGAACAGGGAGATACTGCCATGGATTTTCAGTGGGTTTTTGTAGGTTTCTTTGGGGACTTCTGTATTCAAGCTGCCTGTTGTTCTTGAATGCAAGGTTGTGTGCCATCTGGAAATAGATTAGTACCTACAGTTGAATGAGATTATACCTTCCTGAAGGCACAAAATAACTTGGAGAAGTGAATCGATCTTGATATGTAATTAGCATAATGTGAAGCGTAATTCTATAAAACGCTGTGTCCTTGGAATGAAGGATGTTCAAGCCTTCAAAGATCCAAGCAAACCTTGAGTACCTTTCAGTGAAAGGTGCTCTCTGTGGCAAGAGATTTCCATGAAGTGTGCATTTTTTAAACTCCTCTAGCCTCTGAATATAGATCCTCCCTCTTTTAACCTGTATTAACTCCCACACAGGCCTTTCTGTGTTGAGATTATCCTTTTGAAAAGGAAAGGAGAAGGGACAGAAGCATTTGTCTGAATGACTACCACATGTACAGAGCCTAAAAATGTAAGAAGGAACACCTATATCAGTATTAATACAGTTTACAGAAGAGTTTTTGCCAGTAAAGAATGCTATTTTCCAAAATAGAGGTATTTATTGCAAGTTGTGTCCCAGTTACTAAGATGCATCTGGTGTAAACTTCATCATAGAACTTGCTTTTTCAACATGATGTTCTCTCTTCCTATCTGTTACAATGCTCTTTAAATGGGAGAGGTTGGCCAGAATCACATAAAAAATTAGTCCTCATCCAGGTTCCCTTATTTGTTGCACATGACAAACTCTGCAGCTGAGGGTTGTGGTGTGAATCTGCAAACATTTTTTAGAGACACAATCCTCAAATAGTGAACAAGAGTCGATCTTGTTTCAGTTCTTTACCTGTTTTTACCTGTTCCCTTTTTTCTGTTAGATCAGGGTTACTCTGCTTAACTTGAAGAAGCAGTCAAAACTTTCAGTCTTACATTAATCTGGGTTTTGCAGAATAGAGATTTAAAGAAATTGTGATAATCTGGTTTTAAAATTTTCAACTATGCTGACAGGTGGTTTCCGTTCCAGTAAAGAGGGGATAATGGCACTCCACTTACAGCAGGTGTCACTTGCTAGAAATAAAGCCTTAATGTAAACTGAGATTCTGAAAGTAACAACACTCTGCTACTGCAAATGACTTAATGAGCTTCTTGAGCAATATATCACATGTATCAATGAGATAATTTCAATACAATCTGCATCAATCATGAGAAAGGGTGTTAGATTATTTGTAGCAGGGGAAACATCCCTGCTTTGCTCTTTATGAACTGTTTCTTTTAAAAATATGGTCAAAATGAAAGGTCCTTCAGAAAAGCATCTGTTTTCATGTAAAGAATGTGCCATAGCTGATATCCTTCTGAAGACAAATTGTGAAGTGTTTTGCAGACCTACGGGTTGGTAAAGACAGAGGAAAAAGTATCCTCTAAAAAGGCATTTTGAGAGGCAGGATGTTAACTTGCAAAATAAGATGCAGTCTGATCTGGCATGGACATAGCAAGACATCAACAATTTTAGCTCCAAGATCTTTAGTAAAACTCCTCAGGGTTTGACTTGCTGACAAGTGGACCAGTGGATTCACTGCCTTTATAGTAAACTACTTATTTGCAATTATTGTCTCAGTACAGCCTAGGGAAAACCACTATCCATGTTCACATCTATCCCACATGTTTGAGTCATGCCTCGGTTTTTCAAAGACCCACTTTTCTGCTGTGAGGCAAGAAATATGAAGTTATGTACCTACACATTTACATTACTGCACTGACTGCAAAGGCAACTACCTTGCTAGAACAGATGCCCTCAAGATGGCTCTTCTATTGCTCCAAAATCCCGTTACCCTGAAAGTCTGTGGAGCAAGGATGTCTTGCAGCGGTTGAAATCAAGGGTGATGAGATGTCTTTGGGAGTTTCTCTGTAGAGTCCTTCCTGCTTCACATGCAAGGATGACAAGAGTAATCAATTTGAAAATTGCTTGCTGGAGAGATCATGAATCCTGGAGGAACATGGCAATTTGTTTTGCTTGATGCCTTTAGCCAGAGCATGCTGCAGTCATCAAAAAGTAAAGCAAGGAGTCCCTGGATGGCCTCCCCACCTGCACAGGGTCATCTCTAGTTCCTCCTCAACCAAGATCCAATCAGTTGTCATTCTGAGAAAGATCACAGGCTGGTTTGGGGACAAGGAAGGTAGAGACCTTCATAACAAAATCTGTTGTTCTGTTGGCTGCTCTCTTTAGATTTCATCTTTTTCTAACTGGGCTGGAAGCCCTGTTAGAACACCACTTGGCTCACAGAAACGTAAATAACAGCAGCTTCCCTTTCTCATGCTGTTCTCACCTCTTCTGTCAGTACAGTCCCCACCTCTAAGAGAGCCCTGCCAAATCTCTGCTGTGATTAGATTGCCCTGCACATCACCGACGCGGCCAATGACTGTGGGTTGGATGTCTCCGTCACTGATACCACCTCAGCTCTTGCCAAACTGGCTTTTGCAATCAAGGAACGGAAACTGCATAGACATTATTATTCCTGGCAAGAAGAACAGCATCTCTGTGGAAAAGGACATACACAAAAATCACAAAGGTATTATTTAAAAACATAAGTTGTGAAACTCTGACAGGATCTGGATGACGTGCTTGCAAAGTGATGAAGTGTTGAATTTACAATTGCTCAGTGCTTAGAACTGGAGACTAATAGAGGTTTGAAGGGACCTCTGGACATCATCTGGTCTAGTCCTGTTCTACAAGTGCAGCTCAGGGAAGACTGAATAAAACCATCATGGAAATAGTTAAGGTGAGGCTTGAGGTAGGCTATGATTATGAAACTTTCATAGTATACGACACCCAGTTTCAAATTCATGTTTAAGTGGGACTGTAGGAACAACTTTTGCCTTGGAGCAGCTGAGTTACCAAACTTTCATATGCACTCAACAAGCCATACCTGTCTCCTCCTATTGTGTAATATTTGTAAAGTTACTTATCAATACAAAGCCCTTTATAAATAATTTATTATGTGCTCTGGGAACAAAAAAGTTCTTTGGAGGATCTACTTGAGTGACTGCTGAAGTTTCTATGGTAAGTGATGTATTTTGGGGTTGAGGTTTTAAAGTATACAAAGTTTCTGTTCTTTTTGTACTTTTGCAATGTTTCGGACGCTTGATGCTTTGCAAGGCAAGTGCAATGCAGATCCTTTGCACCAACAAAAGACAAATACATATGAATGTGTCCAAGGAAAAGGTACTTACAGCAGCATGGTCTCTGTCTGCAGATCCTGCAATGGAGTGCTTTCAAAAGAGGTTCATAGCGCTCTTCCTACTGCACAGCAGCACAACAAAGAGTTCAGTGCTACCTTTCATTGTTCAGTGCTATGTTTCTTCCCCCAGCTTTTACAAGCCAAAAACCAAACTAGAATCTGGTTCAGACTGCCTTGAATTAATCTGAATCTATAAAACTAAGAGACTGCTCCAAGCAACGGCATTTAGGTAAGCAAATGGGATTTCCAAGCCCATGCAGCTTTTGTTGGCTAGTATATATTAAAATGATAAATAGCAGTCAGCATTAAAAGAAAATGCTTTATAAGAGCAGTAACTCAGACTTTCAACAGTTTTAGGCAATTGCAAAAAAACCTATTAAGAATATGACTAATTTTTACAATTAGTACCTATAATTATCATAAGAGAATTTGCAGGGTCCAGTAATCCATCACAAAAATTTATTTTGTTAATTACAAAAAGCTTTCTATACCCTGGCCAAGGCTCTGTATTTGGTTTAGAAGGAATACTTTGGTATGAAGTCAGAAAATGCTCATCACTGTTGGTATCTGGCATTCAGACTTTAAAGCCTCCTGCTAAATCACTACTGCAAATTGATATGTATTTTCTTTTCTTCAGCATGATAAAGCTTCTGCCTTCCAGTGCCCAGGTTGTATAGAAAAATCACGTATCTGAACCCAGTTCCCATCCATAGGACCACAGATCTGCAGAGCATTTTCTAACCATTGGAAGGCTGTACTATTTCCTAGTAAGGCTAGAAGTAGAAAACCTGAAGTATGGCAAAAGAACTCCCAAGCCAAACAAATTTCAGTTAAAAATAAATCTTGAGATACATACAGCATTCTAAAGCAGAAATACACCATCTGATTTACATGATACAGATGTGGCTCACTGCTTTTTGTTCACTGTCCACAAAGGAGAACAAACAGTATCTTCCAGCATTTTTCAACCATCACACTTGATCAGTAAGATTTTCTCTTTCTGAAGTTTAGAAAGCATTTTCTGAGATACCTCTTTCTCTGGATGAACTGGGAATGCTGTGTTATTGCACTGCTGCTGTTTCCCCATCCCAGCCCCTTAAAGGAAAGGTATTTTGGGTCACTCCAGCTTTACCATCGTTAACAATCAGATGTCCTTCTCAGAGCAGGAGTCTGTACTTATTCAAAAATAGCCCTTTTTAGGTATGTCAAGTTAGATGTAGAAAATAACTCCTAATTATTGGCCCACCAAAAGATCAATCCTTTAAATAACTGTACACATCTTACAAACATTTCAAAGGAAAAGCACATCCATTTGTTAGTGTGAATACCACACTGGCCACATAATACCACATAATGTTCATTGTCTCTGTGACATGACCTTGAATCTCATCAAGTGTTCATGTCTTACCCAGAAGCAAGTGCTGAACAGTCAGGATAATGGAATACTTAAAAGTCCCATTAGAATAAAAACAAAAGTAGGGAGGACAAACACTTCCCCTCTTCTATTGCTGCCATTCTGCTGGAATCTCCATCCTCTTTCAGTCTCATTCCAAATGTTCTGGTTAAAAACTCTTTTCCAAAACACCCTACAGTCCAATTCAGAGGCTTTTTACCTCCCTTTCTGGATTCATGTCTTCTTACTGCTCAATTTCTGTCTATGCAGGTGTGTTTCAATCTCTTGCTTGAAAATAAGCATCCCAAGCTGGCCATGAGAAGCCTCATTCATGGCCTTGGACTGCATGCACATTTTGTACTGCTCTGGAGTCAGCTCGTCCAGACACTGCTTTTCGTGCCACAGATGGAAGAGACCCCTGACAGGCGTTCGGATCACCATGAGGTTGCTGTGAAGGTACTTGCGGTACAGATGCACATCTTCACCACCCCAGCCTTTAATGTCCAGGTCAAAGCCACCTGTCACAAACAAAATTCGAAATAAAACTAGAAATATATATTAGCAAACTAGACGCTATAGCTGTTTTCTGGCTCCAGTCAGCTCTTTAAAACACACACACCTTCTGTGAACATCAAACTGCTCATCTTCAAATCTTTCACTACCAAACAAAAGTTGTATGTTTGTAATTTTGTTTGTAAGCAGTACTTAGATTCTGGTAACCTCTATGGCATCTAGGAAGAGCCTGAACATCTAACCACAGCACTGCTGCAAATTAGTGACATAGACATATTGGCAAAGGAAAGGGAGGCTGATCATAATTGTCTACGTTTTAGCAAAAAGGCAAGTGTATTGGAGTGTATTTTTCTTACCTATGTTGATAAAATCAGATCTGTACTGGCAAGTCATCCCAAAACCAAAGTCTCTCCAAAATCCAGTTTCTTTTTTAATAATCTGCATGGAGGGAAAGGAATGTTTACATGGAAGCAGAAATGCTTTCAGAATGAGCATTCTGACCTGAATGTGGTCAGAAATAGGAGCAACTGCCCTTTTATTCTTCCCCATGTGAATTCATGGCCGGTCCTGAACTCGTTTTTGTAGATACATTGCATACATCTGTCCCCCCTCCCCCCGCAAACAGCTGTGTTCTTAGGTATCATAGATAAGCCCCTGATCCAGAACAATCAGGTTTTGCTCCACTCCTGCTGTTGTAGACCAAGTAGAACAATACCACACCTCTGGAGTTTGCTTCTTTGCAGGCAAAGCATCCTCCAAAATTGTTTGTTTCTGTGGAATTCAAACCCGATGTAAGAAACATATTGGTAAACCAGGGAAGCCAGACTCTGCTGTCAGAGCAGATGGTGGCATCTGCATTGTGGACCACAAGAGCTCTGGAAGAAAACAGCGGTTCTAATCTGATCACGCAACCAACAGCTTTTGACTACGTTAATTTTGAGTAACAAGAATAATTTTCCATTACAGAACTGCTACATCCAGCTAAAATTGAACTCCAGATATGTAAGGTGATAGATACATGTCTCATAAAAGCCTTTGTAAAAATGAATGGTCTGCCTTCCTGAGATGGACAATGAAAACATTATGTATTACAGGTAGAAAATCAGAGCACTGAGAAACCATGGCTATAATTTTGAAAAGCAGATATCCAAGTACAGATCTCTTAAGGTCATAATTCATGCATATGAGTGACCTAACCCAACCTGGTGAGACATCCAAGAGCTTCAAGAGGCTGGGACAAGCATTTAAATCCTCTGAGCAAGTAAGCAGTACTTCACACTCCTGAATGCCTGGTTAGAAACCTATCCCTTAGCAGCTGCTTTGGAAAATCCTGACTTCCCTTGTGACAGAATTTCAGAAGATGAGGAAAGAGAATTTCCATTTCTGGATTTACAAATCCCAGTATTTCCTTTATGAAGAAATGCTCTTCCAAAATTGTCTCTCCTGATTTCTTGTTCATGCCTCCCCTTTTTGTTCATAACTCGTCTCTTCAAATGTTTTTTATTTTACTGCTCACATTGTTGTAGATATCACTTCTCATTTCTCCTTTCCTTGAAAAATCCAAGTCACTGCAGAAGCCAATTAAAAGGAAACAAGATTGTATCTGTCAGGTCTGCACTGTAACAAGAAGTCGCCATCATGATGCCCTTTCTCAGCAAGCTACTCGTGTATTAGCATTATTATTTTCCATTAGTGCAAGTGGCTGCTGCACAAATCAAATTCTATCAAAGATTTCTGAAGCCTTCTTTTTTTCTCCTCAGCAGCCCAAGTTCCAGGACGGAGAGCTAACACTGTCTTGTTTTATTGGCAGAGATCTGACCTTATGCCTGGCAACTAATGTGGGCTAAAAATATACATAAAAATGTGATTGGCTGTACTTCTTTAACTCAATAAGCTTTTCTGACATAAGCATCACATTTTATGATTCAAATATTAGCTATAAATACTTTCACAATCCTGACAATGTACTTTGTGGAATTTATGCTAGCTTGAGAGCTAAACTCTATTTCATTCCCTAAGCACAATGCTTACAACCTTGAGGATCCCTGACAGGCTCTGAGCAGAGAGAGAAAAGCTTATGTGAATCCCATGGTATGATCAGAACAAGTTTGTTCTGAGAAAAAAACAGTAGAAGGGATTTTCCAGACTCTTCAGTAAAAGGCTTTCTGGCTATGTCTCATAACACAGAGAGCAGCAGACAAAAAAATACTTCAGAATATTTTGGATGGACTTTTCAAACTCTCATTCTTCATTTTTATAGAGGAACTGTACAAGGTGGGGGTAGTGATGACAGAAGACTGGACTCAGACCCCAAGGGATCTTTTTCAGTGGTGACTGTCCCTGGGCTCAGACCACCCCTAATTCCTACCTACCCAGAACAATAATAGAAGCTGGCATGCTCTGGGGACAGTGTCCAGCCTGGGACAGGATGAGCCCTAGTAAGTGCAGTGCCTGGCAGTAAAAGAGGCAGATGTGGCAGGTTAGGACCTGGCCCGGAGGAACTGAATGAAGCTGCATAGCTGGCTTACGTTTCAATTTGAAAATTCAGCCACTTAGCAGCACTAGTGGGCAGAGGACTGTGACCCACTGACTCTGGAGAGAAGCAAGACTCCCTTCTATCAGGCCTTTAAGTTCAACAACAGTGCAACACCAGAGCACAAGGGAATGGAGAACAGTGTCTGCAGCAGTACCAAGCAATGGCTCAGTCACTAACATTCATGTGAATCTCTCGTCTGTGTGCTCTTTCTTCCTCACAACAGCTCCCTCCTCATCAAGAAAACTCATACATGTCTTAATCATATGCCTTATGGCAATGTTGTTAAAAATAATGCTTTGTTTTCACACCAAAAATAAGCAGGTGAGATGGAAATCAATGCAGCTGTGCTGTGTTGTATCAGTGCCAGATTAAAGTGACAGCTCCAAGCCTGTGATTTGACTCTGAGACACTTCAGAAACACACTGTCTGCTCACAGGCAGTTTAATCATGAGCTGTGGGATGGGAAAGGCCACTGTAAGGTGTTCAAGTAAGTGGGGGAATAACTGTGATGGCCCCCGGAATTCTTTTTTCACTGACTGATCTGAGGACAGGTCTGCTTTTTCTAAATGTCAGTTTTTCAAATGGAAATAGTATTCAGTGCAAGGAAGAAATCAGAGCAAGTCAAGGACTGTCACTCCAAGATAGCACACCATGGAGGAATTGTTCACTAGCTAGGAAATATCTTCTAGCAGAGAACCCAAAATGTTTTAAATTTTTAGTTTCCATGTAAAAACTTCAAAAAGGTTTAAAATAAATGGCACCAAGACACTTCCCAGTGAAACATACCTGCAGAACTCACAGTAAGGTGAGTGTTGTAGTTAATTTTGTCTGTGCGGTGGTCACTGCGCACAAGGAATAGGGAAATGCTATCCAAGAGCACAAGTACCTTTAAAAAATGCTTTGTTAAATAAAAGCAGGCATTCAGAGAAGCATGTACTTACCAGCTGCTGTTCTAAAGACGGGATGGAATCATGGTCACCATAAATTATACTGGGATTATACTGGCTGAAGAGAACAGGATAAAATACCTTCTTCCCTGGAAATGACAATGGGTTATTTTCTTTACTGTATAAAACACACTTGTCTCTTACAAGATGCAATCCAGGCTTGAGCAAATCCAGACAAAGTCACACAAATTTTCCATTGAGCCTATGTTCTTTCCACAAGAATGTTAATGCAAGGATATAATTAATAAAAAGATCCTGTTCCAGAAAGCATAGGTGCTGAAGGCAAGAGATTATTCACAGTGGGAGCAGGAACTGTTAACAACTGATTTGCAGTAGCTTCATTACCAATTCAAAGGCAAGCATACTGTGGTGAGGAATTTTACATAACAGGTAGAACCCGTTGAAAGATAATGTACTTCATGAGAAGCAGTACCTGGCTGTGTGTTCAATCTACAGGAGTTCAAGAATTCGGCTGTGAAGTATATGTCCACATCGCAAAAAAAGAGAACAACATTGTTTCCTTTCCAAAATCGAGCACCAACATCTAATCCTTTGCCCCTGGAAAATTCTTCATTCAACTGGATGAAGGTAAAGTTCTTGAAGTTGGCTGACCTAGAAGGAAAATATTCAGCAACTTCCTCTGTCCATCCAGCTCTTAATATAAATCAGGGGTGGGAACCCCATATGAAAGAATTAACCTAGAAATCTGTAATATCACAGTTCTGAGAGCAGCTGGAGGGAAGAGATGTCCTGTTTGACTCTTAAGGAGATTTCCACTATGTCTATCTATGTTCAGAGCTTGACATGAGTACTCACACACTACCATTCCTGTCACAGACTTTCTTTGGGCAGGTCTCACAAAAATCCCAACAACTCTTAGATTAACAAAAGTATCTTCAGTATGCAAATTTCAATTACCTGTGGTCACATTACTGTATCTATACAAGGGTCCTCTTCCTACACGGAGAAGACAAGCAAAAGGCTGCAGTGCCACATGATCTTGACAAACACAGCTATGTAACCAAACTCAACAGAATAGAACTGGCCAAAAGTATCCAGATCCTTTATGCTCTACTGAAATTGTCTCCACCTGCCTTTGGAAGTCAGCCTTCGGTCCTAACAGCTAAAGCCACTTTCAAAGAACTAAAGAGTTACCACTGGGGGGGGGGAGGGGGAGGAAAAAAGGAAAAAAGCAGTTGCACTGAGGTAAATTCAGTTAAAATCTGCTCTGCAGTTCACAAAACCGCAGATATGGGACTCTATGCGTAACACCATTTTTATTTGACACAAAAAGAGAGCTATTTTCTGCAATGCACTTTGGAACCTTTTGGCGCAACTATGAGTTTTGAGCTACCAAGTCTCCACTTCACATAGGATCACTGTGTATGAACAGCACATACCAGATGTTCAGTTACTTACTTAGAGGTATTTTCAAGTATCGATTTGACTTCATTCATTTGTTCCTTTCCAAAGTAAACTACAGTGAGGTGAATTCTCCCATCCTGCTGAATGCCCACTTCCCTGGAGAACAGAGATAGATTTGTGACTTATCCCAGAAGTTAGCTTCCTTCAATATAGCCTACAGCAGCTGGGGAAGGCAGGGTAGGGTGAACCTCAGAGGCATTCCTGGGGACATGATTTACTGACAGACATCCTTGTCCTGACAAAGCAGCTCATTGTCTCTCTTAGAAGGGACAGAAGTCTATCTTTCAGCCAGATTAGGTACAAGCTCTCTAAGCAGCATTTCTTATATTAATAGGACACTATTAAAAGAGGCCATCCTGCCCCAGGAAGAATGATCAGGCAGGCAATAACTTCAGCACTTAGGAGAATATGAGAATTATGAGGTATTTTTATAATACCCTACCTCATAATCTTGAGTTTTTGTAACAGATGTTCCAGAGTTCAGATCTTTGGCATTTACTAAAACCTAAGTATCAACCAAAAATCAAACACGTAGCCCAAGGGTAAGACCAATTTGAACAAACGCTAGAATCATGCCTCACTTGCACGAAGTTTAGTCAGCAAGAGTTCATCTATAATCAGCAGAGAGATCAGCATGACCAGAGGGCGATTTCTCCCAGTCTAAAACAAGATAATCAGAATACTAATCAGAAGACTAATTTAGACAAGGAGCCTATTTTTAGATGGCTGTAATTAGACAAAACAGATCCCATTGTAAGAGTCAGTATCTGTTGATAACATGGTCTTTTCTGGGCAGCTATTTAAAGTTACATCTCAATTAATTTCTCCCTCTGAACATCATCTCTGTGCTGAAAAATAAAAGTTTAAGAGTAACTATGCTGAAAGTTCAAATACATTTCCTTCTTGCCTTTTGTTGCGTTAATACTTTATCTAATGGAGCCTGGCAAAGTGTCTTGGAGCACTGATTCCCCTTTTCCTCAGAAATGCTCCTTTGCAACCACTGCATGAAATTCTCACGTTGCCACAACTGTATGTGCCAAACAAACAGAATGAGACTCTTAAGTCAGGTACATACAAATCAGAAACCCTGATGACTGCAATATAATTGCCTTTACTGCTAATCACAATGCATTAAGCAACCAAATGCCTTTCAGTAATCTCAAAAATCACTTAGTGGCACAACGAACCGTTAGGTAAAAGTAGCAGTGAGTGAGGTCTTGATAACTCCTAAAAGTGCATCTTACTTTACAAGTAAGAAAAAGTAAAGGCAGCATTGAAGGAAACCCACCTGAAATTCTGCATGAATTGCCGAAATTTGCTGGCTCTCTTGGCCAACGGCACAACGACATTAATAAGTGTGTCGGCCATATTGACATTTTCATTTTTCACTTTCATAACAGGACCAAATGGCCGGAATAAAACAATCTTCTTGAACTGATGTTTTGCATCTCCTTTGAAAGTCAGCTCATACAATGTGCCTTTATTTTTTTCTGTGCGGTAGATCCCTGCATGCAAACAAAATGAAGAGATTTTTGGATTAAAGCTGGGCTCCTGGGGGAAAAAAAGGATAAAGTCTTCATGTGCTACACCTAAACTGAAAATGCAGCAATGAGGCAATGATATATTTACTTTTAAACCAATACACAGTCCACCATCGTTCGGAGGAGGCCACCGCTCTGGCAGGGACACAGCCCTGGATTACAGGAGCTGTTTGGTATTCTTGCAGGCACATTCCAAGGCTTGGCTGAGTTACAAACCCCTGAAGGTTACCAACTGCACACACTCAGTATAACCCAGCAGACATACTGTCCTTATTTTCCAGACAGCTCCAATTGCCCACTGCAGACAAGCATGGTAATGGGATGCAGAAGGACTGCAAAGGCAGTCTGCCTCTCTGCAACAGGAGAGATTAGGCCATCTCCCAGAAAAGCAATTTCCTGATGAGCACTAGGAGGTTCTCTGGAAAGTCCCCTAATAAAACTATGCAACCAGGCCCCAGAAGCCATTGACTTCACCCACTGCCAGTCAGGACAAAACTCTCCTGTTACTCAACTCTCAAGAGACTGCTATTTCTCTTTGTGAATGCCCACTCCTGGTCAAGTAATGGTCTGCAAGGATGACACTACAGTTTGTCAGAGGCTAGACCAGGATACTTAATTCATACAAGCATGTATTTATTTCCTATATGGAAGGAACTTTTAACATACTTGATGGGTGAAATTGGTCTGGTTCATGCTGAGGGCCAGCATGAACTATAAAAGCCTTGATAGTGCCCCACGGAAATACTATAATATCTTAAATCAAGTTCACAAAAAGGCTGTAGATTTTCCTCACTCTAAATGATACTTCAGTTCCTACAGTGTATACTGAAATAAAGCTTTTTCACTGGCAGATCCATTAGGTTTAAGAAAGAAAAATTAATGCTAATGCTCACTACTCACTAAGCCACTGAAAACATCTTAACAACTTAATCAGTACAAGAGTATAATTGCAATGCCTTCCATCTCTTGCAGAAGTTAAAGAGACAAGCACAAATGCCTGGAAAAAAACTCCTCCTCTTGACTTGTTTTTCTTTTTTCTTTTCTTATCTTTTTTTCTTTTTTTTTTTCCTTCCATCTGGCTAGGAAGCATATCTTCTTCTGGTTATGAAAAACAAGACCAAAATAAGGCTTCTTTTTTTTTTTTTAAATCTTGGTTGTTCCCTGATGTGTAACATTGCTGGGCATCTGACCCATAGACTGTCAGCTCTCTCTCTATTTCTCATGAAGGTCTGGGTCAAAGTTTGCTTCAAAGAGCAAAGTGACATAATATCTTCATCTTGTATTTCAGCTCTTACATTGGTATAATCAAAAGACTAATGAGGTGTGATTTTATCTGGATCGAGTTCTGTGGACTGTCTTATCTTCACTATCATTCTCTAAGTGTTTTATTCTTAATGAACACTTCAGTTGGTTAATAATATATGCAGATTTACTGAGCTGTTACTCATTTCTTGTTTTATTTTTAATATAAGCTGATTCAACAAATGCTCCAATCCTCCTCCTAGCATAGCAAATGAATCTAGGGAGATAGCAGCTCAATCATTCTTGTAGTGCTAATCTTTCAAAGTTGTGCCTTTGACTCCTCCTAGCTTTTTTCATAGAGTCTGCCCAAGCTGCAGACCATCAACTACATCTGTTTCTGAACTGGAGATCATCTAAATAGTGACCTAATACTCCCTTGGTTTCATCCTCCTGGTGGCCAGAGAATACAAATCTGGGACTTTGAATTCTGTTCACCCATTTATTCTTACAGAAAGCCTGCTAATGATCCAAGTGCATTGTTGGGTGCACTCATTTGCTCAGGCAGTTTTTGAACACAGGTTTTACTAAGGAAGTTTGTGTTTGAAAAGGTTAAGGCAAACCTTTTTGACATTCAGCTAAAAAAACCTCTAAATTAAATCTGATCTGCATTTTCTTTAGAGAGAAACTGATAGGACTGTTTCACATGTTTGACATAGTGTACTGTCATTTTTAAGAATAACAAAGATCTAAATTAAATTAACAAATTTAATAGTACCTACCACACAACATCTCAGTCTTTGCTTTTATATTCTCTTCTACCTACCCCAGCCAAGAAACAATGACCCCACAAATACTACTTCCCTGGAGAGATGTACTACACAATAAAGGAAACCTTGCCAAATAAGAAGTACCTTAAAAGAAGAATGCAAGTTGTGACCTGACTGGGGTCCCTCCTAGGGCTATATACACAGAGGCTGCTTCTGAGTCTGTAGTTTTGTTCTTGTTCAGTACTGCTACTATGTCTGAAAACAAGTAGCTTAGGTGAAGGCAAGGTTTCTTTGTGCAACATGGTAATCCAAGAACTCATAATCCTAGCGTTTTATACTGAAGATAACTGTATGCAACTTTAATGCCTCTAATTAAATATGGCTATTCTTCATGCATATTTAAACTATTTATTTTCCATTTTTAAGCATCTTCTTTCCTTTTTTAAGTATCTTCTTTTTAGAAGCAGGGAACAAAGTGACTTTCCCAAGGGCAGGCAGTGAGCCTTGGAAATGAGTCTGAATGTCCTGAGTCACTCTGGCGACTCACCCAGCGGAACATCCTGCCTTTTACAAATTTTTTCCATTTCCAAAGGCTCTACTTGGTGCCACCAGGACTTCCTACGTGATTCAGGAAGATGTGTCAAACAGCCTCAATTCCAAGATAAAACTATGAGGAGAGGAAAAAAGTAGTCTCAAAAGAGTAAACAAAAAAACCTTTTCCATAAAAGATTGCTCCTGAAATGAAAGCCTTGGAAAGGCTAGAGATAGATAAAAGAAGGTTATTGATCATCTATTGCTTCCATTACAGCAGATATAGTTCAGAATATGCACCATTCCTTTCAGAGGCAGGGAGAAAAGTCAAAGCCTTTGGAAACCCAATGTAAAAAAAGTAAACAGGAGCTCTGTGTCAGCAGACAGAATGGCGCTAAAATAAAGGTAAAGAACAAGCGAGAAGCAAAAATGGCATGGGCTCAAGAATTGAGTAAAGAGCAGTAAGTCTCCAGTCTTCAGAGCAGCAATTCCCAGGACTCTCTACAGAGATGGAAAATACCTGATGTCTATTCAGCAGGGCAGGCAAACAAATGTCATGTATATGGATCTACATAAAATGTGTAACTAGCAAACAGCCATGCATTCTTAACAAAATGCTGTTGAGTGGATGACAATTTTAGCCTCAGTTCACAGACTACAGGCTTCAAGTCTTCCACTGTCACTAGAAACGCTCCCTGGACTCATGCTCATTAGTTCCCTTCTGTTAGATGATGTAGGAGCCACTATGAGGATTTATCAGGATTCACTGTCCCCATTTTAACTCAGTATTACAATGGTCTTCCCACTCAACATGCAGTAAAATACAGCATCTTATCCTTTGATGAAAAGAATCTTTCCTTCTTTGCAATAAGCTTCCACAGCAAAACTCCATCAGATAGCCCACCACCAGTAGCTTCCCATTTGAGAAAGCAAAGCTACTCCTTTTTCATTTGCCTCTGAGACCTTGATTAAAATTCCAGTCACTAGACAGCCACATACTTCAAGTAGGAAAACTTATGATCCAACATATTTGAAGGTGTTATGGCAGGGCATTTTTTAAGCAATCCAGGGGTTTTCTGGAACTGTTCATATTAGGAAGGAATATGTCCAGGCAGTGATTCCGTTCACTTATGGAACACACTACTCAGGCTTGTCAAGAGTCTCCAAATTATTATCTCTATCTGTGAGAAAATGAATGACTCCCAGATCTATTTGGCTGCTATTTACATAAATTAATGACCAGACCTGTTATCCTGCTTTCTGAGCAACTGGCTTTCTACTGGAAACAGAGCAGTCCTTTGCCTGCTTATAATACACAAAAATTTCTGATTTTTTTCCATGCTGTTTCTTACTGACTCCCCTTGGCAGAAAGCTAGTGAACTTGTTACATAAGTGGGAGGAGTAAGGGGGAGAGGGGAGCATTACAGCAGCTGAACAGCCCAAGTGCCTCTCTCAAGAGAGAAGCTAAGCAGAGCAGCAGCCAGATGGATACATCTCGAGCTCCAGGGAGAAGGTGTGGCTCTCTTGGTTTTGACTAAAGGGGGGGGGTCGGGGGGGGGGGGGGTGGAATGGAAAGTTCCACTACGTGTCAGCTATTACTCTGGAAGGAGAACTGAGAATCCTATCCACATTTCATGTAACAGCAAATCTGCTGAGAAGGAGTTTAACTCAGATGTAGGGTACTAGGGTCATAGTCTAATTCCCACGCACAAGTCCTTCTGTCTAGAAACTGAAGAGATGCAACACTAATTTCAAGATATCCCAGCCACGGAGACAAAATATTTCTCCTTAAATGCAAGAAGTGTTTAAAGAAACATTTTCCCTCTGCAAAGACAAGAATAAATGCACAAAATAAAAAAAAAAGGAAGAGAAACAGACCCCAACTGAGTTTATTGCCACACACCATCACCCTGCCTATTGGCATATGCTAGCAGTGAACTAGTACTGAAAAAGTGATAGCAGGTACCAGATGTGATCCACAAGAAAAGAAAAATCCACCCAGGAGGTCAAAGAAAACAAGATTATTGTGCGCAACTCTATGTTCTAGCAAGACTCAGGATCAGCAACACTCTTGAGAAAAGCTGGTGTCAAAGGCATTGCTGAATAGAGGAAAAACAAGGACACAAATCCCACATACTGACAGCAGCAGCTCAGATTTTAAATCCTGTCTCTGACCCTGATTACCTGATTTTCATTTCAGCACATCTCTCCATCTGATCAACCTTAAGATGAGGGTGGTAGCCTCACATTTAACATAAGAGAGGCACACAGTTTTTGTGTGCTGTTATTGCTAAAGCAGCTGGAAAACACTTAAGAGGGTTAAGTGGTATTACTTTCAGTGCAGATCTGGGCCACGTCTCCCAGAAATCTCCAGCTGCCCATGGCAGTTCTAGAAAATGAAAATAGCTGGCTTGGTGGCTGGGTAAATGCACTCATGGTTGCTGTGTTGCTGATTACACTAAGTTGCCAGAAGCTGACATAGAATCCAGCTTATTACTAACTTGTTGTGTAGGCAGTGGCACCTGCAGAGCACTGTTTCCAAAAGCAGTTCAGAGTCCAAACTATACTTGAAATGCAGAACTGAAAGAGAAAACTCAGTTCTCCCTACACATACTGAAGTTACACAGAGCAATGGATTTGTCCTTTCACTGGCAGTCTTTGCCATTCTTGGGAGAATGAAAGATGGGGAAAAAGAGAATGACAAGAAGTGACAGAAACCTCCAAAAGAATTTGGCAGGAAAATTTTCTGCGAAGTCTCTTTGTTTCCAGCCCCAATACATGGATCCCTGCATTTGCAAACAAATCAGTCTGTGCTGATGAATGAGAATGAGAATTTATTTCCTTGCACCTACAGAAGCAAGGACCTGCCCCACAGGGGGAGGACACAAGGAAGGTTTCTTGAGGTCAGACTGAGCTGCACACAGGGCTCCAGTTTCTTGAGCTCCAAGTCACATGAAGGGCTTCCTCCCTCTGGAGTATTTCACCATGGTATGTGAAAGCCAGCAAGACCATTATAATGTGCATGAAGAACCTGCACAGAACCAGCACTAGCATGCATCTCTTCCCCACACCTTTCTGCACTTGTTCCCCAAGCACAGCACTGGTATCCAGTCAAAGACCCTTGATTGTGCATAAAGGCAGGCTCACAGCTTAATGGATATTAAGTAAAGTGTGGCAAGAAAAATCTCCTATCTCCTCACCCTCTCACATGGAAGAGCTGGTGCCAAACAGTCATACACCTATAATAAACTGTGGAAACATATTTTGAAAAGATAAACTGAACAACAAACAGGAAGGAGGAGAATGGCAGCATGGATTTGAACTGCAGTTGTCAATGTTAACACTGGAAACAGATCTGGGATTGCAGCCTGGTCAGTCATTCCTTGCTTAGTCAGTTCTGAGGCAAGCGCATGACTAGAGAGCTGTGAGCGCACATTGGTGTCACTGCAGGAGACTGGCAGGCTTTGTTGTCACTAAGTCCTATTCCCCAGGAAAACTGCCATTTTGCAATTGTGCCCGAGACAGCATCGCTAGGTCACAGCACTATCACCATCGCAGACATCTGTGCTCTGACACAGCTCCCATCTCCCTCAGCAACTCATTCACACCAGAATTCCGCCCCAGCACCGTGTGGACCTTCTAGCCTGCTCTCTGCATACGAACCTTCAACGAAGTCGGAGGCTGTGTATACATGGGGTTTTGCTTTACTGACCCCATCTGGCTTGTTCAAGCTCCCGACTGCTAACTCGATCACCTCTGTCAACTCGTCTCGCTTGTCCTTCCTTACAGGTTTCTCCTCTGGGTGCCGTGTCAGCCCTGTCTCCAGCTGGTACACCTTCTGGAGGGTGAAGCTCTCAAAGGGCACTGCCGCGTACTCTGTGGACAGCTTAACACCGCTGTGCACCTCTGCTTTGTCTACTTGGGAACGGAGGAAAGCCAACAGGTTGGCCTGGGCCTTCTCCAGCTTACTGTGGTCAAGCTGAATGTCCAACGAGTCTGGGTACTGGTTCTGCATGTTCTTAAGCTGCTCGGTCCTGCCCTGGAGCTCAGCCTTCAACTGGGCAATTTGTTTCTTCAAGCTGATGATGTAATTGTGGTGTTGCTCTTCTCGCTCTTGCAGACTGGCTTCATATCCCTCCTTCGCAGTCGGACTGTGCACCCTGGGCAAGGCAAGCTGCTGGTTGTCACCCTTGGGTGTGCAAGCCAACATATAAACAATAGACATTGAGCAACAGGCCACCACCAGCAGGCCTACAAGTCGGGGAAGAAACAGAATAAATCCTCGTCTAAGCATCATATCTCAAAAAGCAGAGTCTAACCTCACACATGCAACAGTTCTTATATCCATGCAGTGCCACAGAGGCCTCTGGTCTTGGAGTACTCTTACACAGATGCATGTATGTGCAGGAACTGGTTTGTCAGCTCTCTTGAAATGTGTGCTCTGCCTCTATATGGAGCTCTCTCTGGTGTGCACCCAGCAGGACCAAAAGACAAGCTGTGAAGCAGACAGGACACCTCCTGATCCTCATGGCAACATCTATGTTGCTGCAATGCGATCAGATGGTGGCTGATGGAGCCTGAGGACCTGAAAGATAAATGACAAAGACAGCCAAGTTAGAATTTGGTCATCCAGTTCAGACCATTTAGAGTGTTCTGAGAATTTACCTTGTTTCTTAGCTGCTCTAGCAGATCTCAAAGCTGTGAAGTGCTTGGGCTAAGACCCAAAAGATGCCAAGATCCTTATGCAGAAAATCCGGTATGCATCCATTTAGTTGTAATAACATGACTTGGCCCATTGCCAATGAAAAACTAGTCCAGACCTCAAAGACTGCCACACTTCAGAATTACTAAGAAGTGTCTAGTGGTCAGATGCTAAGGTGCTCAGTTCATCCAAGCAATGATGGGCTGTCTTGGTTTGAAAGACAGGTGTCTGCTAAGGAAGGCAGAAGCCTCCCTTGGAATGGCAGATGCAACCCCCTTCACTCCGAGTTATTATAATTTGAAATCAAGGGCTTTTAGGCAAAGATATGGGAAATAGGAATAACAGTTCTTTACTATAATATATATAACCAGTCAAACAAACAGCAATAACTACGGCAGCAACAGCAAACAATCACAAACCCAGTGCCAGCCTTCTCGGCTGTCGGGCCCTTTCCCCTCGGGTGCAGTTCCGCTCGCAGCCGGCAGGGGCGCTGGCGGCTCCCGGTGAGCAGGGCAGGTGCGATGGTTCCCCCGCGGCTGCAGGGGGCGCTCCGGAGCGAGCTCGGGGAGCACGCGGCACTGGTGCTCTGGGATCCCGGGAAGGGATGGGACAAAGGAGCTTCACAAACCCCTGGGCAGCCGATCCTGGTGTCCCAGCAGGACCCTCGGGAGCAGCAAACTGGAACAGCAGGGATGAGCAAAAAATGCCAGGTGGTAGACGAGATGTATCGAACTCCAGAGCTGTAGCGGAACCCCCGGACGTCTGGGCAGGCAGGGGGTGCGGAGCTGCAGGCTAGCGAAGGCTCAGAGCAGTGGCAAAGGAACGGCGAGGGCAGAGCAGCCGCGGCCCGGCTCCCAGCAGGGTAGGGAAAGGCGGGCTCAGGATCCCAGGGTTTTCCCCTGAGGCACCCGAGCAGATGTTGAAAAAGAAGCCCCTCTTTTAGTGAGGTAGGGTGTTAAATAGGGTCCCAGTGCAACGGCCGTTCCAGCGAGCAAGCTCCACTCACAGTAGAAGGAAGGCAGTGGAAGACAGAACCCCACCGTGGTGATGAATTCTCCCCGCAGCACCCACAGCTTCTCTCCCCTTACAAAGGCGAGAGCACAAGAGTTGTAGGGGCTCCACCCAACCCCTTTTCCCCAGTCCAAATCTCGCGGCATCTCTGCCCTACACGAGAAAACCCCATGTAAAAGAAAGTAGCCAGCTGGACCCCTCCCCCGAGGTGTGGCCAGGTCTTTTCTCTGTCTTAAGTATCCAGTCATTATTGTTTCCTAGCAACACAATGGGGAAAAATTCCTTAAGAGGGGAAAAAAAAAAAAAAAGAGAGAACTCCTAAAATCCCAACATGGGCCTTCAAGAGTTCTCAAATCTTGGAGTGCTCACTCAAGTTTTGAAAGGACGGCACTCAGTCCCACAGCTACCACATATATCTTAGTTTCCAGGCATGTTTTTCCAAAACACCAGGTGATGAATATGGTCCATTTGAATGTAAGAAGCCTGACCTGGAGCAGAAATTTGATAACCAGAAAACTAAAAACTGTTATCAAGACCAGTTACTGCAACTATCATTGTTTGACATATCCTACCAGATGCTCCCATGAAAACCAAATAACCAGGAAGAGGACATTTTTGATGAACACTCAGACCAATTTTACTCAAAATCAGCAGAAGCTTTGTTGCAATTTTGAAGGCTGCCATCACTGCACAGTATTTTAACATCTCAAGACCCTCTTCTGTTTCTCGTAACACTATGAAAAGCTGTGCAAAAATGTATAGTACTACTGTACTTTCCAGTCTGCCTAGGACTGTAGACCACAGAGAAGGTGGAACTGGGAACATTATAATTTTTAATAAAACTTCTTCAAGTATATATAGAAGAGCAAAAAAAAAATTAGATGATTGAAATTGAATATTGACCTAGCTATAAGCTACATTAAAACAATTGTGCTGAGAACATTACCAGAGGGATTTTCAAAATCCCTTGGATTTGGCCCAAACCCATGCTGGTGCAAGGAACCTCATCATTTACTCAGCTGACTGTACACTTAGGGCAAGGCTGAGTAACATCCTAGATTACACATTGTTAGACACAAACACAATCAAATTAATCCCTTGATTCTCTTCCCTTGGATGCATACATGACATTATGACACTCTTGACAGAGTCACAGTCCTTTTAGGCATGCATCCTTGCTGTCACACCCTTAAGTAAAAACAGTTTAACTAAGAATAAGACTTTCAGAGTTATTTTCAGTTATTTCTAGTCTTGAGTCAAAGTCTTATGTAGGACCTTTTATAAACTGCTCTGTGGCTTTCCACCCTCTGTCTTGATTTACTATTACTCCATATGCAGAAGTTATGCAGAGATATTTCTGATGTTTGGACTGTTATTATTATTTTATCAGTTTGCAGAGCTTCTGGGAAAAAACCCTACTCTAAGCAGGAATTGAGGGGGCTAGAATGAGTCATAAAAATAGTACTGTATTTTTTTCAAAGTAATGCTAAATTACTTTTATAGCATTTATAGGATTCTCCAGAAAATGTCAGCATTTTTGAAGGAAGAATTGCTGATTTTCAAGAAAATATTTAAGCAGCATGAGAAAAGGACAGGATGAAGTTGGTGCTCTTACCTTTTTGATGTGATCTTCTCTTTGGAACATCTTGGTCTGCTACAGCTTCTGCTCAGCTTGCCAAAATCATCGCCTGTTTATCTCCCTTCTTATGCCCTTTCCAGAAAATGCGTGTACTATGAAAAGCGCTGTCAACCTCAGAACACCTCTTCATTGCTTTCACATTTGTCAGCTGCCTACATCTTCAGTCTGTCTCTCGTGTGGTGAAAGGCTGTAGTGGAGACGCTTCCTATGGATGCACTAAAAAAGTTGGCCTCCTGCAATGTAAAGGAGCTTGTCAAAGCAGGGAAAATTAATCTGGGCATTTCTAACTGTACAACAGATCTGGCTAGAAGACTGCAAGAAGGTAGTGTGCAGGGAGACAGGGTCAGGAAGTGGTGAGATGTAGTACATAAAACACTGCTGTGCTTGTATGCTTCCCTTCACACAATTAGTCCATTGACTGAATTGGCAGAAGCTGAACATCAGTGAAAGGATTAGTTGTGCTAACATGGTATAAACTGAAATTACATCTCAATGGCTTAGATAAACACACTGTTTCATTTCAATAAGCAGCAACAGATTTGAGTTTTGGGCAAAGAGCTCTTCAAATGTTGACCTTAGAATATGTGTCTATATAGATAGCTATCTTCACTAAAACATAGTATGTCTATCTTCAGGGTACTATTTCTTTTCTATATAGTTTTCTGGTTTGAAATCTCCGCCATCAAAGATACATCTTTATAAAGACTTTAGGACAGTAAATTAACAGAGCTACTTTGTCCTTTGAAACAGCATTTTCATAGTAAGGAATTGAGACCATGGGGACTTTAACCTTCTTCACAGGGATTTTACCATCATGACTGGAGGCATCCTGACAAGAAGCTTTCATTGCTTGCCCTCTGGATCTGTCATATTAAATTGTACTGGTAGCTTCAGTGGCATTGCCTTACAGTGACTGACATTTAAATATACAGCTGTTACTGTACTACTATCTCATGGGCATGCTTGTGAAAGCAGTCCCAATTCAGGTCAGTGCCAAAAAAAGCAGATTACTTTAAATCAACACCAAAGGTGGTCACAGCTGAGGCATCTCAGCTGCACAGACAAGTACCAGAAAGCCAGGGATGGTAACTCCTCCTAACAACCATTCTGATTTCACCAGATCAATACAGTTTCACACCAACTGAGATGAAGAGAAGACAAACTGAAGTGTCAGGTTTTTTTCCAGGAACTGACAAAAACACCTCTGTATTTCACAGCCAGCTGCATCAAGTAGTATTAGTCTCTTTGCAAAGCGAAGCTGTAACAAATATGCAGTGATTAGTCTGGTGGCTGAGGAAAAGGACATTAATTCTAAAATAACCTTCATTTGTGAAAACATCTTCAACCTCAGCTCAACCTGTTAGCCTAGCCAGAGGTCAGCCCAGCTCACAGAGGTGCTTTTCACTTGCTTTCAAGGAGCCTGGGCCCAAAAAATGAACTAAACACAGAAACAGATTCTGTCATCACTCTAAGCACTCTGTAAACATTTCTTCACAGTGGAGGGTGCTGCACCCAATCACAGGGAGTGGCAAAAACCAGAAAGTTGGTTGGTTTGAAATGTCAGATGGTATGCACCCATCACCGTTTCTCACCAACATATGAATTTTTATTGGACTGTAGAGATATAGGAAATTCATCTCTGCACAGAAATTGCAATGTATTCCAAGTCTGAAATTTTGTCTCTCAAAAACCACACTGAGAATTTGTGCAGGAGAAAGGGACTTAAACCAAAGTATCTCTGGATATATATCTCCCTTCTGAGCTCCACAATTTCTGCACTCCTTATGTTGAGGACAGAAACAAATAGCAAAAGCACAGTGATATTTGCAGAGGCAGTGATCTCTCAGCACATGTGGCATGAGCAATGCCAAATAATTCCATGTTTTTAAGTACTTTCTGCCACAGCTTCTTATTGTAGGTGTAACTCAGACTGGCAACTCCCATTTTAGCTCACAAAACTTTGAAATTCCTTT
The DNA here is from genome assembly GCF_009650955.1 of Corvus moneduloides. NCBI lineage: Eukaryota > Metazoa > Chordata > Aves > Passeriformes > Corvidae > Corvus > Corvus moneduloides. The sequence goes on along the minus strand of NC_045480.1, from coordinate 45,659,410 downwards.
TCTTTTCTTTTTTTTTTTCCTCAATAGAGGCAGTAAGTGGCAGAAGCTGCAATTAGGTTTTGCGTAGGTGTTTGGAACATCTTCATTGAATAGCAGCACATGTCACAGTGAGATTTCACTAGAGTCATATTAATCTCTGAAATGAGCTGTGGGGAGGAGGAAACAGATGTTTCACCCAGACTTTAAGTGCCTTACAAAAATAGACAAAGACATTCTGCAGCCACTTGTAATTTGCCTTGAACTTCTTAATTACAAGGAGTGTGCATAGCACTGCAGACATATTAGTCTGCTTTAAATGTTAGGAACAAGACTTTTCCCCCCTTAGCTTCTCAACAGAAATCCAAGACACGCAGCAGAATAGGACATCACAGGGATTAAAATTTAGTCTCACACAACAATTTATGCACTTTATGCAAAAATTAATTATATTTCTCCTTATGGCCAGATCATGATTTCTCAACTACTTCTCAGCCCAGTTCATCTGCCCAGGGTTGAATTAAACAAAAGGCTGAATAAAGAAAAAAACATCTCTGATAAACTGACTGGGTGCACCTTCTTAACCTTCATGTATTGTCCCCTGTTAAAAATTCCACTACTCCCTCTTGGGTTGACACTCACACATCCCAAACAAACAACTCAAAGTCCTAACATCTGGTTTTTAATCTTCAATCCAAATAAAGGATTAGTAAGAAATAGTATCCCAAATGAAAATGTTAAATGCTAATACTTGAAGACAGTAGACAACTTACTGTAAAACTCTTCATTTCCTAATCTTTGATTCCAGAGTAATCGTCAACAGAAAATCTTACTTACACTGTCACGTGTTCTCTCAGAAAGTCTAAATATTTACCCTGCCCACAGAAAGACAGTTACACTGTTCCCCTTTGTAAATAACATTTACAGTCTGATCATCTTGCAAATAGGTTACAACTGTTAGAAGCTGACTTCAAAACAAGAAACCCTCAAAACTTTAACAGTCCTGGAAATACTGTATTTTCCTCTTGTAAGGGAACTGAGAAGTAGCTGCTTCATTCAAGAAGCAGTTTACATTCAAGGTACTGCTATAGACTTGTCACTCTGAAAGCTACAAAACCAAAGCAGAAGTCCTAACTTTTGCCTTTGTTAATATCTGGACCCCATTTCTGCTAATTTAATTTGGCTCCTCTTATCAAGGTAAAGCAGTAACTTTATCTGCCATGCCACTTCAGCTGAGTTCTGAGGTCAGTGTGTTCTTGTGTTAGACCATCCACTTACATGTGGTCTCAGTGCTCATGAAGGCAACTTTCCCAAACACAGTCCAGAACAGAAATCAAGATTACTCTGAAAGCCTTCTGCTGTCATATGCAGTAAACATGCCAGAGTTGTTTCAACTTTTACAGTAGCTGTTATTACTATTACAGTAGACAGCCAGTAATAATTATTTCTTCTACAGTATCATTATTTCTGTTTTAAATAAAGCACTCAAAGGGAGTATTGAGGTGCCTTTGTCCTCCCAGTGCATACTCATTCTGTGTGTGGGCTTATCAACATGTATACACATACAAGAGCGGACGTGCCATTGCTTTCCTTTCTCCACTGTTAATCAAACTAGTTTTAAAGTTAAAAAACCACAGAGCTTAAACAGTAATTAAGTTCTAACTACATCTGAAAATAACCAATGTAACAGCTAAAATTATCTCCACACACCAATAACATCATTTTTTCTGATAAAAACCCCATTACTTCAAGTTACTGCAACAACACTCCTAAAACTGCTTTCTCTGCCCCCGAACAATGTTATCTGTGTAAGACTTGGCAGTTTTCTGCAGATAAATAACCAGCCATTGCAGAGGTCTGTAGTAGGAATGCTATTTTTTGTATGAGATACTCAGATTTCCACGTTACAACCAAAATATACCACCCTTCTCTGCTAAACACACTGATCTATAGGTGTGTAACCCACACATCCTCAGTACAGTTATTAGCTGGGCGTTCTATACGGCACTTCCAAAAGCCTTCACAGGACTTCCCTGTGAGTTTCCACCACTCTGTCTCTCCTCCAATAAGGACATGACAGATCCATGCCTTGTCAGGCTCCAAAGAGAAAATGCAGAGAAGAGATGACAAACATGCAGTGCTGCTGCAGAGATGCTGTGACTCACAAAGACCATCTCCATGTTACTGCAAGAAAGAAGTGACAAGGCTTTTCTCTAAAGGTCCATTTCTCATGGCCTGGAGTTTTAGGAACTCAGTTGCTCCAAAAATATTTAGAACTTTGCTAAAATGGAGACAAAAAATACGCATTTGAGTTGAGCTGGAATTCAGTCTGGTCTTTTAGGAGAAAATTAGCAAACCATCATCGTTTCCAGAACTAAAAATTAATGGTAGGGCTGGACAGCTCAGATGTCCAACTTAGCTGGAAGACTAGCATCTTCTGAACATGACCGTCACTTTAATTTCAATTAGGTGAGAACCATCTCAGTTTTGTAGATATATAAAAGAGGAGCATTTTTCTCTAACCACATGATGCTGCAAGAGCCCTATACAACATTTAATACAGCAGCATGCTGGACACAGTGTCTTTTTGCAGGAAATTAGCTAACAAAACAAGGACAAGCTACAGCCAGGGAACAGCAGAATGATACTACTCTAATTTACTTCATTTTAAGATCTAATTCATCAATTTCTCTGCATGTAGAGAGCTTCCAGAAAGACTAACTCAGCTTTAACATAACACCAATCTATACCAGCTTCTGAAATATCTCAGAATCAGCGTAATAAGAGGGATAAAACACAAAATCCTTTCGTGTTTCCTGATTAAAATAAATAATGGGATGAATTTTGCTTATCCGTTACCCCGGACCTGGGAAAAATGCTATTATTTCACTTTGAAATGTTTACACATGCACTCTCAGTGGTTTACACAAGCAAAAGAAAACTGACTGCCACCACAGGAATGAACAGTCATTCCTTTTAAGAACAAAGATGACCGCAGCTTTATGAAAGAAACTCAAGTAGCAGCAGCAAGGCCTGCAACATTGAGGGGATCTACACCTATGTGGGGATGCTCTGTGAATGCTTGTTGGTTTAGACCCATCTCTTCATGACTGTTACTTAAAACTTTTTCTTGTACAAAGTAAACACTAATGTCACTTTATGCCAGGAACCCCGAGGATTCTGCCAGATGTACGTCCCACAGTACCACAGCCAGACTTTCAGTGAAATCTGAAGCCCAGTGTATGCACACCAGTGATGTAGGTCATGAAACATGGAAGGTTTAGCACCTGTCTAATTAAGCAAGAGAGTAAATTATCCACTGATAAAAATGCACAAACACAGATGACTAAGTTGTGTTCAGAAACAGGAAAGCCTAGCTAGGCTGAGCTGCAGGTGGAAAGTAGTTTGTCTGTTTTCCAGTATTTAACTAGGACTTCTTTAATCATGGCTTAAAACCTCTTATATGTTTAGCTACCAGTCCAGCCCTTCAGCTACAAGTGCACAGTGCAATGAAAGCCCCCTCCTTTGAGAAAAGCTGTGAGGTGATATAATACAGTAACTGTGACTGAAGGTATCTATCCTATCAAAGTCCCTGTAAAGTAGCAATAGAGTTTTAAGATGTTTGAACAATCCAGCCTGACCTGGAGATTATGTCTTCCTCTCCTTGCCAGAAATCCCTGGTACAGCCCGAATGCTCTGTACCAAACTAGATGTGGACTTGAACTTCATTAACTCCTGTAGAGTTGGAAGTGGGAGAGGTTTCCTCCTTCCTGAGTCCAGCATGTGGGAACTGAGAAGAGACATCTTGCTCCCACAAGTCTAATGTTATATACTTACAGTAATGCAGAGCCCTAGATTTTGATCTCCTTGTACTCAAAATGAAATTTTCTGGGTAGTGTGGCATCAATACAGGGCTTCAAATAAAATAATTAAGAGCAAAGGGGACAACAGAAAAAAACATTTTGGTAGTCAAGGTGTTAAGAATTAGGTAGGTTATCTAGGCTGAGCAAGAAATAGCAGGATAGGGACTAATTTTGCTGACCAAGATTACTTTTCATCTGTGGTTTACATTACAGAAGAAAATCAAGCTTCAGACTACAAACTCATAATTAGGAAGCCAGAAAGCAACTGCAACCTGGTTCATTATTAGACAAGCTACCCAAGCTCTGCATAGAACACCAATACATGCAGCATTAACAGCTCTCATAGCTCACATACCAACCACCAAGCTCCACTGATCTGCTTTTCTCTGTCAGTCTGGTCTGTACTGATCGACAGGAAGAGGCCACGCCCCTGATTCAGCCCCCATTTCCTTCCTCCTCCAGGTTAGTGCTTACTCGGAAACAACATGCCACAAGGTCTCATTTAGTTTATCACCACTGTTTTGATACGTGGTTTTGGTCAAAGACCCAGCATTTCCTTGATATACCAGGAAACAATCTCTTAGCAATTGTTTGAAAAGCCCAAGCTCTTTCAGTTGTTTCAGTAAAACAGTTTTTCTGTTTCTAGAAAAAGTTTCCAAATATATTTTTCATTTTTTTATTTGGGGCTCACATAATACTTGGATCTCACTGACTTCACCTTCATCATTAAATTAGCCAATTCTTTTCTCTGGGAACTTGAAAAGATAAATCACAGCAGAGTCTCTGCAGAAAAGGTCTAGGCAGAGATGAAAAGAAAGGAAGACTTTTTATATTTAATATTATACAGTCTTCTATCCACTTGACCATGAAATTCTTCTTACAAAAAGGAAAGAATAAAACCCCCAAAACTGAGGACAGCCAAGAATTAAAGAACTATCTTGCAAAACACGCCTATCTACAAACTTTCATTCAGGTCAATTGATTTCAACAGAATGAAGATTTTTATCTTTTTATGATATTTTATCACTGATATAGATTTATTTTTAAATAAAATATTTCAATAGGCTGAGAATGCCTACTTCATTTTAACTTAACAAATCATAGTGCTTCAAATTTCCACTTCCTGTCAGGTTTTGTATCTTTGAAGGTGTCAGAATGCACACAGGTCCACAGAAAACTGCTTTTGGTCAAATGGCTATAAGAAAAAAATAGTCTTTTAATTTTATGAAAAATGGCATCACATTTCTATATCCTTTAGTTAAGTAAACCAAGCCACATTTTCAAGTGTTGAGACATCTGCTCACAGTTACTTTGGTTAAGTTTTTATCTCTGATCCTCAAATCATATTGAAAATTGAATAAATCTTTCAATTTCTTTATAAGATACCTCAATTCAAACAAGCAGTCTGATATTCTTTTTTACAGCTCTCTAATATACCAAATTACAGCCATAAACAAAATTTCTCATTGGTCCTTAAGAAATTTCAGTTCCCTCATTGACTCTATTGGTATCTGGGATTAGAAGTGTAGTTTTTTTAATTGCAGTTATTGCATATTGTCAATAGCTCTTAAAACCCAGTCATTCAGCTAGAAACACGTTAAATGTTAACAGTTCACACAAGAGGCATCCTGGTTCTCTAACACTGAGCTGATTGATGACGTAAGTAAAGCCCATTTCCCTTACCAGCAAAAGCTATCCTTTTTTCTCCCTTTTGTTAAACAGGAGAAGTTCACCCTGCAGTCAGGTCAGCATTTCCTGAAAGGTTCCAAAGAGCCTATCCCTTGAAAGAACTTCAGGCTTCAATCAGAAGCAAAAACATTTCATGTGAAGTTATGAAATAGCGCACACAAATACGATCTTACGCTAACATTTTTCCTCATTGTACCACAAAAGTATCTGACTTGGTTTGATGTAACTTTGTATCAAAGTTGACGAAAACACAATTTTTTTTTTTTAAGGATAGTTATTTTTTTTTTTTAAGAAAACAGTTTTCTGCTTATCCTTGTTCCTTAGGTGCAATGTTTTTCAGAAAAGAGGAATAGGAAAAAAAGTGTAATCTCTTAGCCTACCAGAATACTTGAAGAAAAGAAATATCCTTATAAGATGAAGCTTCATGCTACTGAGTCTTTGTTTCTCTCCACATGGAAACCCGTCTGCAAATGACAGCATTATTTTTATTTTAACAAAGATTGGCTAGGATGTGTGCTGGCACAGCTGTGTAAGCTAATGAAACAAAAAGAATAAATTGCTGCTGTGCCTTTACAGTTTTCTCCCTTTCCCTCCTTTTAACACTGTTTTCTGTAGAATATTAAAATCATACCATTTTCAGCAACAACTTATGGCAGCTTAACTCAGTTTAACTCCTTACATCTCCACTACTTTCTTTCCTTGTGTTGTTCTATTATCATGGAACAAAGGTTCAACAAGGGCTACTAGAAACAGCAGTGAAATATCACTACAAATATTAGTTGCTAAAAGAAAAATCGTTCTCCTATGGATGTGAAAGCATATCCTTTTCCTAACTGCAGTCAAACTAACAGGCAGAGTTTTCCAGGACTGGCATCTTAAGGACAAATGTCAAGAGAATTTAACAACTTTTTGTCTAAAAGAGGAAGGAAAGTAACTGTTGGTGGAACATGTCAGTTGGAAAACAGCAGCCAAAAATTCCTACAGGAAAGAATGAGCTATGAGCAAAATGGTGTCAGCATGTGGATGTGGACCATGTGATAAAAAGCGAATCATACCTGGTTTAAACAAAACTCACATAGAGGGAGAATTTTTAAATACTAGGTTAATGCATGCACAGAGGATTTTGGTGATTTAATTCTCTCCTCTGGCATGTACCTTTGACAACAATCTTGGATTGACTTTGCATTGAAAGCATGACAAAAACTCAGTGAAACTGGAGAAGCTGAGGGAAATCCCTATGTTCTTAAAGGAAAATATAGATAAGAAAAGCTACCTGATAGAGCAGATGACATCAGCCATCTATGTAATGATTTACGTTGAATCTCTTAGAGGATACCAAATGCTTTGGAAGGTGAAAAAAGGTCTTGTATAGCAGAGAAACATTTTTAGTGTTTGTGATTTTGATGATCAGTCGATTCTCTAAGCATAAGTTTGTATTTTGTAGCACACATGCACAAGAAACAATTCTCCTATTTGGGAAATGTTACTTTTCTTCATTACTCCTCTGGATTTTTACCATGATTTTGACTTCCATTGCTTCAAAATTGGTCTTTTTCCATCTCCTTGTCAGAGAAGCCATACGCTACTACATGCTTAGGTATTGCTTTTAGCTGCTTCTGAAAGAGGGCAACCATTTCCAGTAGCTATTCTTCCTGATTAGTACTTCACCAGATTCTATTAAGTTGCAGTCAAAAAAGACAAAGAAAGGTGTATTATATGAAAATTACTGGAAAGTACAAAGAACATTATTATCTTATAAACAATCATAAGCAGAACTCTCCCTTGTTTACTGTAAGAGACATGCATGCTGAGAGATCTTTGCACATTACCTAAGGTCAGGCTCCTGCACTTACCTACTGAATTATCTGCTGGACTCCATCTACTCACATTCCTGCTGGGAGCCCAGGGAATTTACCTGGCTGACTTAACCACCTAGTCTGTCAGTTGCCTATGAGTGGCTGGGGCAGTTGCTCCCCCAGACCACCTCGTCCACATGTTTATTTCTGAAGAGCCATCATCACACAATCCTAACTAAATTATTATACATAATTACAGTGTGTTCATTACTGCAGAAAATCCCAACTCAACTGAGGTAACATGCCAGGGAGTGGGAACCCTCCTGATAGCTTTTACACACTGATTTGCCCCCTGTAAGACTAATCCAGTGTCCTACTGTTTATTAATTTTATTTCTAACTTCAATCACTTTTACAGGATTACAAAATGTCAAGGCAACCTGTACAGTGCAATAGTTCAGTGTATCTCCAGCAAGTCCAACACACCCAAGATGCACTCAGCACAAAATGGAAAGAATATAACGAAAATCAGATTTTCTCGGCCTCCCCTTTGGTTTTATACACCTACTTCTGCTTCATTTCAGATATTCTACCTCAAAATGTACAGTTGACTCGAAATATAAAAAGATGCAAGAACAAGGCACCAGTCTGAGTTAACAAGCTGCTTGCCAGCTGAGGAGTCATGCACACAGCCATTATTACAAGTCTAAAAATAGCAATCCTTTGAGAAGCTCTTAGAACATCAAAATGTGGCATGTCGATATAAAAGTAATCTGTGGATAAAAGAAAAAAGATGGCAAGAATCTATTTCAAACAGAAGGTTAAAGAAATAAAGCGATTTAATCCCAACTTCCAGAGGCACGTATTGCCATCATTATCAGTGATGTTGGAGCCAACTGCTCTACGTGGGCTCTTGCTGCATTCCCTTCAGAATGTCCAGGCTCCCAGGCATTGAGGTCAGTTCCATATGAAAGTTACAGTTTCCTAGCACTCCTTGAACACTCTTTATGTGTTTTTTCTACCCATTTTCTATCTCCCCACAGCAAACCTTTCCAGAACAATTGTGTTCCTTGCTGTTCAACACTTTGCACAGTGGAAGTCAGGTTCAGTTGGGCCCCCAGTGAATCTGTTGTGACAGCAAGGCATCAAATACCAGATAGCGGCCCATAGCTTCGTCTTTCTCCCTAACAGATGTGCAGGCCACTTCAGAGGCCCTGGCAGAACCAGCTTTGTTGGCCTACTGAAATGACACATTAGTGCTGGCAATCAGCCCGGAAACTTTAAATATGGTACAAACTATGACTCCAGCCCAGAGAAAAAAGGTTAAGAAAATGGCAAATACCTTGAAATTAGAACTCTGTAATCTCATTCAGCCTTTAAAATCAGGAGCCTAAAACTAAATACTGTGCACACATTGCAGCTACACAGTGAGGTTCCTCATTTGTTGGCAGATCTGGAATTTCACATGAGTCTGTCACACAGGAGCAGCTAGGAGGAATTTGAGGAGCAAATGTGGGGCAAATACCTTGGTCGTGATCTCACAGCATCATTTTTCATTTCCTTCTTTTAAGAAAGGCACACCCTCAGGATGACTATTTTGATGTGTGCACCATTTGCTGGGTGGAGGCTCTTCTCAACTTCTGGAGGAGATGCCCTGTGAAATTCACTCCCTCCAATCACATGCTCCTTTATGTGCAGAAAACTGCAGTTTAAGGAGTACAGCTACACACAAACCCCCCAGGCTACAGTTATAGGATGAGCCTGCTATATCCACCAGCACAGGCAGAAAAGGATTCCCAGCCTGAAGAGAGACAAGAGGAGCAGCTGAGAAGTGGCTTCCTCAGATGCTGAACTGCACGTGGAAGTCCCTCTAGATGTGGGTCCCTGGTGTCCAGCCAAAGGGGGCAAAAGTAAAGACAACTAGCTGTAATGGGTTGGAAGACTTGCTTTTAGGCAGCCTCCTTTTCCAGAGTAGTTCAATCTAAGTGTCGTTCTCTGAGTACACACTGCACTAGAGGCTCATGCAGTAGAGCACTTGTTAGCAGCACATTTTATGGTCTGCAAAGAAATAAAGTTCAACTGCTCATGCTCCAAAGCACGGGCAAAACACAGCCATCCCTCAGCTCAAATACACACTTTGGCACAACACTGCAAAATGCAGCCTATACTCAGTAGACAGGTCAGTTCTCAGGCTTGATCCACTTCAGTCTGCAAAGCTGACTCTAAAAAATCACAACATGATGAGAAAATGCTTCTACCACACCTGCAGAAGACAGCCTAGTTGTACAGTTTAAATACTTTGTACACCAAAAGTGCATGATTTTGAAGACCCCAGCATGCCCATTTCTTGGTGTAATAAACACCTGATCAATCTCAGCTGGAAACACTGCATCCATCCCTGGGAACACCGAGAAGGCTTTCTAAAGGACACACTGCTTTTTTCACCAGGATAGCAATGAGGTATCTAGATGAGGTTTCTCACACAACTAAAACAGTGCACAGTCAGACTACTTGAAACAAAGGGCTTGCTAAAAGGAGATGGTTCACTGTGAAAGTAGAGCTCAACTTTGTGTTTTGTTAGAGAGATATGGAAACATGTAACCAAAAAAAAAAAAAAGTAATCTCACAAAAAGGGTATTACTGGGATGGTCACTGAATTTTTTTTCCTTTGAAAAAAGGAAAGTTCCACAAGGAGTTAAGATAACAATGACATGATACTAGAAGAGGAATATTTGTAATGTGTAGTACTAATTCTATTGTAAGTGAAAATCATCAAGGCACACTTACCTGTGCTGTAGACAAAATACTCTGTATTCAAAGAAACATAACATCAGGAACACTGACACTACAGTTCATTAATACTGTCAGATAACATGAGGCAGTCACACAGTTGACTGCAGTAACTACTGAGAAATCAAATGAGGAAGAATTTACAAATTGTAATTTCCTAGTAAAAACAAGTCAGCTGTAGTGGTGGAAAGCAAACCTTTTCACATGTCTGATTTTATGCCTCCTTGGTAGATTTCAAAGGTGCAGACACAACATGAAAATTATTTTTAGAGCTTTATAGCTGGATACATTTAGTAGCCTTTTGCTACTTTTCCCTGTATAAGCGGGCATGTTCTCAATAACTTTTCTCTTTTATTCTGGAATGCCATCATGATTGGGAATCAGGACACTTTGTGTTTGCCTTATTTCCCAAATTACTTGGAAGAAAAAAAATGTAAAGACTATCTATGCATCACCTAAATGGAAAAGCAAAATTATTACCAATGTTATAATGATTTATTGTGTAAGTTTTGGTTTCATTTAAAGAAAAACAAAAGGATGTTCTTTTCAAGGCATAAAACAGTATTGTCAATCAGTACTGATGTCCATCCAAAACATCAGTACAGTAGTAGTAACTGCTATTAATGAGCATTGCAAGTAGACCATCTGAACCAGAGCCATTACTTAGACTGGTCCATGCCCTGATTTCACTGAAAATTACAATAATAATTTTTTTAGTCCTTAGTTCATCTATTCAATATCAAAATGTCAAATCCCTCTGATTAGCTCAGCACATACACTGTACTTGAACATCTGAAAGGAGCTTCAGAGGTGCTTTGCACCTTCATCTCATGTGCACAGGGTCACTAAAGAACAGAAACACAAACTTTAAAATTCATTACCCAGCCTATGCCATTTAAGCTCAGCAATCAACTTACAAACTTTGTGTATGCAAGACAGGAGATCACTTGCCAAGATGACATTTATACTCAAAGTAAACAAGAGCACAGTCTAGATTTCCTAATGCATCAAGCTGTTTGCAGGCTCTGATTGCTGATGCCTAATGTCAGACCACATGCATGCAAAGAAGCCATACAGTTGTGAAAACAAAAACCATGGTACTTAAACCTGAAACCTTCATCCTAGGAATCAGAAAGGACTGAGTTAAATTGTAGGTTGTGCTGTCCTCAAGCATTCCTCCAGTGTCCTCCATCAGCATTGATAATCCCTTGTCAGAGCACAGGACCCACTTTCCTTTGCTAAATGATGGAAAAGCATGTTTGGAAGAAAGAAGTGAGGAGTAAATAAATGAAGACAAAAGATGAGGCCATTTGTGGAACCACTTAGAATCACTATGTTGCTAAAATAACCTTGTAATATGAGGAAATTGGCTGTGAGTAGATTTTCAGCTACAAAGAGCCGCAAAACCTCAACATGGTTTGAAGCAGTTTTGCAGAAGGGAAGCAGCTGTAGTAGCTGGCTTGGATTCTGAAATGTGTTTGGGATAAAAAACCCCAACAAAACAGCAAAACTCCCCACACATTCAAGACATACATATCTGCAGAGAACATCAGGAGAGCCTAAGAGAGCTCAACAGGGCCTGGATGAGAACCACACCTCTTCTCAGGAAGGAGTGATGAGTGCACCGGGAGCCTTACTCAATTTACTCTCTTATTTTCCCTGCGCAGCCTCTACCAGCAAGGGACTTTCAGCTTTTGTTCTTCCCAAAGGTAGGCTAGGTTAGAAAGCTCTTAACACTCCTCTTTCTACCAAGTATATTTATCTGAGCAAGTCCCAATGGGCCTGAATCCAGCTACAACTTTCTGGGCACATCTGACTGTTACGAAATGTAGTGACTCAGCCAAACTACATCAAAAGAGAACATATTTTATTTTTTTACTGGAACTTAATACACCAGGGCAGGAAAAAAAAAACCAAACCAGTGTCAGAAAAGACACATCCCCACATATCTTTATCTTAGAAAGCTTAGTCCTTCTCTCTGACCCTAGGCAGGTGTTGCTATCTGTCTTTCTGCCTCCCCACACACTATTGACTGTCTGCCTCCCTCCCCAGGCCCATAGCTCTGCATTTCATACGCCCTAAATCACCCGTCCTGTGATGCAGTTGAATCAAAGGTATCAGCAGTTCCCCTCTTATGTTCCCATTGCCATGGTGAGCAGCAACAGAGCCTGAAAATATGAGGTCAAAACATAGCTTAGGTATCTCCCACAAGCCATATGGAAGAATCATTTTCTGAGGAAATTTCTGGCATAAATTTGCGCTTGCTCTCTGACCAAAAGCACACCTCAGCTTAGCACTCTGGACCCCTAACTGAGCTCCTGGGACAGAAAACCATAAACATCCCTAAAAAGCTTGAACCCAGATTCCTCTCCAGGAACTGAAGAGGAACTTCCCAGTTCCTTATAGGTTGTCAGTGTTACCTCCTTGATGTCTGTCAGCCTCACTGTTTCCTTCCACCATGTGGAAGTTCAAGTCCCTGGCACATACCTGCACTGCTTTGCCAAGTACCCCAACATCACTTCATAGAAATTGATTATTATTTTCCATCTTTCAGAAGCCTTCCAGCCTCTCCTTGCAGAAATTACGGTGGTAACGTATGACAATATATGTTGCATCTGGATATAATATTTGTGGAGACAAACCAGACCTCTTTCCCAGTTACTATTCCACTGAAAATCAAATGTCAGTCTGCATGTCTTGGATTACTCAGAGATAATGCAGTTAGCATCACAATACAGTTATGTAAACCGTATCAAAGTAATCAAAAATCAAGACAGAGGAAAAAATTGGAGAAGTCAAATGAACCCTGGAAAGAGACATGAAGTACAGGCTGCCAGGACTGCACGTGCTGAAATTCCTGAGGAAAGATGAAAATTATTGTGGTAAGTACATCACAATTTAGGCCAGGCTAAGAGGGAGGCTGTCCGCTTGGCGAAAACCTGGACCAAAGCAGATATTCAGCATAAGAGACTGTGTTCTGGAGACAGGTATGAAGATGCAAAGTATGAAGCAAAAAAAGGCAGAAACACAGTAACAACATACACTCACTGTCTTGTCTCAGCAGGAGTCAAAATTCAATTACTGGGACCTACCAGATTTCAGTATAAATAGACATTTTTGGGCATTAAATAGGATTAGTCAATAGATGAGAACACAAAAGTGCAGTATTGACAATAGTGTCAATATATCACAGTGGCGATACTGCAGCCCAGTTTGGTATCCTAGGCTTGATGAATTATACACTGGGCAACACAGAAGCTTTTCATTTATGTGTTACCTCCTGTACCACCTCAGCCTCCTCTGGATTAATTTTAAAACAGTTATTTTGGGAACTTGTGAAAACAAAGGCAGCTCCATGTCAATTTTAGCTTGGGAGACTGGCAAAAATCCCATTATACCTGGAGCTTATGTGGAATCAAATGCAGACTTGGGCCTTAATTTTGACACAGGTATCACAACACAGAGACAGCAGCTGTTTTTTGCACTGTGAATTGCAACAAACCTTCTCTACTGGTAAGTTTTCATCTTATAGCTGCTTTCTGACCTGAAAAACAACAATGCAATTTAGAAATTCTTCTCCTCTACCTTGAAACAATCTTGAGGAATGCAAGTGAATGCTTCATTTTAATCTGGATCACCAGCAAGATGAAATACGATTAAAAAAAAAAAAAAATCCAAATTAAGAAAAAGATGCGACATCCAAGGAAAGCAAATAAAGATTTAGCCAGAAAATAGGCATAGCTGAATGGAAAATGCCCTATGCAACACAAAAAGTCCCAGTAAAGGTTTGTGAATAGTTATGCCTGCTTTTCCCACTTCACATCAAAAACACACTCCAATGCTTCGTTGTTTCAGTCCTGAGAGATCTGAAATGTTTGCCTTGAACTACTACTGACCATACACATCAGTTTGATGAGAAAGATCAAAAGTTTGGTAGGAAGTGTGTATTGTAAGCTGAGGAGCAACAGCTCAGAAGCTGTATCATTCAGCAGGCAAAAGTACACTACAGCCTTCACATAGGGAAATAAGTCCTCTCTTGAAAAAGCTCATGGAAGTAAAAACAAAAGGACACTAAGGAAGAGCAAAAGCTCTCTCGGTGCATTGAGATGACCAGCATGCAGCAAACACCTTTCCAAACCTTTCCAAAACACTACTGCACTTTCTAGGTCACCATGTGTAGGTTACAATATCTTTCCAAAGGCAAAAGAGTCTGGAAACTGGTCTGGAAGATAGTCCTGATCAATTCCTAGATGATAGATATATATGTCATTATGTTACAGGACTGAACAGCAGCATAGTAAGCCAAGTCTCCTTCCTGAAGGTAAGATGATCCCGTGCGAGTCATTTCCTTGTCTTCTTGATATTTCCAGCTGCAGCAAAGACAATAATGATGATGCTCACTCTATTATGCATTTAGATAAGATGGTGAAAATAAACAGAAGTGGATATGTACTTAGGATGAAATTACTTGCTGTGGCTTTTTCTCTTCACTGTCATGCAAACTCTGTCAAGGAAGCTTAACAAGATACTGAACTTAAATGCATCTGGAACTGGACAATCCAGATTCAGCCCTAGCAGTGTAAGAGTTAGAATCATTATTAATATGCTGAATACCACTTCTCCAAAAATCTCAATGTGAAATATCAGAATCCTCTAGAAGGTGGGGGTTTTCCCCTCGCCATGGGCATGTTATCATGGATATTAATTGGAAAAAGTCTATTTGCTTCAAATAGGAGGGGGAAATGTGCCAGACTGGAGATGCCCATGGCAGTTGCAGTGAGGAAACAATAAACTAAAGAAGTCTAGACCAACATGAAAGCTTTTAACATGCCATTGTAAAGGTTCAAGCATCTGTTAGACAGACTTCTTTAAGAGTCAGATGATTTTATCACCAATCACCTTAATGATGGTGCATAGTCAGCCAAGAGGAACTGTGGACACAATTTGACTCTAATTTTTTGAACTCGTAGACTTTTTAAAAAATTTCTATTTTTTAGAAAGACACTATAAAAATGAAAACACAACTAAACACAACTAAAAGAAGCAGCAGAAAAGTCTTGCTGAGCAATCATATAATCATAGAATACCACGGAAGGGGACCTCAGGACAGTTTTGCTGTGGCACTCCCAAGGCGATGCTCACCTTACCTGTACCGTTCTACCAGCATGAAATCACACCCACAAGCTTGTAATCCAGCCCAGAGACTCCAAAGAGAAAGGTAGTTGTCACCTCTACCTGTTGTTCATCTAAATAATAGTCCTCAGCAGCAAGAAATTGGCACACCACAGCTATTTATGACACCACTCTGTGATCTGCCTCACCCACACCTCTCTTTCCTTGGTAACTCTGGAAAAGAGCTTACCCTTCCCTTGGACTCCCTTTGATAGCAAGGGATATCCATTTAGCTCTTCCCAGTGGAAGAAAATTCTCATGGATCTAAGGTACCTTTGACAGCCAAGGCTTACTTAGTCTCTCTGGTTATCTGAGCACATCAATCAGCCCAGATGAAGTTTATAACAGATGCAAGGACTCCCTGATGACTTTTCCCTCACAGCCAAATCTCTCCTTTGTTGTTTTATGAAAGTTGAAATATTTATGTGGGAATGTACCAATATCAAACTTCCGTTTAAGATTCTTTAACTCTAGGATGGAACTTCAGAGGGAAACTAAAGAAATACACTTAATCTGCTCTGTGAGTACCAGCACTTCTGTAAAACAAACACGGCAGTGATGAAGGATCTCACAGGACGCAACATCTCTGAAACTCAATCTCACACATCATAAGTACAGTCCCCTGATACATCCATCCTCTTTTCTACCTCCTCTAACGGACTACATTTGAATCATGCATATTAGAAAAAACATCAGGACGGTACCGTTAGCTGCACTACAAGTCGCAGAAGCACAAATGGCATGGAACGTCTAAGCCTTTTAATAATGATCCTGTTCTCCGCTGCAGATCACCTGGCATGCAGAGCTCAGCTCTCTGAAAAAATAATGCAGTCACTCCCTGATTAAATTACTCCTGGAGTGGAAAAGACATTGAGCAGCCTGCCTGTTTCGATTGGCTGTGTAGTGACTGAGCGCCATGAATATGGAAATAATTGGAAATCCTAGACCAATACAGAGCAGGACAAAGAATATGTGACCCACATTAAAGGGCATGCTGGAGTTGCATGAAAGTGAAATTATAGTGTAATGTTCAATAAGTGAAAAATTGTTTATATCAGTGATAGAGGTTAGAAAACAAATAAAGATTACTTCAGTAAAATGCCAGAGGGTTCCTGTGGGTTATACCCAGCCCCCACCCTGGAGATGTCTGCTGAGATAAGGAGAGTGCTTAACCTCCCAGCAGAACTCCCCTGGAAAGGCAGCCACTTTCAGTTATGGCGAGAAGAAGACAGACCCAGAATCCTCTGGGAGACCCTGTGCAGATCCTTTGTAACCCATTGGCCCTTACCCTCGAATACCCACTCCCTGTATCCCTATAAAGCTAGCCCCCTGCCCCTGCGAGGGCAGAGAGATGCCTGTCCATGGCCTCCCTTTCGCCGGAGTGCAGACTAATAAAGCTACTTCATGTGGAACAGCTACACGGGCCTCTCATCTCTCTCCCTGGTCTGTCTTGGAGGCTGCCCTGCAGAGCTGAGCTGAAATCACAAACTGACAATCACCAAAGAGCTGACAGCCTTGGCACGGGCCCTCCTAGCCAGCAGCTGAGGGAAGACACCGGGCCCTGGGAATGGGCCTCTCTCGGGACCATCTCTCTGGACCGGTCACAGCTTTCTCGGTCAGAGATACTGGCCCCAACAATAGCTGCCATAGGTTCCAACAGAGATGCAAAGCCTTTTCAAATGCATTTTACAGGCTCCTTTCTCCTAGGAAAGAGGTAAAACGGAGATTTTATTTTAAATCCTAATTCATAACTCTAATCTACACCTTTGTGTCTCTTTTGCTCTTGATGTTTAATAAGTTAACAAGATTACTAAGTAGTTGCCAGACAAGTTTTTTGATTTGGGCTCTGAAGCTTGGACCTTAGTAGTAGTTAATAGCCCAAAAGATTCTAATCAGAGTATGAGAAATGGACAAGTACCCCAGAAAAACCAAAAAGCTTTACCACCAAATGAGTCTGTTTTCACCAACTCAAGCAAAGAACTGCAAAGAAGGTAAGAAAATTACAGCCCTGAACTTACTGGAAAAATTCTGTCACATATGTCTGTAAAATCTCGAAAAAAAGCTTACATTTTCCTTGGACGTGGCTCACTTGACCACCTGTGCTAACCAGGAAGAACCAGCACTGCAGTGTAAGAGGTGCTTTGGTGAAATTGAAGTGATCTGCTTCCCACATACTCCCAGCAGCTGGAGTACAGGGCACTTCCAGGTGTCCCACATAGCTCTGTCTCTCCTGCCACTCCCTGGAATTGCTGGCAAACAAGGTATGTTACAGCAAATTTCTTCAGCTTCTTTTACCTGGCTGTCATAGCAAAAGGCAGATCCAATAGCAAGGGAGAAAAATGAAGTCTAAGTCACACTGGACAAATACAAACATCCATGCACGTAGAATTCTAAACTCTTTTTGTCCCCATCTGAAAACTACAGCTACTAGTTCATGACAATACTTTTAAGAGGTTCTGAGATGTGCTCTCAAAACAGTTTTGCATGTACCTTATGTTTGCAAAGATCTAGTTTCTTAGTGTAGTTAGTTCCTAAGGATTTTAGAGTGAAGCTTTATTTTCCTTTCTCTAATGCTAAGAAATTTTCCTTTCATTCCTTTAACATTACGTAAGTGCTTTTCATTTCCCGAACAATTTTCAGAGAAAGCCGGTATATTTTTGGAATAGCTTATTAATTCATAGATTTATATACACGGTTTAGTTAAGCATGAGAAAACTCCACCACTGACTTTTATCTCATGGAATCACCTTACACTATCCCGCAAATTGAAAAGTCAGTGACATGTTTTCTATCCCTGTGGATCAAACAAATCTCCATTATCAGTTTCTAAGCTAATAACCACTACTTTCACAGTAAGCTCATTAATCTAAAATATTTCTGTTCAAATTTGCTAGGATTAGAGGTAACATTATGATGTGTTACATATTCCCCTCAGATAATTTTTTTACTTAATAACAGTCTGATGAGAAAAAAATAGTGCAGGTAACCATGATTCACAATACACACCACTGTATATTTTGCTAATAGCTTTTTACAAGTTTTCCCAAAGTTTATTTAAAATCTCTTCCCTGAAACCAAGAGGCTCCACCTTCTTGCAAATAAAATAATACAAAATTTCCTGTACAAAGGGTGTTTCAAATCTGTTACCTCTATTTTCAGACTATTATAACTGAAAAGGAATGCTTTTCTAAAATACTGGCTCCACATTAAAAGTACACATGGGAAAGACTATTTGATGTAAAGCTCCTTTCAAAATCAAAACAACTCGAAGTTTCCCTCTGCGAAGGAAGTCGATACCTATGTGGTCACTCTAAATGTTAATGAAAATATCAGTTGTAGGATACATGAATGCAAAAAACCCAAATATAGACATACTGTGGTCTGGGCAAGCTGAAGTCTAACTGTCCTATCAGGGGTTGGGTGACAGGCTACAAAAGTTAAAAAATAAAAATTAACACAATGCACCCTTCAAAACTGGAAGCTGCTTGGTTCACTGAGTGATTATCATTGATCCCCGGCACATGTAGCTCTATCTAACTCTGTTATAATCATGGCCAGCACTTTCGTAACTATCTTCTATGAAATCAATTCATAGGGGAAAATGCTAAAAAACCCCTCAAAATTATACAAGGACTAAAATTCCACTTGTAAGACTAAAATGTTCTGCCTTGTAAGCCCTCCCAGATGTAGCTGAAGTACCACCTTGGTAGCAGAAATGGCAGCACACGTGACATAGCATCTCCTTACATTTCACCATTCACATCCCAGCAAGAGATGTGTGAGTACAACACAAACTAGTGACCGTCGGTACTGGTCTGAGTAACATGAAACTCTGAAGCTGTCTGCCTTAGTGCGTGTGCTTGGGAGGCCTTTGGATATTCAATTACTCCTGTGGTTTGAACATTTTGGCCCATAATTCTTTATTAATCCAACTTTCAAAAGAAACGATCACTTAGTAAACCAGGTGGAGTTACAGATGGCTCAACTGGTTTGAAAACGAAGTGATTCTAATTTCTAAATATGGCTATACAATAAAATATAACCTAGTTGGCAAAACTCTGAGCTTAAACGCAGGACATTTAAGTCCAGCTTCTGGTCCTGCAACTGGCCCACTGGCAAGATTCCTTGTGAGTCTTTTTACCATACACAAAACAGGAACAGTAAGAGAATTGCCTCAAAATCTGAGCAACATTATAAGCAGATGATTAATAGATATATTGGGCTGCAGACTTTTGGCTTTGAAAATCTTGATCCAGTTTCTTATCCTGGAAAGGAAGAGGGGATTTTTCAATTTAAGAACTGTCAACTATTTATAGCCTCAGCTACAAAAAGCCAATTCTTTTAAGAAGTAGCAAGCCAGAAACCTCTTGCTGCCACAACCATCTCCAGTAGAAACAATTCCCAGGGGTATCTGCACACTGTTCCAAGGTTGCTGGAGTGCATATTGTTCCATGTCCTCTTGCCAGTAAATTGCCAAACAACTGTCAGAAACACAATGGAGAAGAAAAAGGGAAAAAAATTTCCGAAGATTTAACTTCAGAAGAGTTTCTATCACTGTTCTGTTACTCTAGGAGGATGATGCCCATGTCCAAGTGACTGAGTTACGTTTCTCTGTTATCAAGGCAATGCAAGCTGATCTAGTGGAAGGTGTCCCTGCCTATGGCAGGGGGATTGGAACTAGATGATCTTTAAACAGTGTTCAACGCTAATGTACTCTTAAGAACATTCCCATTGGCTTTAATGGTGTTTGGCATGGAACAGTTAGCACAGTACAGTTTAGCCTAAAACACATAAACTTGTTGATGATGAACCTGAAAACAGAATCCAGAACTGTAACTACTCTAAAACTGAGGAGCTATCTTTGTGCCTTAAAAAAAAAAAAAGAAGTCACCTGCTTCAGTGGGCTCATCCTTAAACAGTAACACACAGCTCTCTGCTATCTTCTGACAATCAACTTTCTGCCTCCGTGTCAGAAGAAAGCCAGAGCACTGCACAACATTGAATATGTTAATTTACTCTTTGGTAGAGAATACAGCTCACCATGAAGACATTTTTTCTGAAAACTAAGTCCCAAAGGGAGGTGAAGACATTTACTCCTGTTTTGACTAACCAGTCAAGTATAACAAGGTAACATATACACTAATAAGGATATCTGTCAGTCTCTAACAAGGAAATAATTAAGAACAATAATGACATCTTATCTGGATAGACACAAATGAAATAATTTGGGAATGAAAGATTAACACTGCATTGTCTGAAAACTTTTGTAGTGCAACTGAATAAAGAATTAGTTTCTCCTAGAATCAGAAAATGACCTGAGGTATGCTGGTGTGGCCAGAGACGTGGTGTGACAGAGCTTTCTCTCACCATAGGGTAACTAACTGATGGAGGCTTGTGAGCAGACTTTTTCCAGTACATGTGACCTGAAAGGTAAGCTACATGCAAACAAGAAAATTTTGTCAGAAGAGGATCAAGTCAGTAGGACAGGGTAAAAGAAAAGAGAAGCTAGGTATAAATAGATTCAGCATTTTTGCCTTATGTTTTTTGTCCGTATCTTGCATAAGTGTTTCTAAGTGCATTGCTGATTTTAACTATTACAAACAAAAGCTCATAGTGCATTTCCTCTTAACCTGTCTTGACTTGTGCATAGTTTAGACTAACTAGCCTTTCCTTGCGAAGGCCACAGCAAGACCCAGACCAGGTCACAAGGGTAATAAAACAAGCACCCATTTAACCAGGCAACAGGAACCCAGTTCAGGGCATGCAAGGAGAAATATAGCAAGCCATGATCTCTGCTGCATTGATTAGGTAGAAAGCTGACACCACAAACATCAGGAAAAACAAACACCTTCCAATAACTGTTGGGAAGTGAGAAGGATGGAATCCAGTAAGATATTGCATCAACTCCAAGGATCCCAAAGAACACACCAAGGCACCAACATCACTTATCCTCCTTCCCCACTCATGTTTTCTGGCAAAGTAATGTCCATAGAAATGTCATCACATCATGGTGGGATTCTGGTAAGATTATCTTTGAAAAGCAGTACTACCTCACAAAAGCTACCTCACAAACCAGAGATCAGAAGGGAAGGAAGGCAGCCCAATACACACTCTACTAGTGATGGTGGATCAGAGATCATATCTAATTTTTTCAGAAAAAGGTTCAGAAAATACGTTCTATAAAGACTGCATTAGTTTACTATACTTCTTACTTTTGAGTTTTTTAAGGAACATTCAACTTGAGAAAACTTTAACAATAGGGAATAAGGGAGGATTTTTTTGATAGTAGAAAACAGGTTACAAATATAAAGTGTGTATTTGCACTGTGACAGGATATGGATTTATAACTCCAGAAAATAAGATGACAGAAAATAATATTTGGTGTAATGTTGATTAAAGAAATTTAAGCCTCAATGGGTTTTAAAACAGCTTTGAATTAATTTATTCATTTGAGTATTGTATATTTATAGTAGTAAATATTTTTGCTCTATAAAATTAAAAATAGTTTACTGTAACTCTGTAACTCTACCCTCCATCATTCCCTACCCCATTCCAAGGGAAAAACCTCTCGACAAACTGTTAAAGGACACTTCTCCTGAATGGAGCTAACACTGGAATTCAAACAGTAAACGGCTTCAGAGATGTGAGGAGCCAAACAAGATAGGTTTAAAACATTTTGCTAAATCAAAAGTGTTTCTGGACCTGCAGTATAACATGTCTGCCTTAAAACATGCAGACTCCCCTTGTAAGAGATGCCCCAAATATTCAGATGCATTGCTTTAAATAATGAGAAAAATATGGAAAGCATATGCAAAAATACTGAATTATAAAAACTGTAACCTTGATACAGAAAAGGGTAAAATAAAAATTAACCTCCCTCGAATGGAAAGCTCTTAAATTGCCTGAAAAGAAATATGAACAAGAAATAGTATTTTCTAATTCCCCATGCACTAATCCTAACTCACCAGCAGTGGTTTCCCACACAAACCCATTTTCAATGCAGTTGCATTGGGCAATGTTGCAGTGACACCTTTCAGCTATTCTGAAAGTCATAAATAATGATTCAACCTTTTAAAGCTATATACTTCCTGTAAGAGGCAACATTAAGTAGACAAGGAAGTAAACAGCTTGATATGAATAAATATTTGTCTATTTTATTTGGACTGCTGTTAAAAAAAGAATACATTAAAAATACATTGTATATGTTTGAAAACAATTCTACTCAAGTTAAATATTACCATAAAAGTCATCCTCTTACAAGGAAAGTGATTCACAGTGGAAACAATTTGAAACTCAGTTTTACAAGTTTGCATAAGAATTGCCCACCCAGGGCAAGAAATCCACTCATTCCCACACAATGTGATAAGCATAGAGGAGAAAACCCAAGCAATTACAAAAATGGTCTTTCATTGATCTAGAGTACACAAGCTAATAGGAACATGCAGATATGTAGTAGATATTGTTGAAATAAAACCACAGGATTTTAAGTGTCACAAAGACAAGGAACAGCTTTGTGAAAAGTATAAACACATTTTATCAATAAGAAAAACAAATAGCAACAGGATAATCTTAGTAACTATAAAGAAAATAAATACTGCATCTACTTTATATTCTAATTTCTGAGGTAAGGATAAAAAATTGCCTTACCTCAAATACAGCTTGAAGAGAGACATTAACAATATGCCTACATGCTTTCTTAGTTCCCTTGATAGCAATCTAAGAAGAAATACAAAATAGCAAATAACTATCTTCCCTGCAGAGAGCATGTTCCCAGGAATAACACGCTTCCCAGAAAAGTGTGCAGAAGAGACGCAAAAAAGAAATTAAAAATTAAAACTCAAAAAGACAATCCTTGCAAAACAAAAAGACAAGAACTTTATATTTGAAATTCACAGTGTGGTTTATTGCATTTTAAGGGAGTAAAAACATTCAGGAATTAGATAATATAGACTTAACTGTGATATCACCTCAATTCTCACTAAAATATTAATGCAGTACATTTGTCTACAAAAGGAAGATTGTAAATTCATCCACACAGGACTCAGACACTGAAGACCTAAAAAGATTCCTGTTCCAGTAGTAGGCACACATGGACTCACACGATACAACCTTATAAACTTGCTTTTTCCTCCCAAACTACAGTGCTTGCTAAAGCGACACTCAAATGTTAAATGCTTTGGTCAAGAGTTCAGTCACTGACCTGTAATGAAAGCCTTATGTTCAGCTCCAACATTTTCTAACAGCAAACAAGAAAAAAACCAGTTTCACGGAATGAACTGTTAAAAAAGAAAATCCTCACATAAGCTTTCCCCGAGGGGGAAGAAATATCCACAAGCTTTAAATTGGCCAGGCGGATTTAAGAGGAAGCAAAAAAAAAAAAAAAAAGTCAGCTCTTTCTGTTGCGTCAAAGAGCCCACTGTGCAATAGGAACAGTGAACAGAGTTGTTAAACTGGCAAGCTTTTGCTGAAGACAGCTTTTCAATATGCTCTCAGCATCGTCTCCCAGGGTTGGCTGGAGACAGTCCCACTCCTCTTATATGGGCTCTGCTCCTTCAAGAGGCAATTGCTCTTAAGGACAGTTTCTATAAACATGCTGTTCTCCTGCCTTGGCTGCACATGATGAGGGCAATTGCACATATATACATACCTGCATTCAGGGAGCAGACCTGCACGCACTTGGGGAAAACGCAGGCACACTCAAACTAGCCGTCATTACCTCAGCTTAAGAGCAGGATGCTATTGATGACTGACTGCTTGCTAAAACTCCCTTCCCCACTTAGACCATTCAGTGTGCTGTTGGAAAGCAACCCTGAAAGGCACAGTACTTAGAGAGGAAACCTCTAATGCAATTCCATTGGGATGTTGTAGCCCCAGCAGTGCTCTCTGATTAAAGGAAATCAGTAGTCACACGCTGTTGCCTAGCTTTGTACAGAGAGCTCGGAGAGCCACCAGAGACTGCAGCTACACGGGATGAGTGAACCATCCCTCCTGAGAATGATGGCTCCATCACTGAAGACGTCTTTAGAGGCTGAACCAGTGTACATACAGTGAATGGAGTAAGGACACCGAGCAACCTGGTTAAACATTAGTAAAGCCACATTCATCACCACATACAGGAAACTGCCACACAGATCCCTGCAGGTGAGGACACTGCCCTGCATCCCTTTTACAAGCCATGGAGACCTAAGCAAAGGCATTCAGAGCACAGTTCAACCTACTCCAACCTGCATCTGGTCTGCTGAACTGCCTTCTGGGCTTCACTGCCTACAAAGGGAACCCACGATGGCTTTCCCAAAAAGAGGTTGCAGACAGCAACATTTTTAGAGATGAGTGCCTCTCCAAATGACAAGGCGATGAATGCCTGCAACATGTGCACAGAAAGAACTTGCAAGGAAGAACAGCATTGGTAAGAGGCAGGAATAGAAAAGGGAAAATACTAACTGTGGAAAGCACTTTTCAACGTGACTGCAGAATTAAAAGCAGGGACAAACACATGCAGCTGGTTAATTTAGAATTTCTCTTCTATTTATACATCTTTCAGAGTTGCCACAGGGACATTATCAGCCTGAATATGTGGGAAGGCAGCAGAAGGAAAGGAAGTATATGCAGGAGTTAAATTCTCTCTATTTGTGTTCTGTCTCTACTTAGTGAACTTCTATATGGAAAATTACTTCTTTAACAGCTTCTCTTGAAAGTCTTCCAGGTCAAAATGAATTTCTCTCCTAAAAAGGGTTTCCATAAATGACAGACTGAGTTTCTGCAAAAAGTACCTTCAACTCAGAAGTGAAATACAGCATTTTCTAAGCTTTTAACCCTGTAAATTTAGTGCAAGGTCCTATTTGTGCACCAAGCAGTGTGTTGCTTTATTGTGTTCTCACAACACCAGACAGCTCACTGTGTCCAAAGCCCCAGCTGCAGTGTCACTGGAGTCATATGGGCGTAGCTTTGGCCATATGAGAGTAGAGTGATTAATAATTCTGTCTGTGCTGTGTGGAAGATAATTACAATCTGGTTCAGTTTCCCAGATCTAAAAGCTTGGCAGGTATTTTAACACATATAATAATAATAATAATACCTGCTCATAAGATTACCTAAATGTTTCCCCCTATAAATCCAGACTCCCCACCACTCATCACTGTCAAACTGCAGGCTGAAGGAAACTGGTAATATTTGCTCTTTTCCTGAAATGGATTTTTTGTTTATCTTAGTATCATAAAACTACATTTATTTGCATGTTGAGCAGGTGGCTGGACCAGATGATGTCCTGATGTCCCTTTCAACCTAAACTATTTTGATTCTGTGAAAATGAGGTCAATTATTAAAAGCTGCCTTAGGCTATTACAGAAATTAAGTGGACTGTGGCCAACTCCAGTGTTTTGAAGCCATAATTTGGATTTACCTGTCAAGATTAAAGACAGTTTCAGAGTCAAAGATCTCCATTCTGTCATTCTGGGAGAAGCTACCAGATCTGCTGAAACATAAACCATAAGCATTCGTACTGATATTACCACCTATGAGGTCATTAACAGATATCACTTTATGGAGAGGGCTATACTGGTTCCCACATGTCCCTTGCTGTTTCACTCTTGCATTCCCAATCTCCTTTTGTTTTTCCCTTCTTATCTATCACACAGTCATCCAATCTCAATTTAGTGTCTTTCAGCTGCAAAGGACAAAGAAGACACTGAGAATTCTCGTGACTGAAAACCCAGACAGTTCATCTCAGCTGTAGAAATTCCTCCACACAAAGCAAAGGACACAGATTGACAAAAAAAAATCTACAAAATAACAAAGCCTTTTGCATGATCCCTAGTTTTTGTGTAGACTCCACTACACTGCTAGCTCAACACAGACTGTCTTCTCCAAGGCCTCACTCAGAAGATATTAAGAAGGTTTTCTAGTCTTTTCAGTATTATACAAAGCTTTAGCTTCCTTGTTGCCCATGCCAGACATCAACTCCTGCTCCCCAGGCCTAAGGAGTGGCTATCAATTCAAGCCCACACCATTTAGCACAGAAGTTATCCCAACCTTTGCACCTCCACATCATAGACCACTTTATCCAGCACCTAAAACCTGACCTATGTGCCTAGGGCTTGTTGTTAATACACCACTCCTGTGTAAAAGACAACAGCCTATGGCACCGAGCCAGGAAAGCCAACACAGAACGGATGCTATCTGCTAGGATTATATTGATCCAGAAATGTAGAAGGTGGAGAATGACATTCAAAGCCCTTTGCCGCTGCCAAGTGCTAACTTAATGCCTTCCAAGCACTCTCTTGGCTCATGGAGCCTTGCTTTTGTGGTGCAGAAGGAATCTGAAGCACTATCACCAAGGTCTACAATATGGCCTTTGCACACATCATGTATCTGTCCTTGTGCTGCATCAGCTACACTGCCTGAATGAACGGCAAGCATTATCTCTGTTACAGGCCTTCCTCAAGAAATGGGATGATCTTCCCAAGGAAAAATCATCCTTCACAAGGTGGGATGACTCAACTGCCTTTAGTTAATGCTGCCTCTTTCCTGCTATAGAATGTCACAAAGCCTCTTCCTGAAAAACAAGGCTCATGTAGGCATTTCAGCAGAGTCCTGTATTCCTGCAGGAAGGAGGCTGTGTGCACTTCCAATTGTCTAGATAAAACATTGAGATTCAGCATGTCCTGCACTGTGGAAATCAAAACAGAACAATCTGGGCAAGAACTCAGGAATGCCACTTTAAGTGGAGAGGAAGCTTCAGACCCTGACAGGCGTAGCCCAACCCCACCACCACCTACATGCTTGGCTCCTGGAATGGGAGATGAGCATGCAGTGCCATTGGGACACCAGTAGTTCATGTTTAGTACAGCAATGGCTCTAAACAGTCAGCCTGGCTAAAAACTGTAGTTTATGTTCCAAGCACCTTCAAATACTAGTCCTATGTCACCTGTTGCAGACACAGTGCCCATATTCTGAAGAACCACAGTATTCCTCTTCCTCCCATCTACAAATGAAACATTGGTTGTGTTTCCTGCTTGCTCAGTGGAATCATTTGCCCCAATCCCCTGCAAGTCTGATCCTGCTGCCTGTCTTGTATCTATGAGAGGATCACAAAGCAAACAGTTTTACTTCCTAAGTCCAGGGGTTGGGCAGCCTTAATATAAGTCCCTTCTTAGGTCTAAATTCTTCCAAGCCTCAACTACTTTTGTCTCTGTCTCCTTCAGACCTCTTCTGTCAAGTTACGGTGTTTGTATCATGCAAAACTGGACTCTCAACTCCTCCTTGCCTGGAAGGGCTGAGTGAACTGGCAAACACATGAAGCACTAGGAATGCAGAAGCAAGGATTCAACAAATCTCAGCAGCAGTTCTTCTTTTGAAAGAAACCCAGATTATTTACAGCTTTAAAAGAAATTTAAAAAAACACACCCCAAACCCCAAAAAACAGTGTCCAGAGAACACAAAGGCACACACACAAGAAAAAAAAAAAGATAAAAGGGTGTTTCTAATTTACTGGAAGTATTCCCCTTTGCCTAGTGGATTAAATACAGCAACATCTTGTTTTCAGGACACCTTGTGAAAGAGGTTAAAAAAATGCCATCTCTCTGCCTAGCTGATGTTTTAGGGGTGATTCTGCACCAGCATTTTTTCAGGGGACTCCTCACACATCCATTAATTTTCAAAAGTAACTTTTGGTAATCCCCTGCCATCCATTTCACTCCTGCAACATCCTGGCATATGGGGAACCCCAACCAGCCCATCAGCTCTTGCTGGGCAGTTTCCAAACTCTACTTTATTACCATATTCAGCCCCACTATGCAAAACTGTTAAATTATTATTATTTTTCAATCCAATTTGGCTGTATACATATGCACAGGTGCATAGGCAAGAGCTCTGGGTAGACCTACATACCAGCCAGTGATGAACATTGCTGCACTTATAGGGGATTGCTGGGCTGTGAAGCTATTTTTAAAGACCTGTGCCATCCTACAGCAGTTTGTAGTTTGATAGCAAGAGCAGGAGAAGAAGAGGAGGCACCTATTTTATGAGGGACAGCTGACTTTCTGCTGTGGCTTTGTCACCTCCCTGAATGGCAAAGCAATCATGTACTTTGTGCTTCCTCTAAGTACAACTGACTCTAGTGTATGGTGAGAGCCCTGAGAAAAAGGGCAATGAACAGGGCCCCACAGCAGCCAGTGTGCACCTCTGCCTACTGACAGACTGGGTCAGCCGCATACCCTAAGGCACTTGAGCAATAGGTGTTACTGACATCATTTGTCAAGGATCCCTAATTAGTATTTGTTAGTGCACCCGCAGGAAGTCAAAACAGGACTCAATTCAAAGTTAGCCTGGACTCAGCCCCCTTTGCAAGCACATCTCTTGCTGAAATCTGCTGATGTTCGCATAGCGACTCCCCCCCAAGCACAGCCAACATTGTGGCCACAGAGCGAAATCAAGTCAGACTCCCACCAAAAGAGCATGGAAAGAGGGGCAATTGATAACAGTATAGAGAAGAGGATTTGAGAAGCCAAATTCCCAATCCTCACAGGGACTTTACAGCTGAAAATCTGTGGCAGGCTAGCACTGCAAGAAGAGGTTTTCACCTGCAGCAGAATGAGTGGATAGGTGGGTCTTGTGCCTTAACTGAGAAAGAACAAGGCAAAAATACACCACAGTCACCTCAGCAGGAAAACAAGGACCTTGTCTTTTATCTGTAACAGAGGCTTCAAGTATATTCGAATTATTTGCTGAAGGGATTATTGCACTAAATCTTAGATGTGTAGATTTATGGATTTGATCAGTGGAAGTCCTCAAGTGCAAAGTATGTAAGGCCTGTTGCAACATCAGAAAGGAATAGCCTACTTGAAAGGAGCAAACAAGAAAGTGACAACGAAAGAAACAGAGAATTTCTACTAAGTAACATAAAGGGTTACGTTTGCAATCAAGAGGCCAAACACTAAAAACTTATGGTAAGAAGCAAGACTCAGTTCCAAGCTGCTGAAAGGTAGGTGCACATCTGAAAGGTCCTGCTTTGCCTCGGCATTTCCCAGTATTGACTTTGTTAGTGAACTGTAAGAACTTTTGAGAAGTACTAGCCCAGGCAGCAGTGCTTTGGACTTTTAGAATGGGCTTCGACTTGCAGCACCACCAGCTTTAGCAAGGCAGTGCTCTCCTGCCGCTCACATCACTCATCTCCCTCGGTCCGGCCCAGCGCACCGGGCGCCTGCCTGCCCGCTTCCAAGATGGCGGCGACCCCGCGCGCTCCTCGGCGGCACGCCGTGCCACGGTGGAGCGGAAGTGCGGCCGAGCTGGGCTCAAGGCGCGCCGCAGCGCATGCGCGCCGCCCGGCGGCCGAGGCGGAGCCAGGTCCAAGATGTCGGCGCAGGGGGACTGTGAGTTCCTGGTGAAGCGGGCCCGGGAGCTGGTGCCGGGGGACCTGTGGGCGGCCAAGGCCTGGCTCATCACGGCGCGGAGCCTCTACCCCGCCGACTTCAACATACAAGTGAGCGCCGCCGCTGTCGCACACGCTCGGTACCGGTGCCCCGCGCCCCTCCCCCGCGCGGCCTCGCTGCTGGCCTGTTTGATTGACAGGCGGCTTGGCCAATGGGGGCGGGAGGGGCGGGGCCGCTGGGGGCCGCGGGGAGTTAGCGGTTATAAACCAAACCGGAACTCCCTGCTAGTGCTCTTTAAAGTTCCTCTCCTGCTTGTGGCTTTTGGAGCAGCTTGGGGGCTTTGCATTGCATTTGACTGGGAACAAACCGTGGTCAAAGAACTCTTCGAATTCCAAGCTGTCAGTTCGCGTAAAAGTTAAGCCAGTGTGTTCACAGAACCATGGAATGTTAAGGGTTGGAAGGGACCTTAAAGGTCATCCAGTCGAACCCCCGTGCCATGGGCAGGGCCACCTCCCACTAGACCAGGTTGCTCCAAGCTCCTCCAACCTGGCCTTGAACACGTCCAGGGATGGGGCATCCACAGCTTCTCCGGGCAACCTGTTCCAGTGTCTCACCGCTCTCACACTAGATAATGTCTTAATAATATACAATCTAAAGTTCCCTTCTTTCAGTTTGTACCCATTTCTACTTGTCCTGTCATTTCCTGGTGAAGAGTCCCTCTCTGACTTCTCTGTCAGCCTCCTTCAGATACTGGAAGGTTGTTAGTATTAATAATGTTAAGTATATTATCATATGGAATTGTGTTAACGATGTTAATATTAAGTATATTATGATGCAGAATTTTATGCCTAAATTAATGTATGATTAGATAGTCTAAATGCACCTTCTAATTTCTCCAGTAAATGTTGCAGTCCTTTAATTTTCTGTTACGCAGATTGCTGTGGCAAATTGAGGGCAGTTTTTAAGAGTGGAAGGACTAATGTGATTGATAAATGTATTTGGGAAAGCTGATATTCTGTTCTTGCATCCTGCAGTATGAGATGTACACTATTGAGAGGAATGCTGAAAGGACAGCATCTGCAGGCAGGCTGCTCTACGACATGTAAGTAACCAGAGCTGGAACTCTACCTTTATCCCAGGTGCTCCTTTCACAGAATAAGTTTGGGAAAGACCTCTGAGATGATTGAGTCCAGCCTACGACTAAACACCACCGTGTCAACCAGACCATGGCACCAAGTGCCGCATCCCGTCTTTCCTTAAACACCTCCAGGGACGGTGACTCCACCACCTCCCTGGGCAGCCCATTCCAATGTCTGATTACCCTGTCTGTGAAGAAATTCCTCCTAACGTGCAAGCTAAACCTCCCCTGGTGCATCTAAAGACCACGTCCTCTTGTCCTGTCATGGGTTACCTGGAAGAAGAGACCAACCCCCACCTGCCTACACCCTACTTTCAGGGAGCTGTAGGGAGTGATAAGGTCACCCCTGAGCCTCCTTTTCTCCAGGCTGAACACCCCCAGCTCCCTCAGCCACTCCTCATAGGACTTGTGCTCCAGACCCTTCACTAGCTGCACTGCCCTTCTCTGGACAAAGAAATGTTGGGATTTCCAAAAATATAAACTGAGTGTTTTTGAAAATCCATGTGGATAAACTAAGCACAAAAGGTCTAATTAATTAAAAGGAAGGTTTTCTGTTTTTCCCAAACACATACTTTTATGGGAAGGTTTTGTCTTTGAGACAGATTTTGAGATCACTGTACATTCTTTGCCTCAAACTTTATTACAGGTTTGTGAATTTTCCAGACCAACCTGCTGTATGGAGGGAGATCAGCGTTATTACATCCGCATTAAGGAATGACTCCCAGGACAAGCAGACACAGTTTTTAAGAGGTAAGGATTCTATCCTGAAGGAACCTAAAGATAAGCACTCTGATTATTTATCTAGTTGGCAAGTAAATGTCAGTTTGTCTAACTTTGCCTGTGGACTGCAGGGTTTGGTTTTTTTCCTCAATTCAGCCTTAGAGACTTTATCTGGTGTGTTAGAATTAGGAAAAACAAAGGGACATGACAAGCTGATTCCCATTGCTTTGTCTCTGATATGGGTGGATTTACTCTGCCAGAACAGGAAGCACATAGAAGAGCAAGTGAATAGGGAATAGGTGGAATGGGGCTTAAAAATCATCGTCCCACATATTGCAGAGAACAGTGAATGATTGTTGAAATGAGGTGAATTCTTATTTATGTAGGGAGGGATATAAAAATGAATGGTGTCCAGAAGGACTTGTCATTCACTGCTGGCAACCACAGGCAGTTTTACAAGCAGGATTTACACCTGACAGACTATAATCTGCTGTTTCAACACGTGCTTCAGAAGCTCTAAGGATATTCCAGTTAAGAAAGCATTTGATTTTTCATTGGGGTGTGTTTATTTTTCAGAGTGAATACATAAAACATACAGGGAGAATATGTGAGTTTCTTTTTACTGTCTCACTGGATGTTTAAACTGAAAAAAACCCTACATTTTAATAATGAAAATATTAATTGTAGAAGTAGAAGGTAAGTAAAAAAATAAATGAACAATTTTGAAAAGGCATCCTGAAATGTCAAATACTTAAATATTAGGATTTTGAGTATTCCACTTACTAGCAGTCTTACTTGTCCATGCAAGTTCCTTGCACCCAGATAAACACAGATAAATATTTTTTTGGTCTTCTCTGAAAGAAACACACTTTTTTTTTCAGGTATGTGTATTAAAAGCAGAAAAAAGCATAAGGGAATCCCTTTTCATTCAGCATTTATGTTTTGTCAGTCATCTTTATAATTCAGACACAACAAGTCAAATATTTTCTGTTTTTTAAGGATTATTTGAGACCCTTCCTGGTCGGGTCCAGTGTGAAATGCTCCTGAAGGCAACAGAGCAGTGCTTTAACACATTAGAAAGGGCAGAAATGCTCCTTCTACTTCTGCGGCGTTTCCCAGAGACTGTGGTGCAACATGGGGTAAGAGAAGAGAAGCTCATAGTAACTATTCAGGATATTGGCACCCAGTTTTTTGAGATTTTGCTGAAATGTGCTTTCCTTTGACTAGTGAGAGGGTGGGTCTTTTTATTCATGTTTAATTGTGGCTAATAGTTCAGACTGCTGTATCTTGAACTTACCACCAGGAAGGAATTAGGCAGAAAACAAATGGAAGCAAATAAAACAATCCTTTGTCTTGTAAATGAAAGAATATCAGTCATATATCACTTTCACCTGTTTGTGCATGTCTTTACTGATACAGTTTCCTGCACAGTTTTTTCTTGGTCTTGTTTTGCTATCTTCTGGCATTGCTTTTCACCTGCTATTTAGTATGGATAGTTTCAAAATTTGGAGACTTGCACATGCTGTTGCCATAGAGTGAATTGCCACTCATCCATCCCCTGAATTACTGTTCAACCTCATTGAATTGCAGTTCAAAAAGTTTCTAAAACCACTGGTCTAGTGTTTGATTTTCACCTCTGCTCACACAGGTAGGCCTTGGAGAAACGTTATTAGATGCTGAAAGTATTGAAGACCAAGAATCTCCAGTGAATTGCTTTAGAAAATTATTTGGTAAGAAAATATTAATGTTCTTGTTTTACTATGCAACTTTTTAGTGTGGCGAGGTTCTGAGGTCAGTGAACTTCTTTCATGACACTATGATTAGAAAACTGCTTTAGTCAGAAGGGGCTCAGGCCATGTTAGTCCAGGCTGAGCATATGGTACAAATTGGTATTAGAGCCATTCATGTGAGGTTCTTTGTGGTGTATGGTCAGCCAGAGATGAAGGCTTCCACTGCTGATTGAGAAACCTTACCTAGGACAAACAGAACAAAACACCCCACAAACCTAAAGGATTTTTTGGTTTGTTTTCTATTTTAGTTTGTGATGTTCTTCCTCTGATAATTAACAACCCTGATGTACGACTTCCTGCCAGCTTGTTATATAAATACCTGAATAAAGCAGCAGAATTTTATATTAACTACGTAACTAGATCTACGCAGACAGAAAGTCAGTATCAAGGTAAGAATATTTTTACAAAGTTAGAACTTAGAATGTATCTTAGTATCACTGATGTCCATAAATGAAAAATGCATTATTTTTATGTAATGTATCCTGTAGACAAGGATTAATAGTAGTGTTTAATGTTTCTTAGTTCTTTGATTCCAAAATACCTCGTGGTGCTTCAACAACTTAGTCCTGATGCTTGTGATGCCTCAGTATATGTACTGAGAGGTGGGACAAAATGTCCAAGATGTCCTTATCCAGCCTATCAGCTCTCTTGTACAAAGAGACAGAAATGCCTGCTGTGCCCTGTTAGCCTTCTGTGTAAAGAACAGTTGCCCTGAAAGCTCCAATGTAATTTTTACTTGTCGTCTTCTTGAAAATTAATCAGTTTGTTTGATTTCTTTATGAGGAGAGAAATGTGCTGGTTTTCCTAGGTTCACAAGATTCCTCTGATATTATGTCTCCAAGCAAGCGCAGCTCTCAGAAATATGTAATAGATGGTCTCACAGAGAAATCATCCCAGATTACAGATCCTTGGGAGAGGCTATTTAAAATACTGTCTGTGGTGGGAATGAGGTGTGAGTGGCAAATGGATAAGGGAAGAAGGTAAGAAAGGGGTACTTTTCTGGGTATTTCCCCTCAAGGAAAATTTGGCTTTTCAATTCTTAATAAGAACAATTCTCATTGAAGAACAATTTTAACACAAGAATATTTTGTGTAAGTTCACAGCAGCTTTTGTTTCAAGACTGTACAATGTAAAACAAAAATGTGGCTCTAGAGAGCACTTTCAAATTAGTCTCTAAAATCAATTTTTGGTGATGAAAGTCACGCATAAGCACTATAGTGCTGTGGGGTATGCTTCCCTAAGTGCCTCAGTAAAGAGAAACATGGTAAATGTTTTGTGAAATTTCACTAGCATGTGTTCCCAGCCTCCATTGACTTGTGGCTGGGGGATATCCTCAGCAGAAACATTGAGATTTTTATATTCACTATGCATTCTTTCCTTTAGTTGTGAAGTTCGTGCAACACCTTGAATTCTTTTTGTCTCTCTTCCCCTCAGAAGTTTTGGTGATATTTTGCATCGAATGAAAGATCTCTGCAGATACATCAGCAACTTCGATAGTGAAGCCCACATTAAATATAAGAATCAAGTAGTGTATTCCACGATGTTGGTCTTCTTTAAAAATGCTTTTCAGTATGTCAGCAACATCCAGCCATCACTCTTTCAAGGTTAGTTTCTAATGTTTCAACATCTGTAATCAGTTCTTTGTGATTTCATTGTTAATGTCTGAAAGATCTTTTCTCATTAGTCATTTGAAACTGTCATCTTACAAGTCAACATTATAACTTGTTACAATTCTCTCAAGCCATTAATCTTACCAACAGTGGTTCATAACAACTGTGTAGTGGATCAGACCAAAGATCAGTCTAACTTAGCATTGTGGTTTCAACCTTGGCCAGCACCAGGTGATTGTCTAACAAAGAGGAAAGTAACAGACCAGATGTTACGAGAAACATCCCTAGGGTTGATTCCTACTCTTCCATGAGCATCATGTTTGTTTCATTTTCTCCTCTGATTATATTTCTTTGAAACTGACGTTTTCCTGTTTTCCTTCAATCAAAGGAAAATAAGTGAAGATATTTTTGCACTGGGAACACGACAAATTTGTAATTAAGTACATAAAAACTGAATAGGAAAAGATACCCTGAAATTCAGAAGCTTTCAACTTGGCTTTCTTTATATTATTTAAGCATAATCTTTGAGGTGTGTTTTGCACATTACTTCTAATTTGTAATTAATTTGTAAATTGAATGTTTAACACACGTGCGTTACCCGTGCATTTTCCTACCCACTCACATCTGCATATGGGACATACCAGATTGCTTGGAGCACCTTGGATTGCTTCTTTTGGGTTTGACTGGGCTTTTCAGGAGTGGGCCAGAAGCTGAGGAAAGTTTTTTTGAAGCTCCATTTTGTTTAGAACTTACTGAAATAAACAGCATCACAAAGAGGAATTTTCAACGCTTAATAATGCGATACAAAATTCCTTGCAACAATGACAATTGTCACCATTGGTAATTAGTGCTTATTAACACTACAGTTATTGATTCATGTTAAAATTATAATTTTGTGTTGTGATCATAAGTTTCAGCACATTTTTCTGCTTGGAGCAAACGATCATTTGAGTAAGGAAGTAGTCAATATAAATGATGGGTTTTAACTGTACAGAATGTTGGGTGATCAGCTGAACAATGTCAGTAGATAGCTAAGCTCAGAGGACAAAAGACATGGCAACTTGTATGCAAAGAACATAGAGTCACTTTAACAAATACAGGAAGTAATTAACTAATGAGTCGAGTTTTTTGTCCTGTCCAGAGGAAGGAAGAGTTATGGTGGGGCAGGGGATACTTCAGGTGTGCATGTAGTTTTAGCTGCTCGATTCCAAGTTAAAGAAGAAAGGAAGTAAAGAACTAGTGAAAATGTTGCTTTCTAAATTGTACAGTTGAGTATTTCAAAGCTCACGTTTTCTGAGTGAACCACCAGAAAAAGAATGTATACTGAGGTCACAGAGTGCAGTTCCTTTGGTGCAGCTTTTATGGTACCTTCTGTCATTTTCTGATACCAGGAAAGTATTTCCAAGACACCTTTTATTCATTTCTGCTTTAGCATTGAAGTCTAGTGGTATTCAGTGCCTTTCATATCTTTTCTATCATTAGAATTTTTCCTCCATCTCCTTGGAGCGCTTACTGTAGAAATGTAGAATCCTACACGTTTTAGAAGCATAGTCATAGAGCTGTCTCCTCCTTAATCTATGAGGATCAGGTCTGTGACTCTCTTCTCATGTTCGTGGATTTGCAAGGAACCTCTTTAGGGAGAACTTTTCAATGCATTTTTCTTAACATAATTTGTATCTGCTTTGCTGGAGGCTTGAGAAATGAATGAGGCAGTTCACACCTCTCATGACTTTGGGGCTGCCTGCAGGCTTGGCAGGAGTTGCTATTTGGGCTGATGCTTTTGGGCGTTTATTTATAACACTCTGTGCTAGAAAACAGTTAAAAACTCTGTAAGCTTAGGTTCTAGAGCTCAGACAGAAAAACACAGTGCTGCTTTTTGTATGGCTGTGTAACTTTCAGTACTGTAAGAGAAGGTCTGCAGCCCCAGTCAAGAGTGAGAATGGATTTTCTTTTGTTTCAGGACCGGAGGCTTTGAGTAAAGACTACAGTGCACTTCTGATGCTGGGAAGGGAACACTTGTTTGGAAAGCAAGGCACTTAGCTGTCATTAATTTAAATCAGTATGAGTAAAAGAAAAATCCATTTTTTTCTTCTCAGGTGTTAGAACTAGGCAGCTCTTGAGATTCTAGTGGTGAAACTCTTCCAGCATCCCTGTTGTGGTACTTCGCATCCATGAGAAACAGATACGAATCTTCTGCATTATGTCTTGGCTCTATTTTCAGTTCACACAGGTTAGATTCCAGCACAGTGGAATACATGATGGTACAGGAGAGGTGATTCTGATGTGTTGTAGCCTGTGCATAGGTGACATTTCAGTGGTGGTATTTATTGACCTATATTTGTTAAGCAGAGCAGGTTGGCTGTTTCTCCTAAAAGGAGCTTCTATTGTAGTGGACTCCTTACACATCACTTTTCAGTAGAGGGGAAAAGCTTAATAGAAGTTATTTTATGTCAAGAGATGAAATGAATTGTCCTTCTACTAAACTCTCAAATTAGTTCTTTGCAGTTACGAATGAGGCCTTAGCTTCATATCTTTCAGCAAATAGAAGAAATGCACAAACTGAAAATACATGTTGGCACTACTGGCTTACCTGGCAGAGATTTCGGAAACAGAAAACAGATTAAAGAATTCCTCTTTCCTTTGTATTTCTCTTTGAGCTTTGCACATCTATATGCAACTTGATTGTGCAAAAGGAGAAAGTATTTTTGGAAGGAAGGCTGTTTCAGTAGCAATCACGTATCAGTGTTGTTTGAGATGAAGAAGTATTGTTCCTATTTTATGTCTAATGAGACTTAAGCACTGGGGTCTAAAATGACAGGTACCAGATCCCACTGGATGTTCTGTGACACCAGTGGAAGTAGAAATTATTTTCTGGGTTTCAAAATGAGGCTTTTCTATCTTTGGGGAGTGAAGATGAGCTCTGGCAGTCAACTAAAGGGTTTAATTCTGTTTACTGAAGTCAGTGGGGGCAAAGCTGACACTGAGTGATCCTGCTAAGGAAATCCTGTAATAAAATACACATACTTCTTTGTGGGGTCAGTGCCTGTCAGCATATTGCTTTGGTTTCTCGTGAGAAACATTCTGAGAACATTGCTGTGCTTTGCCATATTTGTGGCTGTGAACTTCAGAGCCATTTGTGCCGTTCATCTGTTGAATAATTGTACTTATATAAAAGCACATAATGCTTGATCACAGAGCACCTGCTGCCTGAGTATGTCTTGTGACTGCTCCAGAAGAAAGGATTCAAAAATATTCTGAAGCTCTCAATCAAACTCTGGTGATGTCTGATAAATGCACTCTAACTTTTATTGTATGTCTGCTTTGAGGAAATCATAGCTTTACCAGCACAGTTTAAGCAATTTAAGTGACTTAATTTTAGATTGTTTTCTCTAGCATTATAGTCATTACTTGTGAATGAAAAAAAACCCAGCATGCTGTAGGCATAAGACCTTTCATATCAGTTTAGAGCAATTGTGAATTAATTTATCTTTAAATCCAGGTCCAAATGCTCCAAACCAAACTCCACTGGTTCTTCTTGAGGATGTACCCAACATCTATGGTGATACAGATATTGATCGTAACAAGCATATCCACAAAAAGAGGAAACTTGCTGAAGGAAGAGAAAAAACAATGGTAACTTTTCTAGGCTTTTTAACTCATAACAAGAATGGCATTGCTACTGGAATTTAGACAACAGTGGTTTTGACATAGATGTAAAAGACATATTTTTAGAGCTACCCTGAACTAGCTGTCTATGACCACAGTTTTCAAACAATGTTTTTCTAAAGCCAGCAAGAATAAAACAATTTTTACAGCAATTGATGTAGACACATAAGTACTGCTGTGAATGCGTTAACTTGAAGGAGTTCAGCAGAGGCTCTTAAAAAGGTAGCGACAGCAGTCAGATGTTCTACAGGTAAACTTCCAAAGTAATTGACTTTTCATGCTTGGAACTGTCAATATATCTATTGCTTTAAGGGTAGAGAACCACTGTTTTATAGAACTTCTCTGCTGGTAGAAGCACACATACAAGGATTGCTTTTGCCTTGTGCCACTGTAGACTTAAACTGAGTGCTAAAATGTAAAGTGTGCATGTAACAGGTGAAGTAATCAGGTAATCTGGCTGAAGCTCAGTGGTGGTACTCCACGTTTAACAGAATAAATTTGGTTGGGATACTACTCATCACACTGTGCCACTGAGTTCTTGGTAGCAAACCAGATTGGACTAATCTTAAAACAAGTGAAAAATCACTTGCAGGCACTTAAACTAGGACCTTGGCGCTTCCATACATAATTGTCTTGTGTTCAGTGGAACATCTGTGGCTTTAGGGTCCTTTGAAATAAGTGTAAATTAAGAAGTTAATCTTTTTGTTCTATACTGACTTCTAAGCAGAGCTCAGATGATGAGGATCCTTCTGGGAAGGCAAGAAGTCGCCACATTACAGTAAACAAGGCTGATCTTGCAAACTCCATTGAAGTATTAGAGAGTTTCAAACTGGCAAGAGAGAGCTGGGAGCTGCTGTATTCTCTGGAATCACTTGACAAAGGTAAGGTAACTGCATTTAGAATTACATTTCGATTTCATTACTCTGCATAGAAATAATTTCTTTATTGTTAAAATGGAATTTGTGCCATTATGAATCCTTAAAATCGAAATTGCTTTGGGTCCTGAGTATTTTTGATATAAGTTCCAGTAAGAAGCTTTATCAGTTGTTGTGTTTCTGAATATTTTGTTCCTGTATTGCATTTTATTCTTGATGCATCTTTGCTTATTCACCCCCACTTCTCTTGGAGCAGTTGGCCAGCAGTAGGGCTGAAAGTGCTCAGTGAGGATGTACTGCTAATGGCTGCTTTAGTTCATGATTAAGAACATGTGTTTTTCTGTGTCTCCCTTTCTGATATCTGGTGTGATAATCTTGAAAAAAATTCCTCTTCTAAAAAGCAGGCAAACAGTACCACCTAGCTGCTTTTAGGTTTGTTGGACACTGTGAAGAGAAGTGTACTCAAAAAATGAGTGTATAGGAAGAGAGTATTCTATATGTGAAGGACTTCATACTCTTACTGTTTTGGTGCCATTTTTTCCATTTTTAAATTCAGCTTTTTTGTATATATTACTGATTTTTAACCCAAAGCTGTGAAATGTTTCATATTCTCTTTTACTTTTTCTTCTGTAACCGCTTAACACAGAGTTCACCAGAA
Source organism: Corvus moneduloides (assembly GCF_009650955.1). NCBI lineage: Eukaryota > Metazoa > Chordata > Aves > Passeriformes > Corvidae > Corvus > Corvus moneduloides. Next base: position 45,619,302 of record NC_045480.1, on the reverse strand, counting down.
TTTGTTTGTCATGGAAGACAGAGACCTGGCTTTGGTTAAGGATCTTTCTTACAGACATGATCATCTACCAGGTAAAAAAAATACAGTATAAACTAGGAAAAACACCACCATTGTGTTGCTCTTTCTTCTAGTAAACAGCAATTTACTTCCTTCTAGTAAATAGTAATTCTGATTAGCCAGTTTGACTGCTTATAGTGTCTACTGATTTTATGCCTTTAAGTATGACTCCTTTGGGGATGGAACTACACCATTTGCACCACAAGCTAGGTACCCTGTTTGGATATACCTGTCCCAATAGCTGTTGTTTGAGTCCAGCTAGTTTTGGCATATGGAAAAGACATCTATGTTGGCATTTTGACCAGTGGATATATACATTGTGTTATGGAAGATAAGTGCATTTTATTAGTCTGTCAGTGCATTATACTGGAACACAATCAGAGAAAAGAATTTTCAAACAGAAAAAGGTTTTAACATGTCTCAATTAACACCTGTTCTTCTCCACAAAAATTAGGCTGACTGTGCTCACTTCAATACCATCTACAGAAGAAAGCTTGTTCCTTATTTTTCCTTTGGGGGTCTTTTATTTTTGCCTCTACTTGTGCCTGAACAAGAGATATTTCAAACTTTATTAGTCTAGATAAAGTAACGATTAACTCAAGAATATAATTATTTGATTCAGTTACAAATATGATTTTGTAAACCGACTTTTTAAAGCAGAATTTTGTGATCTGTTTGTCATCTGACTGCCTTGCAAGTGATTGTTCCACAGTCTTTTACACAACCCATCACTGGAGAGTATTAGTCTAGATTAAAGTTTTGAAGGCTTGTTACTTGGACACACTCTGTTTTGAAAGGTTCCTGTAAGAGAATTTTTTTTCTATCTCTCTACCTATTGTATAGAAAAGACCCTAACAGTGTTTTTTTATATTCTTTTTCAAAGGGGCAGTACAAAAAAGCAATTAGCAGCCTACATCATTTGGCAGCTCTTCAGGGCTCTCATTCTCCCCAGCAAATTACAGGACAAGGATCTTTAGAAAATCAGAGAGCACTAATCCAGTTAGCATCGTGCCACTTTGCCCTCGGAGAATATCGGGTACGTACAGCATTCCGGACACTGGGCCTTCATCAGCTGACCCTGTGGTTCCCATTTCCCTTTTGCCTTAGAATTTTCCTGTTAGTCTGCTTTCAGCAGGATATTGAACATAAGCCAGAGTCTACTGAAAAATCCGTGCTTCAAAGGGAGAATTGTACTTCCTGCCACATTAACTGACTGTCGTTAGCAACTCTTTATATATATATGTATAGTCTGCTTGATAGTTAAGATTTGGGCATTATGATTTTTCATGGCTACAAGTGTTTGGGTTGTCTGTAAATGTAACCTTAATTTGAATTCCTTAACTTTACAGAATGAGTTCTTTAAATTGAGGGGAAATTCTTTTAGGTACAGGCTTCGTGTCGCAGGGGAAAGAAAAAGTAAACTTCTGTGATCATCTTAGAAGAGAGTTAGTTATTAACTGACAGTATAAAAGACACCAGAACAATACTGTTTGGCCTGACTGCTGAATTTGCTTTACTTTTGCAATACATGTTTTGTGTTTCTCATATTGCAGGAGTGCGTGGTGGTCTGAGGTCAGTCAGTGTCAGCACTGACAATAAGGGCTCTGTCTCTTAGGATCTAACGTCATGCTAGTACTACTGGACAAGTGCTTTTGTCCCTTCCACTACAGTACTTTTTCACTGGAAATGGGATCATATATCCCCACAGACCTCTTACTAGGAAACAGCATTAAAAATTCATTGACTTTCCTTCATGCTGTCAGATTGCCATCTTCCTTTCTATTTTTACCATGAACAGAACAAATTTTACAAAACTATTCTAAGAATTCGTTTGAAAACTTAATCCTTCCAGACAAAATAATTTTTGATTGCAGTTATATTGATCTTACCCTCTTGAAATGAAGAATGCCAATACATATTTTTTCTCAATTAAAATGATGTATGTAGGCTCTCAGAGATTGTTTAGTGACAGCTAAAGACTTTTTGCTTAGCCAGACTATACTGGGTATTAAGTCAACTCAAGTTCTAGCAGAGAGTTTTGTGATTGTTTTTTTTCTTTTGTAATGTCTGAAATTTTTAATCATTATTAACATACCTGAATTTTTAAGAACTTTAATTTAAATATAGCATTATCATGTCCCTTCTTTTTATAGCAAACATGCGAAAAAGTGCTTGACCTCATGTGCTGTATTTTACTTCCAATACAAGAAGGAGGTAAAGTACAAGAGGAGCAACCTAAAGTCAAGTCTAAATTCAGGAAAGGTATGGCGTTGCTATTACCCTAAACTCAGTGTCAGCTGAATTTTAGTTCATGTGTTCTGGTTGAGTATGTAATTATTCTCATTTTGTATTACAAAAAGGGAGGAAGTTTTTTATTCCCTCTTGGTTTTGTATTGCGGTTTTCTTGCTGGTACCTATTAAAGTATATTGGTGGCAAAGTCCTATCACAGGAAAAGAGAAATGAAGAAAAAAATTTTAATGTTTAACTTCCCGTTTTGGGTCATTCATAATTTACATTCAAAGCTTTCCTCCCTACCTGAGATGTGACAATTTTGGATTTGTTTTGCTCCATTTCAATTTCTTTCAACTTACCTGTCGTGAGACCCTTAAAGAACTGTTCTGTTGCAGGGTCTGATTTGAAGCTTTGGCCATGTACCAGTAGAGCTATCATGCCTTACTGCCTTCATCTGTTGTTAGCTTGTTTCAAGGTAAGATAGGATCAATTGGAACTTTCTTGTCTTTAAGGCCTAGTTTGTGTATCCTGAAGCTGCATGGCTGTATCCCAGTGCTGTGACTGAAGGGCTGTGCCTCAGTCCTTCTTACCTAAATGGTTGGTGGAGGGTCTTTTTTTGGAGAGGAGAGTGGAGTCTTGATGGAAGAGGGTTTGTTTTCTCTTTTTTTTCCTCTTTTTGTTTTAGTTTTGAGCAGAGAAGATAGAACAGATGTCAAAATATTTGTCTCTATTCAGACTTCTCTTACAGGTCAGTGGAGAGGATTTGGTATTTTAGCTGGAAATTTCCAACCTACTTTAGAAGCGTATTTCATTCTGCTTTAATACATACTTCTAAAGAATGTCTGTGTTTGCACAGATGTAGGTGAGATGAATCCTGTATGTTTTTGAAAGCAACATGTATTTCCTGATTGTCTGAATGTAATTCTTTTCCCTGAAGCTCAGAGCTTTCACAGACAGCAGAGATGATATGGCGCTGGGCCACGTAGTTGTTCTGCTTCAGCATGAGTGGCCAAGGGGTGAGAACTTGTTCCTGAAAGCCATCAACAAAATCTGCCAGCAAGGAAACTTCCAGTATGAGAATTTTTTCAACTATGTCACAAGTATCCTTTCTCTGAACAAGAATGTCTTTCACATCCTGTGCTGTAGTGTTGAAAAAGCTGTTAGTTTCAACAGCAGCTCTTTCCCTGAATCATATTCTGTATTTATTTTCATACCATGAAAGCCTCTTGTAGTAGGCTGCAATACACAATGGACTGTAAGTATGCCTCCTGTCACCTGCCCTGGCACTAGAGACTACCCTTAAGTACACTGCCATTGCACTTCCATTCAGAACAACAGCAGCAGCTCAGGCTGCTTATGCAAGTGACAGAAATCTCTTCATTAAGAAGTACAGGGCATTATATACAAGGCTGGTAACAAAAAAGACAAAGCACTACCTACCTGTGCTTCAGGGTTGAATGATTTTGGCTCTTGTTTGTGAAATGCTTTCTGTGGGTAACATGTTTGGGTTGAGTAAGATAATGAGCTATGTCAAAGTCCATGCAAAGCATGTCTGATTTATCTATTCAGATACCTGACATCAATTTTGATCAGCATACACACAAATGGACAGTTTAATGTTTAACCTAAATTTACATGCAGCCATGGGCCTCAGGAAGCAAGGGGGTCTAACTCCTGTCCGAGGCAACTAAATAAGCTCTGGTGTTAAAGGAAAGGAAAAAAACCCCAACAAGCAGCTAAGTAAGGGATCAAAAGAGAAAACAAAAAGTGTGATGTGTGCTACCGTGGTGGCACTTGCTTCAGGTCCAGCATCAGTTTGCACTGCTTTCATAACCTGCAGTGCAGGAGAAGGAAGTGAAACCCATGGAATTTCGAGGTCAATTTTCTTTACCTCTGTCTACATATGAAGAAACAAAGAAAAGAAACTAACGGATGTGTTCTTCACTTTAAAAAGCCATTTCTCATCTGTTTGTGGAGGATTAGGAATACATGCTGTGATCTTCTCTATCACTTTTAATAATGAGGTACTTCAATAGCTTTTCAGTTTGACTCTCCTTTCAGCAATGTGGCTTCAGATGTGAGGCTAAGAAAGAATGTTCTCTATCATTGTTTCCCTACTCAAATCTTTAACGTTTTCTTCAGATATTGATATGTTGGAGGAATTTGCTTATTTAAGAACACAGGAAGGAGGGAAAATTCATCTGGAACTGCTGCCAAATCAAGCAATGTTGATCAAGTAAGGATAAAAAAGCATTTACTGTTTTCTTTGGCCAAAAAAAAAAAGGGAGTATGTTCTGGTTGTCTTTGCTTTCATGTTATCTTCTGGATAGTTTGTCGTGTCTTTGAGCTTAAATTTAAGGAGTTCAAACAAGGCCGTGAGTTTCTTTTTCTGACTCTCCTGCTGATCTGTGTGTTCTTTTTGGGGGTTCTTCAGTTTTAAAATCCTGCTTTTACAGGACTTTATTTCTGAGTGTGGCATTCGCTTTAGAGTGATTGATATTAAAGTGATTACAGTTGTGCTCTTTCAAACAGACCCTTGCACTTTGGAGGAATTCTTCAAATAATTAGGCATGTGTGCAAGGTGTTTGGACTAATTTTGCTGAAGAGTAATGTTGAGCAGAAAAACAAAATTATGAAAGACCACTGAATGATGAAAAACTTTGGTATAAAATATAAGTTAAACTGCACTCCAGCTACACTCCAGTAACCCTTCTGTTAGAACTAGCAGGTCATCTTATTCTGCTTAGCTTATTACGAGATCCTGAAGTAAATTAATAATTTGGATTAATTTTCTAGGTGTTTTTACTTGTTCAGTCTTGAACAAGTAAACTATCTGCTGCAGGGTTTTAGTGGCAGAATATTTTGAAATATCCTCTTTGTTTATGAGAACCTGTAATATTTTCCTTCCTAAGAGGGGGACTGCTTAAAGCTTGTTGAAATTCCACTTTAGGTCAGTGTATTCTGGCTATTCACTAACTAGAAATGGGCTGAAGTTTTCGAAATGGGAGCCTAACATCAGACAAGGGGATCCAAATTTTAAATAGTAAATAGATTTTCCAAATTTCAAGGTAACCAACACAAAAATGAGATACTAGGTGTAATTAAAGGAAAAGTAGAAATTCAAATGCTTAATTATGTGATGGAGAATTTTCTCTTTTGAGCTCTAGATTTTCAAACTCTTACCCTTGCCATATCTCACTGCTTGTAACCAGCTGTATGAAAACAAGCTTCAGGGCATGCTGCACCACATATGGTGTTAAGTAATAAGCTTTGCCAGCAAGAGGGCTTAGCACTGAAGACTCCATCTGGTAACTTCTTACCTGCTGTCTCCATTTCATTGCAACAGTTCAGCGCTGTTTCTCTTGGCTCCGTTTGATTGGTGTGGCAGCGGTTACTTTCTGTTCTGACCCCCCCAGTCAGCACGGAGGTAGCAAGAAGTGTTTGTAGCAGGACAGAATCTCTCTTTGACCTCCTTTTGATCAGTGATGTTTCCTGAATGATGGAAGGGCTTGTAGAAGACAGGTCCATTTCCTTGTGCTTATTGAGCCAAAACAGTCAAATATTCTGTCCAGCTGGAAAAGCTGTGTACAGTGTCTTTTATGTGGCTGTGGAGGGCTGGAAGCACTTCATCAGAGAGCTGATGGAAGGGATAGTTCAGGGCGTAGGCCACTGATCAGAGATGATGTCTACTCCCCTGGTACCACGGATATTTTTTTAGCTGGACTGGCTGTGAGGCCCAGGGATGGTGTCACCCCAACAGTGTTGACCTGGTTAGCTCACAGTCTCCCCCAGCTGGGGTTTTTGATAGCGTGTGCAAGTGTAGCCCTGTTTCCTGGGACAATGGTTGGTAGGCTCAGTATCTGCAGACTGCTTACATCTTTCAGAGCTATCACCAGTTCTGGTTGGATGAGCTGCTGCACCATCCTCCCATGAATTAGCAGACGCAGCTCAGATGCTGTTCATTCATGCTCAGAAAGACTCAGAGTTTGCCACAACAGGCCAAAGATAAAGCAGTTGTTCCTTTGTCTGATCTTTCGTTACCATAAGTGTAGCAGTCCTGCATCTTAATGGATGGGAAATGTATTTCAGATATTATATGTCTTTTATAAGGACTGCTTTTTGTTTGATGACTTACAGGGCATTTTCTCCCCAAGTGAATTCCACATTCTTCTTCCAGTACTTTTTTCTAAGTACCTTATACTTCACAGGAAATTACACTCATTTTTCTGAACTCAGTAAAGCAAACTGTAGTGTGATTTTTCAAAAGATGAAGTAAGACCTTGGTAGTCTGCAGACTTATAGTTGGGTTCTGCAAAATATATATACAGTTTGTAACCTTTCCCTTTGCTTGCATCCACTGTGGGAATGAGAAGGTCCATGGTTTTGGTTTTAACTGGTGGTACAGCCAACTCATTCTGTTTGTGGTGTTAACAAGATTTGTTCAATGAGCTTTGAATCCAGCACCACTAAGTGCCTTTGAACTCCCTTCTGGACAAGCCAAGTTTCACAGTTTATCTTATATACATGTCAGTAGGGGCAGTGTTAGCTGGTGAGGCTAAAGAGGAAAAGAGCAATATGCAGGAAATTGCTACTTAATATCTTGCTCCTCTTTTTGATAAATCTTACTCTAGTTAATCTAATCGTAGCCTACCAAATTGCGTAAACTTGATCTGAAAGCTGTGCCCTTCCTTTTAGTCATATTCCTATCACATTCTCTGGGGACAGAGAAGGTTGGTTTGAAGTGAAACAAGGTATCTTGAAAGTGTAATTTTTACTCTGTGCACATGGGTATGCTTAGTTCTAACTGCAGATCTTGCAAACAGTAGTGAAGACACAATTGCACAGAATCCCTTTTGCAAACATCTGCCACTCTGGGGCCAAAACCATCCTGCTGGTCCTGTGTATTTTCCGTTTCCCGTGTCCATTTTTGCAACTACTGGACTTACTCATGCCAAGAACTCTTGAAAAATTATCTCATTTAATTGAGTAATTTTTGTGGCTATTTTATTTCAGATTATTGTAGCTGTATTAGAGTGTTAAATGTCCCATCTTTATTTGACTCTTATAAGCATAGCTCTCCATCCATATCTATTAAAAAACTCTAGATACTAACCCAAATGCCCACCTGTGACATCTGAAGGTAGGCACCTAACTGAGTACTTCAGGAATCTAAGTGTGAATTTTGCTTCTCTGCTCCCTTCGTAGCATTTCTGGGGGTCAGTGGTGCACTCACTACTTGGGTGCCTAATAAGACTTAAGTGACATTATAAGAGACTTAGATTAAGAAACTAGACCTGTCTCCTATATATCAAATTTCTCCTTTCTCTTCTTCTTAGGTGTGGTGTTGCTCCAGGCTGGACCTGTTAGGTTATTAACTTATTCTAGATAGCACACAGAGATAAGAATTTAACTTCCCGGAGAAGACAAAGTGTTTTTCACCTGAGACAGCTTTTGGTGGTTAGTTCATGTGGCCCTGGTCATAAATAGGAGGTTGCTCTGAGTGGGCAGTTGTGCTCTGGCATTGTGCCATGCTCTAACAGCTGTTTTTGTATGCAGTTAGGATTTGTAAAGGTGGAAAAGGCCATCTGTGGGCTAATGAAAAGATACTTGGGCAACCTTTAACGAACACCGCCATGTACTCAACCTGGCCGATACCCGCTGTGCATGCACTCGGCTTGGGCTCAGCAGCAAACCCCTTAACTCCAAGCTGTGGGCTCTCCCAGTTTGCTGACATGCTCTTGCCAGCTCTGGAGGGAAGCTGTGATATCTGCAGTGCTCCTCTGATTAAATCTTTTCTGACTAATGTGCTTCCTTGGAAGAGCTGTGACAGTTCATCGTATTACAACTGTGTATTGGTTTTGCACTTGATGCTGTCCTTTCTCTTGGTGTAACTGTCCAAAAATATGTGTAATAGTTAGACCACAAGTGTAGAACAGCCTTGCAATGAAATCTGGGGATATGTGCATGTTTGATGCTGTTAAGAGTCCTGCACCCCTTTGGCTGCTCGGTGGTCATACTGCTGTATGAGCTCACCCTAGGTTTTTGTTACTCCTTTTTTTTGGAGAGTTGTTTTGCACCAGAGGTGGAGTTGGTGTGTGGGTGTTTGAATGCTGCTATTTGCTGTTTCTTAAAGGACTTCTAGCCCTCCCATGGGGTTACTGCAGCAGGAATTCATACCTGTGCTACAGCCCAGCATACAGACTGCTGACAGGTACCAAGTGGAAAAACCCCGCTCATAGTGTGCTGTGTTTTGTCAACATGTTTTACTGCCCATGGTTTTCAGCAATTTGTTACTCAATATTTATCTTTTTTTTAATTTCTTCATTTGTGCCTACATTGCCTGGCAAACCATGTTGTTCTATTATAACATTTATTTTTCTTTTTCCCATAAGTTGCCAGTATCCGTGTCCTTTCAATTTAGTAATTGCTATTGAATTTAAACAATAACTTAGAAATCCTCCAAAGTTTTACTGATGTTCAGTCATATATTAGCAAGAGCATAACCCTTTATTTTCAAGATCCTGGTTCCTGGATCCATTTGTAGCAACTTTTCTTCATTTAGGTTGTTCTGAATTCTGTTTTGTGTTTTCCAGTCATAATATAAGACACATCTTCCAAAGTGCTGTTGGCTCGCTCAGTAGCTGTAGGTTGCATATTCTCCATTAGGCTGTAACTGACCATAGCACTTGGCTGCCAGCAATGTTTAAGACAATAAAGACTGGTAACAGGACTTAGCCCATAACCTCTGAATATGCTGGAGGGTTTTCAGTGCAGGTTTGCTTCACTTAGTTCACCCAGGAATTGCCCAGGAGGCTCCAGGGCTAGTCTCCTCTTTGCCTTTTCCATGTGTTGCAAAGGTCTCTACTGTTTTGGCAGAGAAGTCTCTTCTCAAATGCCAGACTTCTTTATTTACATGAAAGTTGGGTGGTATTGTTGGTGAGGGTAATTCTGAGATGTTTCCCTTTCTTGTTTCCAGCATCTCTGGATTGGCACAGATGCCCTCACCCTTTATTTTTTAATTTCTTTCTGTCTTTCAGTGAGCTTGCTGGGTTCGGGCCAGCTCTTCCCTTCTTACCCATGACTCAGGACTTGTCTCAGCATTAGCATTATGCTTTTCTCTCTAAATGAATTCATGCTGGTTCCTTCAGTAGTGTTAAGGCTCTCATTTCAGGGCATATCTTTTTCTCCCCTTCCCAAGTAGGGCTTGCAGGTAGATGTTACAAAATCTTGATCTTACTTAGCCAGTTCTGGACCAGTGCAAGTAAAGTGCTTTGGTGCTGCAGAACATTGTTTTAAAGAAAAGATGTAGGTGTCGAGGCCAGCATGAGGACAAAGAACTGTTCACAAAAACGGCCTTTAACAGGGCAATATCCTGTAAGTTTCCCCAGCTTTAGCTTGCTCAGCTGGACCTTTGTTCTGTTTGAAAATAAGTCCTGCACTTGTGCTCAGAATAAATGTAACCCCTTACCTCGTGTCTAGTATCTTCATAAGAGTTGGCTTCTACTGATGCAGACTCACAGCCTGGCTTGATCTGGGTTTTGTGAAGGGTTCACTGTGCCTTTCATTAGTCACAGCGTTATCAGTGCCCACAGGATTATAAAGCTCCTTCCTGCACTTTGATACTGGTAGAAGATGCCCTCTGCTCTTTATGGTGGCATCTGTGCTCCAGAGAATGCAAGTTCATCTTTTCACTCTTCTTTCAACCCCAGCCATTTATAGAAATGATTACAGGGAAGAAGTGGCCTGGGCAGCAAAGGTAGAGAGGAAAAAAAAAATTCTTTCCCCAAGCAAGGAGAACTCTGTACTTGCTGGGTTAAGAGAATAGATTTCCTTGTTATCCAAAAGAGTGATATTATTTCCCCCTTCAGCAGTCATAGTCAAAGCAGTGAGAACATAGACTTTTATGCAGCTTCTAACTGTTGAAAGACTTGTAAGCTACTGAACACATGATTTTTTAAAAATAGCATAGCACAGGCTTTTACTCTCATTATATAAACTCAGCTGTGGGCTGTAAATATATAGTAAGTGACATGCAGTACCTTTTAAATGACTGGAGTTCACTAGATAACCATGATTTGATTTTGTCTGTCTCTTTTTCCTTCATGGCTTAAGGCACCACACAGTTACCCGGGGTATAACTAAAGGAGTGAAGGAAGACTTCCGCCTGGCCATGGAGCGCCAGGTCTCGCGCTGTGGGGAAAATCTCATGGTGGTCTTGCATAGGTTCTGCATTAATGAGAAAATACTGCTGCTGCAGACTCTTGCTTGAATGGACTGCATCCTGATGCAATGGCTTTTATGGAGAGAGGGGAAAGCTCTTCTTTGTATGAATAAGCAGCAGAGCAGTGGGAAATCTCTTGTTCAGAGGGTCAAAAAGTTCCCTGTAAGTTACAGGTTCTGCAATAAACAAACACTACTCAGTGTTTGTTCACTGCTTGGTTTTCTTATGTGATCAAACTTTATAAATAAAACTTTGTTTAAGAAGTCTTTGTAATATCCTACTTATTTTGGGATTTTTCCCATAGCATTATACTAAAGTGTGTGTTGTAGTTTTTTCCATCTTTATACATACACAGAGAACATAGCAAGGTATTTCAGGTTTTTTATTAGCACTAGTTTGGAAATCACAGCATGAGTGAATTTCCAAAAACTATTGAATTGGTCTGTTAGCTCTTCCTTTTCAGCGAATTCTACCTGTATTGCTGGTTTTCAGATTAGGGCCCTTAAATAAATTCACGTAGAAAGAGGATTGTTTTGATTTAAATTTGGTGATACCCAAGTGATTATAAAGTCAATAGGAAATGGCCTTTCTGCACTCCTAGAGTGTAGCACATGAAACTTGGACCTTGTCCATGCAAGAGGTGTGTTACACAAAGGCCCGGAACATGCACAGATGGGCTGCTGTACCTGTAGGAGCAGCCTGCTGATTAATAAGCCAATAGAAGAGATTTTGGGCTTCAGCAGGATCCAAAACCCTAAGGGTTTGGTCGAAGACCAAATGGTAAGAATATAATGAAGCATGATCAGCTGAGAGCACCACCAGGCTGTGACACAGAAGTGCCCCTTAGCTTTCCCAGATAGTCAGTCACTGGCCAAGTTAAATGTGTGCCAGAGGGGCACAGGCATGCAAGAGGTGCCAAGGATATATACAAACCCCAGACCACCTGAGTTAGGGGGTTCTGTGTCACATGCAGGGACTGTTACTACTGGCCCATTCTGGCAACCCCTTGCAGTCACCACCCCATCCCTTGCAGTTCCTTTCATGAACACCAACAGGGTGTCTTAGACTGCCCAACTGTTATGGTATGTTCAGCTTCTCTATATGAAGGAGGGAGATCAGTAAAATACTTAGAAAACAGAGAGCAACTGTAGTAGACTAGTAAGTTTTTGCTAAATAGTAAAATACTGTCCCTTAAGTCACATAAAAGTCTTGATGACAACTTCCATGGCACTGTAAACTTGAACTAGTATCCCTTTTTAGTAATACAGCCTGAGTCGCAATATTTCAGGCTAATCCACCATATTTCAGGCTAATCCACTTGCCTCATCAGAATCTAAGCCTGCTACACCTTGACCACCTCTATCAGATTTTCCAGAATATCCTTCTCCTGTAAAGTATATATGATATTACGACCCAAAGAGTTGTTGCAATGAGGTTTTGAGTCAGATGCTCTGCGTGGGATTGACTGTCTTGCATCTTCCACTTAAAAGGGAAGTAGTTTGCAAACACTTGGTGTCCAGTGTAGACCAGGATTGAATTCATTCCTGAAAGGAAGCACAGGTCATACCATCTGAAAAAGGAGGTATGGGCTTGCTTCAGAGCAAGCAGACAGATGTGTGCCAGGCTTATAAAAGAGAGGCACCAAGACAACAGCAGCTAATGTCATTTGCTCCAAAGATGCCATGCACTGTTTACAAATACAGTCTGAGGGGTTCTCTCCCCTAAAACATTTATTGAAAAGAAATACAAATAACCTCTGTGCTAAATTGGAAATACAACCATATCAGTATGCTGCAATTATATTAATGAGGAGAATAGTAACAGTTACTGTTTTCAGGGTGGACGAGTGCCAACCAAGCTGGTCAGATCTGCTGCCTTTACAAACAAACGCTGACTGTCCTTCAAAGCTCTGGGGTTTCTGGTAGGAGGTATGATACCCTGCTGTCACCCTGCGTATTTTCCTGTCCAGACACCAGAGACCAAAGCTGCTGAAAGGTCCCCTCTGCTGTGGCTTTGTATTCTCTACTCATGTTTGTTGTGTGCCCAGTGTGGTTAAAACCACAGTGGGATACTTTGGGAAACACGCTTATCTAAAATCACAGAGACACAACCTACACAGCTGCCCAGGGGATTTCATTTTCCACATCTTCAGAAGTGGTATTACTCTGTTGACAGCCCTTTGAGTTTCCCATTAGGTTACACAAGTCTCAGCAGTCCCTTCCAAACCAACTTCGAACAGTTGTGGTATTTTGCTTGGTACTAGGCAGCTGTTCACTGGGACCTTGACTTGAGACCAAACTGAGAACAGTCATTGGGCAATAGCAGCTTTCAGCCCTCATTTAAGGAATTGATTGTTCCTCTCTCCTAAATATCTGGCCTCAAGTGTCCCAGTTCTATGCAAATGTTCCCCTCAACTTAATCATTCTGGAATCTTTCAGGTTACCTCAGACTAAATCCCTGCTCTTTTACAGACAAGAGAAGTGCAGAAAACAAAAGGATAATATCAGTGCAGAAAGAATTAGAAGGAATATGTCTCCTGATGTGATTTTACTGACCTGGGTATAAAAATGGAGCACCTGACCACCATTTCTTGACATCCACAAGGTAATATATCAGCAATAAGAGGGTGAAGGCAAAGCAACTTGTGGTTGTCACATACGATATTGACCTACAAACATTTTCAGCAGAAAGAGTAATATTTAGAGAACTACGTGATACAGATCTCAATGTACAAAAGGTAGAACATCCTCTGAACTAAAATAGTACTTTAACAAAATCATACTAAATATTCCATCTCTTTGCTTACCATAAGTTCTTGTTTATTGGAATAAACCCTTCTTCTTTAGAACATTTTGTCAAGATAGCAGAAATAATTCCCTGAAATAGAAAGTTGGTAAAGTTTATATAATAACTGCAACATGTTTCAGAATTACTATGCATTGCATTAAAATCCATGCCTTTTAAAGAGCTACACAACCATCAGACTTACCATTACTATGCCCCATATGATGAACCGACTCATAATTTGTTTGTGCTGGTCTTTGTAGAACAAGGTAATTCTTCCTGCCTTATAAAAAGAATGCAAAAAGAATAATTAATGCCCATTAATGTAAGTACATTTCAAGAGCCAGATATGTTTGCCACCAGCGAACTGTGCTAATCCATGAATGGGATTTCTATCAGCCAAGTGGCTGAAAGGTTCAGAACGAGGACTCTTTGTAAAGAATGGACACACAAGGGGAAAATACGTAAATGCAACCCAATCAGCCATAGAGGTGCACCTTTTCTCCCTTTCTTAGTGTATTAACACTGAGGAAGGGGATAAGCAACTTTATTAGGTCAACACAACGTAACTTGAGCTCCATCTCTCTCAGCAAGGATTGCATGAAGGAACAACACCAGAGCCAGCCCCAAAAGCTTCTCCACAGCACCTCATCATACCCTGACCTGCCCAGAGCACATGCTCCTTTTCATACACCACTAAGAAATGTGTCCTGATAACTCACTCCTCAGGGTCAGACTTCTGTTCCAAGCTCTGCCCCACAGATATTCCAAATCAATTTTTACCCAATGCTGTATGTGGTAACATTCCTTTCCCAGCACACAAGTTCCAGTTTGGTTCACAGCTGCTGCACAGTCAGAAAAGCCAGCAGTGCATCAAAAAGTGCCATATTTTAAACAGTGGTGAGCTGTGAGCTTCTGGTGTTGGTAACACCAATGTGAACCCCTGCATCTCTTTTGTCAGGGAAGGTAAGCACACATCGATGCAAGATGGCTATCACTCCCATCAAGCAGAAAGTCAGCAAGGGGGAACAAGTACAGCTGCAACCTTTAATACCCTTACAATGAAGCTGTGAAGTCTGTGTCTCAGCCTTATTTTCCAGCATATAGAGCCAGCCTACTCCCAGCATAAGCCCAGCCTTAAAACGAAGATTTCAGGTGGCTATTTTGCAAGCTTCTTGTGTCCATCCCTTACAAAAACTGAGAAGTCTAGGTGTATCTAATGCAAGCTACTGCCATGTTAGGTTCCACTTCTCTGTCACTCACCTCAGGCTAAGTCATCGTGAAAGCATTGCACTGAAAAAGGTTTTGTTAGAACCAGTCTCAGGCTTAAGTAAAGACACCCAGTTGCCTCCCCACTTCCAGGTTTCCTTCAAATCTTCCCATTATAGAATGCAGGCAGAAAGAAAAAGAGGTACCTGCAGTCCCAAAAATGCCATAACAATGCTATTTATGGTCCCCAGGATCCCTTCTGGATCATATGGCATCGTTGTTTGGTAAGTCACCTTAGAGAGAAAACAGTTGTTACAGGGCACCCAAGCAACCAAACTCCTTTCTCTTAAACCCCCTGCACGTATCAGTCCCAAGCCCCTCCTGACATACTGCAAACCAAAAACTACTTACACCTGAAGAGGGATGCTGATACATATGCTTTTCTCCAAGAAGCAAACGGTCAATGTAACCAGCTGCTCCTCCAGTGCAGTTGGGATACTTTCCAAAGTCCCCAATGCCCCCAGGACCAATATAGCCCCTAGGACAGAGGCAAAGAGGTTGTAGCACAAAGTGTTGGTACACTACAGC
This sequence comes from Corvus moneduloides, assembly GCF_009650955.1. Taxonomy (NCBI): domain Eukaryota; kingdom Metazoa; phylum Chordata; class Aves; order Passeriformes; family Corvidae; genus Corvus; species Corvus moneduloides. Next base: position 45,604,210 of record NC_045480.1, on the reverse strand, counting down.
TGCACAGCAGCTGGCCCACTGACTCAGTACACGAAATGCTTGATGTTTTCCTGGGCTAGAGGCACACATTGATGGCATTGCATATGATCATGGCATTGATCATATATAGCTGTACACACACCTCAGGGAGATTTTAATCCTCTTCTTTAAGTAGAAAGGAAGAATGACATCAGCTGTATAACATCTGGTACTTTAGTACCAAAATAAAGAAAGTTTTTTCACATGATGGATGCTTCCTTTAACCCTGCTGGCATAAAAGCTCTTCCCTTCATTCTTTCCCTATGGCTAATAAAATGTACCTTCTGCTCACTAGAAGAGAAAAAACCTGATACCCCACAGAAAGTTGTCCGAGTGCATGGTCTTACCTGGGACAATCTGGCACTGGTAACAAGAAGGTCAGGCAGAGCCAAATTGCTTCTAACACCAGAATGAAAAGCCACTGTGGCCAGTAGGGGAGAATATCCTGCAGAGCAGGAAATCGTCCTTCCTGCATGAGATGGAGGGAGGGGGTGTTAGCTGGCAAGTAAAAACCATGCCCTTGGGGACAACCTGTACTTCCTGGCAGGCAGTCTTGTATCCCCAGATACAGGAGGGAGATGTTGTCATTACCAAACTGGGTTCTACCAATAGACCTTTCATTTTCACAAGCAAGTTCCAGACACTTAGTTACTTGGGGCAGGGGGGGGAGAAACAAACCAAAACAAAAGCCCTTAATGTTTTTTAACTTGGAAAATGTCAAAAGGAATTTTGATTCATGAGTAGAACAAAAGCCTTTTGGGAAAACAGACTCTAGAAAGGCTAAAAAGCAGTATTACTTTCCCCTGCTGTGAAAAAACCTTGCCAAAATTAACTGGACAAAATGCAGACTACAGGATTCAGCATAGAGATGCCTGTCCCTGGGCTTCCTTGGCAGTGGAAAAGTCATCGTGTCTTGGAATGCCTCTTTCTGAGCACTATCTGAATGGATTGGTGAAATCCTTAAATATGATAAAGCTACATGTGACAAAATGCAGACTGGGACACTGAAGGGTGCACATACTCCAACATTTCTGCCAGGTCACACTGCACTACACGTCAAGTAAGATGTTACATTTTTCTCATAATTTCTCATGTGTTCTTTGTGCCCCCACAAAAGCAAAGTCTCCAAACCCCTGCTCTAGTATCAGTTCAGATCAGTTACATCTCCCCATGTAACTCACCCAGGTCCCACTATCAGCCCTTGTAAATAGGAGTTCAAGAGCAGCAACCACCAGGTATGTGAATCCCAGCCTCTGGAGCACCCCTGGAATACGCAGATTATCCCAGGACACTGGAAGACATGCAAGCAATGTGAAAGAGGAGCAGCCACAGGCTCTGTTGTAAATACAAAAGTGACCCTTCTCCAGAGAGAGCTGAGATCTACTGCACCTCCACTCTGCTATCCCAATTTTCTGTACATCATAATCCTGGGAAAGTCACTAAGACAATCAACAGTGGTTGGCGCAAGAGTCTTACAGAGAGAATTGCATCAGTGCAGAACTGCACTCCACAAGATACAATCTAACTGTTGACACAGTTTTTGCAACATCCCAGCCAAGGAGGCAGGAACAAGTTACAGAAATGAGAGAGCAAGTTCCACTCACAAGGTCCAAGGCAGTAATTGGGATTCACAACTATGATCCCCAGCAGGATTAGCACAAAAGTCCTCCAGAGGATTTTTCTAAGCACCTTCCACTTGGAACTTCCCCACCTCAGCATGGAGCCCAGTGCCAATGCTATTGATGTCCCCATGATGAACACAAACCTGGAGAACAGAGCAGATGGGAAATGGAGCTGACAGATGCCTCGTAACACGTCTGTGTAACAGCAAACACTAAAGCTGACAGAGCAGCCTGCGTTGGCCCAACAGAAATGGATGCACTGGGTGAAACTGGGCGATTTTATTTCCTCTGATTGCTAGGAATTCCCAGGCTACTGAGCTTGTGCTATGGGACACTTCTATCTTTTTCAGTGGTCAGTTGAGGTAGGGTTGGAATTGCAGCCTGCTCCGTTTCCAGGAATTCATATGCTACCAAAAAATTCCATTAGCCAAAATTAAATTAGCATCTTCAGAGAAGTAAAACATGAGCTTCAAATCTATGATTCAAATTCAGAACTGACCCACTGCTCCCATCTAGATTAGGTTCACAGTCTTAAGTCCAGCTCCCTCCTCCAAGAGAAACCACAGCTGGCATAGAGAAGCATGTTAGGGACAGATGGGATAATTGCTTCCCCATAAAGCCGTTCTCTGGTTATAGGAATATTAGCTTAATCCAAAATTTACTTGGCTATTTTACCTATGGATATACACCAGCCCAGCTTCAAATCTTGCCAGATTGGCAGCTTTTAATACAGCAGCATGGCATTGAGCTTCTCAGGGATACTGCACTTCCTGGCAGGGTAGCCCTGGGCCTTGTGTGTGAGAAGAAGTAGGATGTCGGGCACCAAAACCACTTAGCTCTTCTACTGATTCATAAGGATTATGTTGTTATTTGTAGGGGCGGATTCCTATTAACTGTTTATCACAAATTCATCCCTCCAAATACATTTCCACATGGAAGCAAAGTGCACACAAATGTTCCCCTTGCAACCCTTAATATAAAGAATCGGTTGATACAAAAACTATTCCTCAGGAAAACTTACCATGGAAACACCAGATCTGCCACTGTTAATCCTACAGAGAAATACACAGGAGGACATTATTTACCTTGAACCATCCTTAAATTTAACAATATTACTGTTGATTTTCTAGAGGAATTGCAGGCTGCTAGCAATTATTCATGTCCCGAAGTCTAAAACATGTTATAAACAAAACTTACAAAGAGTTAATCATCTTGCCTCGCTGCATTTACCACTCTTCAAGAATAGGGTCAGAACTGATGCTGTGCTTTGGGAAAGATTTCAGGGATGGGATCCTTGCTATTCTCCACTAGGGCATTACAATGCTTGACTTCATCTGCATCAGCTACCAATCAAGGCACTATGTTTTTACAGCACTGAGCAACATCACCTTGACTGTGGTCATTAAACAACACAGAAAAGTTAAAGATATGAACCTGTATCACAAATGAAAAGGTTACACACAGACTGTGATGTGAAAGCACCCTGTCGCTGTGTGATGAGGAGGACCATACACTGCTTTGGCCCATTAACCTACACGGCAGATTCCCTGCTGAAGCAAAACCAGCACAGCATCCCAGCCTTTGGCTGAGCAACAGCTCACTGCAGCAGCTGCAACACCAACCATTTCTAGACACTGCTGCAGTTAAAACCCAGAGTAAGTGTCTCAATTGTACTTTACCATTCCAACTCTCATGTTTGAAGAACCAGTATTTTCCTCCTCCATAGTTAACAAACACCATAATTACAAGAGAGAGCCTAAAAAGACAACAAAACCATAAAGTATCGCATGTCAATGAAATGCCTATATATGAACAAAAAGTTAAGGATTACTACTCCCACTAATGCATTTCTAACTCTGAGATCCAATTTATTTTATTTTTAAAGCAAGATTTCCAAGGTTTCCAACTTTACCAATCAGGAGGCCGTGTTTCAAAAATCATGGGTGGTGGTGAACCAAAGCAAGCTCCTTTGCATAGCATTTTCACACTGAACACGTCGTTCTGTTCCACCCTCTGCCACAACTTCAATATTTCTTACAAAGTGTTTTGGAAAATCCGAGAATTAAAATCTTGATTAACTTCCAAGCAAAACAGACCACCTTGAACTGTCCATCTGCTATATATTGCCATGCACTGTCAAACCACCACTGGAAAAATCTCATTCCCCTTGGAAGAACTGCTTTGAGGCAAGCTCTTATGCTCACACTCCCCCGGAACGTGTCAAGGGAATGCAGCCGCCGCCGAGAGGCTGAGCTCCACGGATGTGGGCTAGGATCACAGTTAATGGAGTCTGTTGTGTTCGGGGATCCGAGCTCCTTTGGGAACAAACCAGACACATGAAGAGCAAGTCAGCAGCTGCATCAGCTGACTAGGGAACAAAGGATAGTAAACTGCAAACTTTCACAGACACACTGTCTTTATTCTCCCTGTCTTCATTTGGTCTACTTCTAACCTCTTCCTGCTTCACCACGTTGCAATAATGTTTGCAGATGCTCCAGACTCTACCTTTGACCAGGTAGAAACAACAATGCAGTGAAATGAGCTTGTGCTTGAGACTCATCAGAGCTGGGTCCCCTCCAAATCAGCCAGAGGCTTGCCAACACTCTGAGTACTGCTTTACAACAGAGCTGAGCAGATGCAGTTGCCAGCTCTCAAATAGGACCCGCCCCAACCCACCAGCACTTGTCTGACACCACAGAGAGACTGTTTCGAGAGCTCAACCAGTGAAAAATGAATCATTTTAAACACAGGAGTGGTTTCTTTGCAACTGAGTTCCCTAAACCGCTCTGATCAGACCCAGTAACAGCATACAGAAGGAGACATCACTATATCCCAGTGATAGAGATGAACTGCAAGAGTTGCTGTAGAGCTCTGCTTCCAAGTCTTTTGATTCTAGACTAGATATGAAGCCCAGACTGTGATGAACTATCTACATTCTAGTACAAAATGAGGATCACACAGAAATGTCAGATCTAGGAGTGCCAGAGAAATTCCTGCTGTGCTGGAAGCAGACATGAAGGCTGTGATTTCCCTTACACTGACTATGTCAGAAGGGGACAGTATTTTCACCAACACATTTGCTTCAAGGGAACTAAAGAGAACACAAAGGTGTATGTTCAAGACTTGCAAGAGCTCTACAGGGAATCCACTACACTTGCATGGAAACCCAGTCTAGCACTCTCCATTGACATAAAATTGCCTATCTGACATCAACACAAGATTGGCTCAGGGAAAGATGACACACAAGGGGAAGATGATTAGTAATAAACAAGTCCCCAGATGTCCAGATAGTGTGTGTTTCCCAGAGATGAAAAGACTACAGAATGCAAACTGAAGATACTGTGGTCACTCACGGAATTAATCATACGATCAGTTGCTCTGGGATTCAGTTTCTTGTAAACCCAGTTTCTGACTGGATCAATTCTGAAAATGAGTACAGTTTAAAAACACAAAACAAAGTCAAAAGTACTTTATAATTAATTTCACCTTAATTAAAACTATTTACCAGCATAAATCAGAAGTTTGGACAGTTCCTATTTCTATTTTTACAGCTCACATAGGTAATACTGAGATTCAGTCGGTACCTAGGATCTCAGTTAAGTCCAGCTGTGTAAATACACTGACACAAGCTCATGTTTGGGGGTTTTATTCTCAAGTTGCTTACAGGCAAGAATGACCCACACCATTCAGTACACAGGGTAGAAAGTTGCATTTGTTACACGCACTTTGGTCCCACTGCCTTGGATTACTGATCCAGAGCTAAACAAGGAACAAGGGACACGAGGGTGTGGCAGCGCATGTGAGAGCTTACAGTGAACATCAGCTGCTCTGTGCACAAAGTAACAAGGCTGCAAGATATCCCTCAAGTGAAATCACATCACTCTGCATTTTTTGCCACATGTGCCGCAACTTGCACATGGCACCTGATAGCAGAATCTGATCTGCAAGCAGGGCTACAAGTGGGACTCCAAAGCATTACCACACTGTGATACGTGGTTTTAAACTGGCACGTGCAAGGAGTAAGTACTGTTCACTTACTTCATTAGAAGGCGCCCAGCAATCAGGATAGCAAGGATCCCCATGTAAACCAGGAAAGCAAAGAGAATAGCTACATGAAAAGAGAAGAACACAACTCTATAAATGGTCTAGCAAAACCACTGAGTGACCTGGGCTTGGCCAAGCGTGACACAAACATGACACAAAGCCCAACTGACTATCACATCACCTTCTCCATGCAGTATACATCCCCAGAGGAAAACAAAACCCCCAAACTACCCAGCACAAAGGCAGGCTAGTTTCAAAGTGCAGCTCAGTGACTCCACATCTCAGCATAAAAAAAGCAAAATAAGACTGCACTGCATCACAAGACGCTAGTAAGAAAAGAGTTGATGTGCTGCAATACGTTCTGAAGAAGAAACTAGAGGTTTAAAAACAGCCTCAACATGAAGAAGATGGCCCGAAAGGGCAATACACCAAGTTAGCAAGCATGGAGAAATTGTCTTTACAGTTAGGAAACTGGAAAGGACTGAAGAATAGTGTAATGTAAAGGAAAAGGAATGGAAGAGACAGAGACAAGAGTTTGAAACAGTCCTGGAAAAGAGATGAACAAAAAAAGAAAAAAAAATGTTCAGGTTTAAAAATTAAAAAAGTGCAACAACAACAAAAAAATCCAAACACTGTGTGAATTGTTTCCCATTTTGTGAGAGAAGTAAGATAGAGGGAAGAAGAGGGAGGATTCTGTGGATATACATAAACATGCAGAGAAACAGGAACTAGTTTCTCCCTCCAGACACATACCCACTGATTTTTCTGTACTAATCCCTGCTGCAAAAAAGGTTGTGGGCAGACAGTCATATCATGTGAAGAGGCCTGATCCCAGTCAGGGCCTCAAGACGGGTGTATAAAACATATGGAAGCAAGATGTTGAGAAAGAAGAGGAGCAAGCCCATGACATCTCTTCACCATAGCATGAGAAGGCTGCACAAGGCTCTTAGGAAACTGGTTCTCCTGGGAGACATGCAAGTTGTAGAACGAAAGGGAAAAACAGCACTACATACGGAGGTAGCTGTTGATAGGGCCTTCATTGATGATTAGGGTCACAAGAAACAGTTTGGGTGCTTGTACTTAGGGTCTTTACCACAGGGAATAATTGCCAACTCTCCAAAATGATACTGAACCCTGCAAATGATAAAGGAAACAAAACTTGATGAGACAACACCAGTACATGTGGGTACCACGAGAGCACGTAGGGCGGACTGTAAGCCTGAAATGCTTTAGGAAAGGCAAGCCAAAAACTTGGACCAACACTGTGATCTAGCACAGAACTGGCCTTTTCCAAGCATTACCCTCCCCTAGCCCAACACCAATTCTTTACCACACATGCACTGCCGTCATTTGTCTTCTTGAACTAGAGACTCCCTGCAAGAGAAATCAGGTGCTTGTACATGCTGCCTTGGTGAACACCGTTTCGGCGCCTGCTTGCACCTAGATCCTTTCAGCACAATTCCAAAGTACATCACTGTTACAGTAGGTGGGGTGAAGACTGAGCTCTTGGTCTAAAAACAGCTGGGGAAAAGGAGGCGATGAGCAGGCAATAAAGAGGCACATGGCTCCAAAGGAAAAAAACAAACCAACAAACCAAGCCAACACAAATATAGGATAGAGTTATCCATGTATTCCCTGGGGCTGGGCCACGTACTTGCAGAGATCTGTGTCACCCACAGAGCTGTTGAGCAGCAAGGTGAGTGGATGCTGCGTATACAACCATCACCGACGCCGTGCCTGGTTTCTGAGCCTCTCGTTGCTTGGTGGGACAAACGCCAGGAACTGATACAAGCACTGTGGAAGAAGAGGGTGAAGGGAGCTCATTAGTGCCAAAGGAGAGTGAAAGGGGGTTCTACCTTGCGTGGTGGCAAAGACAAGGGAAGATGCCACGAGGCTGGAGCAGCTCCTGCTGCGGGGAGTTTCCCTGCGTGCTGCTCGAAGGTAAAACCGAAGCGCAGCGACCTGACCAAGGGCACGGGGAGACGCCGGAGAAGCCGAGCAGCCCCGCCGCGGGCCGGGCTATCAGAAGCGGAGGCCGGGGAAGGGACCCCTTCGCCCGGCACAGCCCCTCACCTGGTGGCAGGAGCCGGAGCGGGCGGCGAGGTTCAGGCCCGGGGCGGGCAGCTCGTTGCGGACGAGCAGCAGCGCCTGGTCCATCCGCCCCGGCCGCCGCCACTCCGCCGGCACCGACGCCCGCCGCGGGGGGCCGGGCAGCGCCCTGCCCGTCGGGCTGCGAGAGGCGGGCGCCATCACCAGCGCGCCCAGCGCGGCCGCCGCCGCGGCCACCAGCGCCAGCGCGGCCGCCGCCATCGCGCCGCGCTCCGCCCCGGGGCGGGGCCCGCCACCGCCGCCGCCGCCACCGCCCCGCGCGGCCGCTCTTCCCGGTGTTTTTCCGGGGTCAAGCGTCCCTGCCCGGGCAGCCTGCCGCTCGGGCCCGCCTGCGCGGAAAGCCGGGAGGATGGGCAGCGCGGCGAGCGTCGAGCTTGCAGCCGCCTTTAACACGTCCCGCCGCCGCGCGTGGCCTCTCGTCGTAGGCTGCAGGCTCCGGACCGCGGTGCTTGCGGGACGGCTGGGCGGCCGGCACTGAAAAAGCCGTACAGGCGTTCATCCTAGGGCTGGGAAGAGGGTCCTGCTTAGCCTCCGTCTTTCACGGAGGATGCGGAAGGCACGGCCATGGAAAAGAAACCGCATTTCGTTAGGAGGGAGTTTCTTCCCAGAGAGGTGCCATCCATCTCGCTGGCGTTACTGCTTGCGGCCGTCCTGCTCCTTAATGCCCTTCTCTACCTGTACCTCAACAAGTTTTACAACTCTCTGGGACGTGTCGAAACGGACCCCGGCCTCTGCCCTTTTGGGCATTTCAAATTCGGAGCGGTGAAGAATTGTTCCCCGTGGCTTTCCTGCGAGGCCATAAATAGGGAAGTCAGGAAACTCAAGTGTGTTGGTGAAGGTGCTGTGAAAAAGGTGAGTTTGGATTTCCTTTCTTCTCTCCTCTGGATAAAGAGCTTTAACAGTTTGCTGGCTAATTAATGCCAGCACTGCTGTTACGATTATCCTCTCAGCAGGTAATTACTGTAGGCATCCAGGATCATATGGCTACTGATAAGATGAACACAACAAGCACAAGAGCATGACTCGGGCCACCTCTCTGACACCAAATGACATCCAGCTACACAAGCAAAATCACAGATTGGTACAGTCATGGCAGAGTAAGACTGGCTGTTTGGGTGATATAAAATAACTTAATTCATCTGCATTGTTCATTCCAAAGAAAACTTAGGAAACCATGATGTAATTATGACATCAGAAAGGGCTTGCTGTGACAGGTACATGGCTCTACCTAAAGCTGACTGTGCCTGGTGACTGTAATTTGCAGTTGTGACTAACCAGTCACAGGAAGAGGTCAGCAGGAGCTGGTAGCAGTTCATAGAAGAAGGCTCTCCATGTGTCTTACGTGTCTCTTGTGTGTTCTCAGGTCTTCCTTTCTGAGTGGAAGGAAAAGAAAGTGGTCCTTTCACAGCTCACCAACTCAGAGCTGAAGGAGGACTTTCTCCATGGACTGAAGATGCTGAAAGCCCTTCAGAGCAAGTATGTTGTCCGGCTGCTTGGCTACTGTGAGCAGCAGTTCACAATCCTCACCGAGTACCATCCTCTTGGCTCACTGAGAGGCCTGAATGAAACTCTCCACATTCCCAAATACAAGGGCATGAACACCTGGCATCGCAGGCTGATGCTTGCTATAGACTACGTGAGCATCATTCGGTACCTGCACAGCAGCCCTCTGGGTACCTTAGTGATGTGTGACTCAAATGACCTGGATAAGGTTCTCTCCCAGTATCTCCTAACAAGTGACTTTCACATTCTGGTGAATGATTTGGATGCTTTGCCTCTTGTGAACAGGAGTGCTGGCAGGCTGGTGAAGTGTGGTCACCGGGAGCTCCGGGGTGAGTTTGTAGCTCCTGAGCAGCGTTGGCCCTATGGAGAAAATGTGCCATTCGAAGATGACCTCATGCCTCCCTATGATGAGAAAACAGACATCTGGAAAATCCCAGATGTCTCAAATTTTTTCTTGGGCCATGTTGAAGGAAGTGACATTGTACGCCTGCATTTGTTTGACGTCCATGCAGCGTGTAAGAAGAAGGACCCGGCAGAACGGCCCTCTGCCCAAGAGGTCTTAGACACCTACAGGAAAGTTTTAACTCTGCTTATTCGGGAGGCAGCCATGCCAGGTACTAGAGAAATGTTATAGTGAATCATGAGGCAAACAACTTTCTGAAGATGATGTCCTTCCTATTTGTGTAGCGTGCCTGAAGGGTAAAATGTCTGTCCCCAAAACTGAGAAGAAAAGAACAACTGAACTTGTACATCTTGATTAAAAAAAAAAAAATTCCCCCAATCTGAGAGCTGTGCAAGCTTTCCATTGGCATGTTTAATCTACCATTGGAAGAGGAGGAGGGAGAGAAATGAAGTTGTGTGGGTGCAGGGGAAATTTGTTCCTTAAGAAATGATAGATTTTCTTTTGCAACATTTACGCAAAAAAGATCTTAAAAATGACAGAAAAACAGCTAAAAAATATTGGTTTACCTTAACTTGTTGGCAGAGGACTGGAGAGCACAGACCCCCCCCCCCTCCCCCCCACAAGCTTTGTGCTGATTCCTGTGGCTTTGGCCTGTGTTGTATCCACAAAGCCCTCATCTACTTTCCCATGGAGTAAAAGCAGTGGTCACTCAGAAAGTAGCACCCCAGTTCACTTCAGATTTTGCTGAGCCCCAGTGGCAGTTTCTCCCTGCTGGATGGGGCATAGGTTGTTTTTGGAGCCATGCAGCTGTTGCTCTGTATCCCATACCAGCAAGTGGGTGGCCACTTTTGGAAGCAAGAAGATGCTGCAGATCCTGAAGAGTCAGCTTACAGACACAGGTTCTTGGTTTTCCAGCCTTTGTCCCGTGGTATTCTTAGATTGGCTCTTTAGAGAGAAGCTGTAGAATGTGAGTCTCTTGCTCTTCTGTAATCCACAGAAATGCTGAACACTTTGGAAGAGGGCTGAAGTGTGTCTTTTTTTTTCATTCGCTTATCCTTGCTCGGTGCCATCATGACTCAACGGAAAGAACAAGGAACTGAAAGAGAATGTGACTTCCACAGCAATGAGCATTAAACACAAGCCTTGGAAAAGAAAACTCCTGTATTCAGAGCATACAACTCTATTGGGTCTGAATTCAAAGTCCAGTAAGCATAAAGGAAGGCTGCTAAAAAATAGCCTTGTTCGGTGTGTTAGGAAAAAGCTTGTGGTACCTACATGGGTGTAGCAGCCTGGTACCAACAGCTGGAGAGGAAGAATAATGATGCCTTAATCCAGCAGTAGGCTCAGTTTGGTGGGACTGGGATGTAGTTGTTCTCTTGGTGAAAAAACGGGAATAATATGAATGAAAAACATGGACTCCACCATTGTCCACCTGAGGACTTTCTGTGCTGTGGACTAAATCTTTGAAAGGCCTAAGAGACAGCTTCCATGTTTTGACTTTAGAGGTGATTTCTAAGCAGAGTACACCGCCCTTTTTGCTGAAGAGTTTGGTTCTGTTCTTTTCTGTGCTGCAATTCCTCTTCACCTAAACAAGCCATGTTATGACTGCACTGAGATCATGCAGTCAATTCATATATATAATGTTCAAATCCTGGTATTAGAATTTTATTACAAATGGGAAAACTTTCCTGCAAATTAGTAAATTCATACCTGATATCATACAATGGCACCAGGAGCCCTTTAAAAGCTGCTAATTATGGCTTTCCTTTCCCTCTGGGCAGTCTGTTTTCTTAAATTAGATTACTTTTGCCATTTTTCACTTGTCCAGTCCTTCCTTGCAGCTTTCCTGCCCAGATTTTCAGGAGACAATCTCAGAAATCAGGGTCTCCAAAAGAGACCAGTGATTTTGGATGCTTCAGCTTTGTTTTGGACTTTGACTTGAAACACCTAAAAGAAGCCTGGAGAAAAAGAATGCTCTGTTGTAAATGTTTGTAAATGTAAATGTTCATCCAGCCCATGAACTCTTGACTTGTTATTATTAGGGTTAGAGTTCTACAGTTCCAGCATGAGTACAGGATGTGCAACAGTTGAGAAAGTCTCCTGTTACAGCTCCTTGAAGCCAGGGATAAGGCTTTAAAGGGCCAAGAATCAAATCTTTTGCGTGTTCCCCCCACAATAATTTGTTACCTTTTGTTAACCATCATGAAAGGAAAATCAGCATCTGATGGCTGTGAATAACGATCACATAAGGGATTTTTTATGAGTGTAGCAAGGACAGACAAGAAGAACCTGACAAACATCTTGTGCTGGTCTGCTGGGATTCTTGCTCTGTTGTGTACTGTTGCACCTTGCAAACAGCCATATTAATTTCACAGAGTGGAAAAAATGAAAAATTCTGGTTTTGAATAATTATCTTGCCATTGAGATGACTCTCTCTGTTCCTGGATGAAATAGTTATAAATTTTTTTAAGAAAAGGTGTCTTCCTAAACATTCACCCTGAGCAGTGGGTTCTCCTTGTCTCTTTCCCATTCTCTCTCCTTCAGCTTGTGTGTTGTCCAGCGTTGTATTTCAACAGGAATAAATCAGATTTGTTCTGAATACAGCATCATGGAGCTGCAGTTTCTTTTTTGGGATGTTGTTTCTGTCTATGAGGAAACACTAGATGGCAGCACGAAGGTCAGTTTAGCATTAGTTATTAGCACCTGCCTCTTAAGCCCAAACATAGCCGAAATCTGGCCTTGCAGCGAGTGTTTTCCTAGCAAACTTCTGTAAACCCCTTAAGGATCTCGTTGTTTGTATTAGTGAGTCTGAAGGAACAAGACAGGTAGATATAGGGGCTGACTTGTTAACCACACATGCCACTTCCCCTTTAACTTGCCCATGGTGTTTGTGTACTTTACTGTCCATTTCTATCTCAATCTGGTGACACCAAAACCAAGTTTGTGTGTCACCTCCTTCCAATCTTTCAGTAAAATCAGATGTTTGTACCCTATATATCTTTTTGTTCTTCCCTGCTAACTCCCATCTGCATTCTCATGATCACATGAATCCAGTCCTTCCCACATTTCCAGCTTCTTTTCCCTTAGAGGGAAGAGCTAAGGCATCACAGAGAGGGGAAAAAGAGGCAGGACAGTCCTCCATGCAGTATTCTCCCCTCCTTCCAATTCTCTTTTCTGGGAATTTCAGTCTTTACCACCAATCACTGCCTTTGATAAACATCCAGGGACTTTGCTGCCTCAGTACAAGCAGCTCTTGTAAGTCTAGTGGAAAACATCAAAAGACGAAGGGCAGGAAGAGGCCTGTTCACAGCTGGGAGCCTGCAAGTCCCTCTCTGCTCGCCCACTCCCCAGCCAGCTCTAGACCACTGCCACAGCTCTGCCTAACCTCAACAACAGCTGCTTGTTCTTATCTCAAGGTCGGATCAAGTGTCCCACATTCCCTGTCCTTTCCCACAAAAGATGCTTCCCTGGGGATGGTCACTGCCATGTTTCTTATTGTATTACTGTTCTTCCATCCCAAAAGTCCAGTCAAAGATACTGCACAAAGATGCAGGTCACACAAGGAGAAGGACAGCTACTAGTGCTTATCTCCTTCAGAAAACTTCAGAGGAGGTTCCCCAAACCACCCCAGGTACTCAGTGCTGAGGCAGATATGATCCCAGTCATTCCATTTTGTTTGCTGTCATCATCAAGATGAAGGCCCTGGGTCTGGCTGCTTCCGAAGGGACACGACAACCCTTTTGCTGAGGTCAGTGTAACCACCTTACCCTTCCCTTTTGGGCAATGCCTCCTCTGCCATCCCTGCAGCAGTCCCACAGCATATTTCACCCACCCCCACCCATCCAGCAGCTAGACAAAGAATCAAAGCAGAAACTGTCTCCCAGACTCAAGAAATAGCACCTGATTCCCAGACTGAACTCTCCTGGGACACTGCTGTGCTAGCAGCAGAGGAGACCAGGAGACCTCGGGCATGCTCGCTGAGCCTGCTGATAGTCTGGCGGCGGGTGTCAGCTGGGTCAGGGCCCAGTGCTGGTACGGTACCCTCTATCCTTGGCCAAATGCTGTTGCCAAAACAATTTCCCACTAACATTTAGCTCTTACCAGGTAGGTTTGTACCACAGGTTAGAGAATGGAAACCGCCTGTCTCAGAGCAGAATCCCAGATTCAGTTCCAACCCACTGCTCCTTTCATTTTCTCCTCGGAGCCATCCAAAGAATAGCACTGCCAAGGTTATGCTGTTTTCCTTAACAAACTGCTGCTGCACGCTTCTGGGGGGGGTCAAGTCTGATGGAGCATTTCCCGCTTAGCGCTATGGATTTCAGATTACATCCTAAAAGCATTCCTACAACACTAAATCCTGTACGGGTGAGCAGCCTATATGGCAACTCATCTGTATGTTTGACACCATCAAACGCAAAAAGTAGCATAGGAATATCTGCACCAGCTGTTATGTAGGTCTGGGTAATCGCAGAGAAAATGAAATGGACACGATGTATTTAATTGAACATTTGTTTGATCTTTTTTTTCTTTTTTGAAGGATAGTTTGAAAAATCTACGTTACTCTGTATTTAATAAAGTGGTAACTTTTAAATGTATCAGAAGTTTAGCATACCACACAAACATTTTGAAATTCTGTCACAAGCTCTAAAATAATATTTTCCTTTGGTGCCACATAAACAAAACATCAGATCATTATCTTTGTGAAACAGAGGCAGTGTTGTTTGCCAAATATAATTTGTGAGCTATTTGGCAGAATATGCAACTGTAAACCGATTCTATCATTATGACTGTAATGTCTTACCAACAGTCAAGAGACCCTGGGAACAAGAAAAAAGTGGTTCTCAAGTTCTTCTAGCATGATATAATGTGTATATTTGTAGAGTCCAACCAAATAAATTATATCCTAGATGGTACTTTTAAAAAAGAAAAAGGATTTTGTGGTTTTATTTTAATTGAGGCACTGTATACTTGAGATGACCACATGATTTTCAATAATTGTCAGTCTCTGTTCAGAAGTCTATAATCCAGTATTTATCAGGATTAAATGGTGAATATATTTACATTACAGTGATATTTATGTCTCAGCAATTTTTGCTTCTGTTTAGCTCTGGGTAACTCAAAAATCCATTAAAAATTATATATTTATATATAGACACATACACACAAATTCTTTGGCCATAATTTTCAAAAGACCAAGCTTACTGTTCCAGCATTCACATTTTGGATATACAGTAGCTGGATTTTCAAAACTGATAATATTCAGTAGCTCTCAGTCAAATTTCTAATAGTTGCTGGATGCATGACTTTTGGAAAGTGAATTCTTTCCCTGTAGAGGAAGACACTTTTCAGCAATTCTCTTGATAAATCTATGAGACCAAAGGGGGTAATTTTATCAAATACACCCTAGATTTCTTTGTGGAATGAACGAAGTCTCCGTAAAAGTTGGGATTTTTATGTGTTTTTCTCCCTAAGAGCTTGTTCTTGGGATGGAGCGGGAGTGGGGTGTTGTGTCTAACTCAAACAGAAACCCCTCAGTTTATTTGCCTGTAATGTTGAAAATCCAGCCACTAAGCCTGGGTCTCCATTAACTATGTTTAGCTTATGCCAGTGCCATATATTATTATTACATGTTACTAGTTTGGTGCCTACATGCTTTGGTCATAGGCCAGGATCCTGTAGGTCAGATGCCATAAAGGCACAGCACAAAATGACAGTCCTTTCCCTACATGCAGCTTTAGTATAAGAAAATATAAAACAACTTCTGTCTTCATGCATGAACAGCACACACAAGTATTGGTTATCACATCCCACCTCATCCAAGCCACAAATAAATATGCTACATAATCTATATGGACAGGTAACACAATTTCTCATTCACATAATTGCAACTGCAAGGCCTGACTATGCTCTGACTGAATTCAAGAGCAGCTTGCATTCCCACTTCTGAACGTGCTTTAGGAACCTAAGACTGAAACAAAAGCCCAAGCTATAAAAGGAAGTAACAGTGTACCAGACAAGCCAACCTACAGGGCTAAGAGTCAACCAACTTTGCTGTTTGAGCCAGATTCCTCAAGGAAGTCATGCAGAAGGCCTGCACTCCCAGAACTCCTATTTCTACAGGCCAATAAGGGGAAGATCACCCCTTTTCCTCAGGTTTGCAAGGCTGTCACACTCAGGGCAGCATCAGATGTTATGCTCCTCAATCTAACCCTGTCCTACCCATTGATTCACATTTACTAAATCCAGAGGGGTATATGGAAGAAGAAAATCTATCTCTGCCTGTCTTGTAGGTTGGGGGTGGGTGGATTATCAAAGTCTTAAATCAAGCATTTCATTAAATCAAATGAACTGGGCAATGCTGAGTGAGGCAGTCTGCTTCTGTGTGCTGGAGGCTGCAGAGAAAATCCCAGGACCTGAGGTCATGCTTTGTGGATGCAGGCCTTGGTTTCCTCCGTATGGGAAGCTGTGTGCAGCATCCTGGGGCATTCCAGTCCTTTCCTGGGTTGTCCAGAGCAGGCTGCAGGGTTAATACAAAAAAGTGCCTTTAGTTACAGCTTACATACAGCTTCTCTCCTCCTCAAACAAGGAAGCCTGATCTCAGCTGAGGTCTAGAGATAGTAATGCAATATAAAGAAGTTACTGAAGTTACGCACGTTTGTTCTTTCCACTTTTCTTCAAAGATGTGTAATGCTTTCTTGTCAGGCTTGTTAGCAGGAAGGTTCAACATACTAAAAAAGCAAAGCAAACAAAAAAGCCTCAACTTCACAAGAAACTGCTTAAAATCCCTGTGAAACCATGCTTAATCAACTGTCTTTTGTCGTGTTGCATAAGTGAATTTTTTTTTATCTCTCTTAGTGGTTTCCACAGTTCTGTGCAAGGGTGCCATCCCAATTTAATGACCTAGAATTATGTCTAATTGCTGTTCTATCCTCCTTTCCCACACCATGTGGGACACTTTTCTCATGACAACATTGCCTCAGGTTTTTATTTTTTATATTGTCATTTTCACTCATATTCTTTTATGTCCTGGTCTAAGGCCTCTTAAAGTGAATCTATTCCATACCATGGAAAGAGGAAGACTTGGAACATCTTGCAGTGAGAACACAGCTCCCCAAAGGACAGAACTTCCCCAGGCTGATTAGACATCTGCAAAGTAAGTGCCATCCAAATGAGGTGTCTGGACTCCTTCCACTCAGTAAGGGATCAGAGCATTTCCTGGGCACAGGAGGTGTGATTCTGAATGTTTGACATAGGTTAGGTAAATCATGCCCTAAAAATACTTGGGTTTTCCCCCTTTATTTTCTTATAAAGGGTGAGGACAGATAACTGTAACACAAGCACATACCCCACATACACGCTAAGCAGAGGGACATGGACCATATCCCTGATGTCGAAATTGTAGCAGTTCTAGTGTCTGAAGGAAGCTATGGTAAAAGGAAGTATCAGGAGCAGAGGTGGATAGAAAGAAGCAGAAGGTCCTAGCGAAAAGCACACCTAACCTCCCATGTAGCTCAAACATTCCACATCAGGCAGTAGGGAAAAAAAGTTGGTGTGTGAGTGTTAGAGCAACTGAGTTTACCTGCATCTCATTAAGCAGTTCAGGAAACTTTTCAAGGTTCTGAGCTGAAACACTTGCTTTGTGCTTTTTGGTATCAGGAGCATATGGACCATTGATTAAGCTATGTTATTCCAGCATCTGAATATCCAGCAACTCCCATTTTGGCACAAACAAACAAAAAAAGGCAAACTCTTTCGGAAAGCACTCTTTCTATTTTGACAAATTTTAACTGTCACATTCAATTCCTGTGTGAAAAGCGAGAGCTCATGACAATCTGAACCTCTTATTCTTTCGACACCACACACCATAGAACTACATTCCACATGATTCCACTGCTGCTGCATGAGCACCAGCCCAGCCAGATGACTCCATGCCTGCCAGGCTCCTAGAGCTGCTGAATTCACACTTCTCCTGGCCCCACACCCATCTGTGCCTTTCCCCTTGGACGCTGGCCCTGCAAAACCAAAAGACTTTTTATATCCCTGGTGCCCCTTCCCCTGGGAGAGAAGTGCTCCCCTCTGCGTGTCCTCTCCCCAAGGGTCTGGTAGCTGGAGGGGAAATGAAAGTGTGGGAAGGTGCACCAAGGCCTCACAGACAGTCCAGAAAAATTCGATTTGTTACCCAGTGTGCAACAAGCCAGTAATTATACACCTGAAAGAGACCTTGATTATTCTCCCTACATCTCCCTGAAAGTAGGGTGTAGGCAGGTGGGGGTTGGTCTCTTCTTCCAGGTAACCCATGACAGGACAAGAGGACGTGGTCTTTAGATGCACCAGGGGAGGTTTAGCTTGCACGTTAGGAGGAATTTCTTCACAGACAGGGTAATCAGACATTGGAATGGGCTGCCCAGGGAGGTGGTGGAGCCACCGTCCCTGGAGGTGCTTAAGGGAAGACGGGATGCGGCACTTGGTGCCATGGTCTGGTTGACACGGTGGTGCTCGGCCACAGGTTGGACTCGATGGTCTCAGAGCTCTTTTCCAACCTCATTGATTCTGTGATTTCTTTCAGAGTTGCACAAGCCCAGGTGCTCGGCGGTGCCCCACACATCAGGCCCGCCGACTAACCAATTATTTACTGTACACATTTTGGCAAGCAGCGGCACTAAAGCTCCGGCACACTTCATTATCACCTCCATTACCGCCCTCCGCGCCCCGCGGGGCCCCCCCGCGATGGCGCCCGACACCGGCATGGCGTCACTTCCGGGCCCGCGTGGGGCCGCCCCTGCCGGCCGCGCTCCCCATGGCGGCGGCGGGGGCCGGAGCGGGCGGCGGCGGCGGCGCCTCGGCGGCGCTGGGCGACGGCGGTGCCATCGACTATTCGGTGCACGAGGCGTGGAACGAGGCCACCAACGTGTACCTGCTGGTGGTGCTGGCCAGCCTCGCCCTCCTCGTCTACGCGCGGCGGTGAGAGGAGGCCCTGGCGCGGCGGGGCGGGGCGGGGACTCCCGCGGGGGCACCACGTGGAGGGGCGACACCTCTCACCGCCGCGCTCCCTCCCCGCAGGAACAAGAGGAGGATTATGCGCATCTTCACCCTGCCCCCGGCCGCCGAGACGCCGCCCGAGCCCAACTTCTACGACAGCATGAAGAAGATCCGCCTGCGGCAGCAGCTGGAGATGTACTCCATCGGTAAGTCAGAGGGAGGAGGGGACTCCCCCGGGCCTGCGGGCTGCTGGGGGCCGTTCCTAAAGCGGTGGCCTCGGGCCTTGTGCAATGGGAACGCCCCCGGTCGTGTGGCACGTTGAGCAGGGGTTCTGCAGCAGCCAGGGCCGCAGGACTGTTGCGTGAGGAAGTACGGAGCGAGGGAGCAGCTGTGCAATTATCTTAAAGCAAATGTCAAAACGAATCCCATGTTACACTTTGAAAGAGCTGGAAAGGCCTGGATGTTGTCAAACGTGGGAGGATTTGTAAAAGGTTGAGAGGACTGTGGAATCATGAGTAATGCAACCACATAAATTGAAAATAAAATGAGAACTTTACCAACAAGTGTTGCTGCTCCCGTCTTAATGGTGAAGGTCAGGATGGAGGCAGGAAAGAGCCCCATGCCCCTCATACTCCAGTAGTCCAATTCAGAGAAACACATGACCTTGCTTCACATCTGCCATACATGCATGCCTAGAGGAAATACAGCAAAAAAAACCTTAGTGATCTGAAACCACCTTTAAATGCAAAGACCCGATGTAGAGAGTCTTACACCGGCCATTGCAGTCTGTAGAACAAAATTGGATGTTCTTCCTACAGTAGAATGCCTGCTGGCATTTGCTCATGGTGTTGGTATCACTGCACAAGTCTTTGATCTCGCTTTACCTTGCTAGCCAGATTAATTCTGAAGTCAATGTCATTGTTAGCTTGTGGCTTGTATATTGAGATGAGAAATGCGGACATCAGCCTTGTGACTATTGAGTCGTTCAGGTCATCTGTAATAGAACTTCTGAAGCCATAGCCTTTAATTTTATTTATTTTTATTTTAATAAAAGGACCTGAACGGAATTATAGTTCTCTGTCATGGATTTACTGACATTTTGCTATGACTACTGTTCAGCATTTACAAGGCCACATGCTAAAGGTGAAGTTCCACATGGTGACTGAAACTTCCCCTTGTGTGGCTGTGGCTGGAATTATGTTCTCTGACATCAAGTCTGCTTCTTGATTGTTGTCATAGTTATACAAGTATATACAAACATATATGTATACATATATATACATGTATGTAATAAATAATAATAATAATAGTAATAATAATATATATAATAAATTGTGTAATTGGTGTTGATTGGTGTTTCTTTTTTCAGCAAGGAAGTATGAACAGCAGCAGCAGCAGCCACCAAAACAGACTGAAAGCGTACAGCTCTCAGTGGAATGAAGCCCACAGTTCTGTAGGAACTCAGGATGTATATCCAGTGCTGATTTTAAGAGTCAATGTGGAGCTATTTTCAATGCTTTTTAATTGATACATAGCTGAAGGCGAGGGGGAAAGGAAGGGGACTGTCCCTAAAACTGTGTTCTTAGTAGCTTTTCTCTGAGCCCTTGTGAGGTAAAGTGAGTGCCTACTGGAACATTCAGCATGAAAGTCTCCAACACAGGGCAGACCTGCTCAGAGGAACCTGAGGATAGGAAATGCAGTCTTACCAATGTCTGAAATTATTTCTCTCTCTGCTAGCACCTTGGAAATCAGCTCCTACCTTCTCTGGCAACAGCACCCTAGAGAAAGCAAGGCAGTACCTATCTGCCTGGAAACCCTTGCATTCCTGGATCATGAGTTGGTTGAATTTGCTGATTACAGTCAATAAGTGTGAATGAAGGGCACTGTGGCCTTAGTGCCTGGTGAACAGCTCTGAGAGCCCGCAGTGTCGCTGGTGGTAGTGCAAAAAAATTCTGCTCTCTGTTTTATTTGGGGGTTGTGTATGCAGTACTGTGAACATTTCCTGGAGAAACTTTGAGAATGACACAGTGAACTACACGTCTAGAAAACACTTAAAGCCACTACTATAATGTTAATAGCAAAGGTGGTTAGCTTAATTTAGTCAAATTGCTGTAAAGAATGGGGTCTGTCTATAAAAATCTGTATAAGCAGGTCACAGCTTATCCAGAAGAGGCTTCACACTACAGTTACTTTTTCTTTTTAGGTAGATCTCAAAATCAGTTAATTTAAAGGATTCTGCAGAAGTTACTTCTTAATAAAAGGATCTAATCATGAAAACTACTTGAAGACGTATCATGCTGTAGTTCCTAAGGTTACACAACTTGAGCTGGCCAAGTGATGAACACCAGCACAGCACTGGGGAGCTGTGTGTCCAGAGGTTTTCACTTACTCTGCGCTGAAATACATTAAGTCTTGGAGGCAGTGGTGAGCAGCACTGCGGCTCCATTTGGATATGAAGAAACTGCTTTAAGCACCAAATTTTACTATATTGAAATGATCTGTACTTCAGTGTCTGTAGGGACTGTAAAACGTGAATTGGGCAGAACTGACAGTGGCAGAAAGCTCGGTGGGTTTGCCCCATAGAAAGGCTCCTTCGGGTGAAGGGTGGCCCCTGTGACAGCTTCCTCGCGTGTGACCGCGGAGAACAGCAGGGTCACTCCGCGGGGCCGAGGGCTGGCGGCCACGGGGAGCGGGGAGGGCGCGGAGCCCCGGGGCTGCCGGTGCCATGTCCTTCCCACGGTACTGTACCCGTGTGATGACCCGGCTCCGCAACACGTCCCCGTCACTCGGCGGGGTTTACGAGGTGCGGAGATTCACGTCCAGCAGAGCTCCCCGGGCGCGGAGGAAACCCCCGGTCCGCATCCCCCTCCACCCCCCGGAAACGGCGGCGCTTCCCCTCCGCGCGACCTCACTTCCTCCCGCGCTTCCGTCTCCGGGACGCGCCGGCTCCTGCTCCCGCCTCTGCTAGCCGCCTCTCTGCTGCCGCCTCTGCTGCCGCCGCCGCCGCCGCTGCTGCTCGGAGGCCGGAGCGCCCGCCGGGCGGTGAGTGGGGCCCACGCCGCCCTCGCCCCGCCGCCCCCCCTGCGCCCCGTCCCGCGCCCCGTCCGCGCCGAGGGGGAGGGGAGGGGGGCGCCTCGCCGGGGGCCGGGGCGAGGCGGGAAGGGGCCTGCCCGAGGAGAAGGCACGGTCAGGGGCGGGAAGGGGGTGTCCGGGTCCGGCTCCATCCCCGCGGGCGGGCTTGCGTGCCGCCGCCGGGCCGGGCGGGCTCTCCGCTCCATCCTTAGCGGGAGCGCTCCCCGCGTTGTCCCGAGCCCTGGTTCGCGCCGCCGGCTCCGCAGCGATGTCCCGGCACGGGGGCTCGTGGCTGTCCGCACAGCTGAGCCCTCCCTCCTTCCCACCGGCCCTGCCCACCCGGGCGGGCAAGGAACGGAGCCTTTCCAATGGCGCATCTCTGCCGGCGCCGGTGCCCGCCGCAGCCGCCCGGTGCGGCTCCGCTCGCTTCATGGAGCAGCATGGCAGAGTGAACCCCGCGCCGTGCCGCTCAGCCAGCACAGCCGTCTTTCGGGCTGCAGATAATAATTTCACCGTTTGCTTCTCAGCTCTGCTGAAAGCACCGTGAAGGGCTTAGAAATCTGGATCAGCGTGCGGCTTCGTTTGTATTCATGGACCCGAGGCAGTGGCACGAGCATCTCACAAACTTACCTTGTCCAGAACAAAAAGCTTGTAAGGAGAAGTACCAAAAAGCAAAAGGTTTTCCGGGGTCTGTACCTTTTGCGTGTGCTAGGTGTGTTCGAAGAAACACTGCTTGAGCCATAGCAAAGGGCAGCTCGTGGTTTGTTTTCCTGGCAAGTGCAGCGACTGAAGTTCTGTCCCAGTGAAACTATGCCCTGTTCTGCAGCTGTACAGTACAAGTATGTGTTGGGATGGAAAGTGTAGTCAGCTTTTGAAATTTTACCTCAAATGTCTCTGCTGATTTTTACCTGTTAATTCATGATTCTGCATGTAGGAAAAAAATCAGTGCCTAAAAAGCAAAGACAGATAGGATAGAGAGACAGTATTTTTTTTTGCATTCGTTTTTAGTAGTCAGGCTTACAGGCATGCATGGGAGCAGATTCTCAAACTCTCATGGAACTTTGTTCATGCAGAATTTCAGATGTCTCAGATTGGGAAAGTTTATGACCTAACAAAAATTGGGCCAAAGTTATCTTCAGTTGCGTTTATTTTTGAGAATGCTGTACAGGGGGAACTCTATCTAGCTTACCCAATACTGTTTTAAAAGCTATTATGATGTGTAGATTTAGTGGTGCCTGATCACATGAAGCATGTGAGGGAAGGCTTTCTAAGCAGTTAAAACTTTACATCTGTAAGATACTGCAGAAAATCATTAACTAGTTGCTCTTAATTATAACTCCGGTGTTTCTGAGAATCTGACCACTCTGTTGTCTCCATGTGAGCTGCTGAATGTCAGATCTTTGTAAATGCAGTCTTCAGATGGCGTTACAACCATGACTCTATAATCTTATGTGAAAACTATAATCTT
The DNA here is from genome assembly GCF_009650955.1 of Corvus moneduloides. Classification (NCBI taxonomy): domain Eukaryota; kingdom Metazoa; phylum Chordata; class Aves; order Passeriformes; family Corvidae; genus Corvus; species Corvus moneduloides. Next base: position 45,580,992 of record NC_045480.1, on the reverse strand, counting down.
CTGTTAAGTGGTGGAAAAGTCATCTCTCTGCTCGTAACCCAAAATGTGGCTGGCTAGGTTTTTTACTCAGCGCTGCACAGAAGATCAAGGTTTTTGGATAGAGCTTATATAAAATTCTGTGACAAGGCTCAAGAGGGGTCCTTAAATATTTAAGCTATGAGTATGTCTGTGTTTAAAGGAGACGTCGTAAATTCTGAGGGCCTTGTAGTGAAAATATCCTCCTCTGTATGCCACAAGCATTTGAGTTTCAGGTCCCGTGGTTACATGCCCGGATAGTATGAACTGGTATGTGTGCCGGCCGAGCCCATGAGGAACATATCCTGCAGCAGCTGCCATGATGCCTTATAGTCAGCCATAGGAGTTAGGAATCTCAGCAGAGTGATGCTCAAGTGGGTCCTAAACTTGCTCTTCAAATTTCCTTTCCAAAACTGCCTGATCCACTGAGAGGACCCACAGAGGAAGCCTTTGCTGTACCACTTGTACTGCTGATGCCAGGTGGAAGCATAGAAAATGGGGAGAAGATCCCAGTGCTTTTGTCTGAGGACAGTTTGTAGGGAAGCTTCTTCAGCACAATGCAAAAGTATTAATTGAGAATATTCTAACCAGTGATGCATCTTTCTGTAATTTATGTCGCATATATGATTAAGCAGCATTGGCCAAAAGCCTGGTGACAGCACAGGGCTCTGGAATGTTTCCCTGTTGCCTGGGCAGTTTATTCTGTAGCTTACTTCCGTGAGCTTAATCGCGTCCTTTTAAAGTCCTCCTGAACTCAGGAGTGCTGCTGCTATTGAGCAAGCTGAAATTATACACGCTGCAGGGAGAAAGGTGGGGATGTTGCAATTTCACATCTCTTTTGGAGGAATTGAAAAGATTTTGCCCCAGCCCTAATTTCTGCATTAAAGAGATGGAAAATTGACATTGCCGTGCCTTCTTCAACAGGGAAGCAGCACCTTGTTAGAAAAACGTGTTATTAAATTCCATGATGTCTTTGGCCTGTTATGCCTAAAGAGCACCAGCTTGGAGGAGGCTTGCTGACAAAGTCGAGTCTTCAGTCATGGTTGCTTATGCTCCAGATCAAAAGTAGTGATCAAAAGGCGTTCCCTTTCCCTCCAAACACTTTAAACTGTGTTTGAGTCATGGTGAGGAGCCTGGGTTTGTTTATTAACGTAGTCACTCAAACAAAAAGGTAGCGCTCGATCTTGTCCTTGAGACAGAGCTGCCACTGAAGAGCAGAAGGTTTCAGTGCCTCTGGCCCTCGAGAATGGAGGTAAGAGCCTTCGCTTTGCAAGCCCTGCCTGCATCTGTTGTGGCATAAGAGTTAAGGGCTGTGATCCAAGTTTTTGTAGTCTAACAAGCTCCATAGGAAACTGGCATTGCCTGGTCGATGGGACTCCCTGCTGGCTGAGGGATCTGGAGGATGACCTGAGATACTAACTACTGGCAGAAACAGCCCAAAAGCCAGCACAAATGTCTCATGAGGAATCTGACATCAGGGAGTGGGAATCGGTACTACTTCTTCCATAACAGAGGGCAAGAAGAGAGGGAAAAAAAAGACACGTGTTCTGTTAGGAGCAAAAGGCTCATGATTTTTTAGGCAGAAAAATCCTGCCTTAATTACTTTTTCCTCAACTCTCTGATAAAAAATGGCTGATAAAAACTTCTAAGTGCTCAGTTTTCTCTGTGAAATCTGTGTTTGATTTGAAAAGACTAAGAACCTTTTAAGAATGAAGGTGCTTTGCCTTATTTTTGCAAGGAATGTCTAAGCTTTGGGTGTTACTTTAATAAAAATAATTCCTGATCTTTTTATGGAATATCTAAAACTCTGGGCGTTACTTTAAATAAAAATAACTTCAAACTCCAAGATTAACAGAATTGCTAAAAAGGAATTAGTTCTCAATAAGAAAAACAATAAACTCACTTTGGAATTTCTGAACCAAGCCCTCGAAGGCAATTTGTGGCAAAACTCCAGGAAAAAAATCTCATTTGTTATGAAATAGCTATATATCTTCTTTCTTTCTCAATTATAGCTAGGCACTGCTTTGAAAAGTGTTTCTTTCCTTGCAGATGCCTAGGAATGAGGTGTTTTAAGAGAATTTTGTTTAATTGTTAATCTAGCAGTAAAATGAATTAATCTTGAAAAAAAGGCTGTTCAAAATTTGGGGTTTACTAAAACTGTAGTCTGAGAAAATACTTTACATTTGCATATCTGAAGGAGAACTTAGATCCTGAGTCTGCAAAGGACTAGTCCCCTTCAGTTTCTGCCAGGCTGTCAGACTTACTGGAACTGATTTTGGACATCCATGATGTATAAAATGCACACGTGGATCTACAGCTTGCTCCTGAGAAATACCATGGTTTTGATAGGATAATAGCAACATTTGTCTTTTTCTTAATGGAGTAGAACAGGTATTTTGAAAAGACTCAGCCAACAGGAGGGCTGTATTACTTTCCAGAATATCCTCTGGATCATCTTGGAAACATGGTTTGTAATATGCTCTTGACTGACAGCATAGGGTGTGAGGTGTAAATTCCTGAGCAGGAAAGATGTATGTGGGTTGTGCAATGGGAGACTCCATGTGATGTCGTTATTTATGGCGCTTCTCTCAGATGTCTTTCTGGGACTCAAACAGCTGCTGTGAACTTTACCCAGCACCGAGTACTAGGTATGCTTGAACAACTATTTTGCTGTTGCTTGGATCATGGTGATAAGCAGTACAGAGCCAGGTTCTGTGACACTGGCTGAAAGAACAGAGCAGAACTTTTACTGATTGATGCAAACCTTGCAGGGGGGAAAAAAGTAAAAATACCGTCTTCCATAGCTTTGGTTGTTGGACATCAGGGAGTGATAGTCAAAGGCAACCCTTTTGTACACTGTAATGTGGAAGGAAGGGTGGGCTGACAGAAGAGGAAGACTTGCTTTTCTTTTGCAGGGAAAGGTTGGAAGGATAGAGACAGAGGTGCAGTTTTTTTCATTCTTACCTCTTTTCTTCATGACTGTGTTGTTAAATGGCAGCAACCATTGTTTGCAGGAATTTTTCCTTGCTTTAGGTAAAGAGCATTGGGGTTGTCATGCGTTTTGATATGTGGCAGTGCTGTTGTTAAACAGATGCCAAATCTACAGTCAGATAAGGCTCAGAATAATTGATGTTTTTAGCTCAGCTAAATAACTGAGTTCACATGATCTGTAAGTGGCCAGTGGGTTTTTTTCTTAGGCAAAGTATGTACTGCTTGTATTGTACATTTATTTAAAGCTAATTTATCACAGCAGATTGAGAATTCTAGCAACCAAAAATACCTTAGTTAGTCTGTTAAAAAAGTTTCTGTACCCGAAGTCTGTTTTCTGTGTGTGACAAACAGAAAATATCACTTCTTTTTGACTTCACAGTCAGTAATGACCCCAAAGTGGTGAAAGCATTGCACTCTGTGCCTCTGAGATTACTTTTGCCACTGCTGATGGGAGAATTGTTCTGTATCATTACTGTCTTCCCTTTCAACCTCAGCACATTCTGAAATGCCAAAGGCAAAACCACTCGATGGCTGATCAGAGGTCCTGGTGATGCTGGTATGGCAGTGCTCTGAACCTTGTGGCTTGGACCACTCTTTGAGCATTGCCTAAGAGCGTTGTACAAGGTACCCAGCTCAGTATGTTGTCTTTTCACATGTGAGACAGAAGAACAGGAAAGCATTTATGACCTCCTAGAAAGAAAGTGTCAAGATCCTTGCTCTGAAACAGAGTTTCTAAAATTGCTATAACTATTAAAAAGCATGGAGAGGTCCTTGAGAAATATGCTGAAGGACAATTTTACTGCCATATGAGACCTGTCACTTTATTGACTAATCAGTCTCTGATACTCAAATAGAGAAAAAAGTTGCATGTGTTTGGATTATTTTAATGAGGTAGCTGTTGACAAAGTGGTGCCTGTTACCAGTTCTGTTAGTGCTATTTTGACCATTAAAGAACACCATTTGTTTCTGGACCATAAGCTGGAACAGGCTTTATCTCTCAACCTCTTGCTTGCCTGAAGGTTGTTCCAAAGAGGGATGAAATGGTGTAATTTTCATTCTGGTTGAGGCAAAGAAGTATTCTCTTGCCATAACTCACCAGTTCCAAACCCATAATAACAACGTTTGTGGTAAAACAGTGATGACTGTGTGGTATTTCTCACAGATGCTGTAGCAACGCTGGCATCTCCTTGGGGGGCCATCTTCCCATGAGATACCAGCCTTTCTCTCTTTCTCTCCTGAAGACTTACAGACTAAGAACAAAGTTTTAGCTTCAAAGGCTTGGAGAAGAAAATGCAGCCCACGTAATGACTGAAAGCAGTACTGTGTTTTGGGGAGACAAGAGGATCCAGAACTTCAAGTGTGTTTTAAGAATCTCCCTTTCTTGTCTGCTGCTTGTGTATATAACTTTTTTTTTCCCCACCAAACTTCTATTGAATGAAGGTGTGGCTTTATACCTCGATGCATGTTGCACATCTTGTATGAGCAGAAACAGCAGAGAGCACTGGAGCTTTAATAAGTACTTGGCATAATAATGATGAATATATCATGAGCTCATCCATAAGGAACAAAAGTAGCAACACAGCCTAAAGTTATTGCACAGGGGAACCTGCACCCCACAAGAACATCAGCCAAGAGCAAAATGGGATTGGCGTTGCATGGTTGGGACCCTGTTCTTTATTCAGGCATGGAGATGAGAGGGCAGTTCTTTGCTCAGACAGGTTCCTGTGCAGCCCTTAAAAAGCCCAGCATAGTTATGCTTGTTGTCTGTTCTAAGTAAATTTATCAGAATCTTGAAGGGGGGATTTGAAGGGCACAACATAGAGCAAAACATCTTACTTATAAGGGTGGCAGGCCTGGAGTGGAAAACATCATAAAAGTGAGCTTGCAAGATCTAGAAAGGGTAGGGCCTGCTGAAATCGTGGTGGAACTGCCAAGTTTCCTGCAGATCCCAGAAACGTAGCTTAAAGAAATGTTGCTAGATACCTGATAGGAGTTGCTCAGTTGTTGCCTTAAAGATCCTCAGATTATGCTCCTGCTCTGTCATAGGGCGTAGTGTGGCATGGAAATTTATAGTGCAAGGCAGGCTGGAGCTCTTGGAAGGGGAACAGAGGTGGTTAGGGGCTATGCCAGTTCCCATAGTGCAAGAACAAAGGGATATTTAAATGACATTGAAAATCAGTACATTTGAAATTAGGCATAAATACACGGCACGATATTACCGAGGGCAGAAGTTTAGTCGGATTCCAAGCAGACTTGGGCATTTATATATATATAACAACAATGTCCAGAGTTGCAGTAAATAGGATTAAAAATAAATTAAGCACATAAACCTTCATGCTAATTGATGAGGTCAGGAAGGAATTTCCCTTTTGGGTGAATTACATCATTGTTCACTACCTGAGCTGTTCCACCTTCTGAAGCATCTGGTCCTGATCACAGGAGGCAAGATTTTCAAACAAATGGACCAGCAATCTGACTTGTTGTGGCAATGCTTAGCTTACCCTGCCTGGGTAGGATCTTGTTGAAAGGGTTTGAGAAGCACATATTTTTTTTAGGGTTTTCTGAGGCCACCTGAGCTGCAGTGTATGTCTGCTTTTCCAGATTCTCATTGGTGAAACAGGAGAGCTGTTGTCCAAGTGCCTTTAATGAATCCTGGGAATTGCCTGCTGACATGTCAGCAGCAGCCCACACAGATGGAAGATGTGATGGGCTCATAAGGCATTGCCGTATTGCTCCATAGGTTCAAAGGTAGCTCTGTGAGCATTTGAACTAGTGAAGATAAGACTTCCCTGCAGCTTTCTTGGTTTTGGTGGCACTGTGGTACCTTACACATCTTTCCTTCTTTCTCTCTTTCCATTACACAGCAGTACTGTTAGCATCCCTGATTCTCCCAGCAGCACAGTGCCTGAGCAGCTTCTCACTTCCTTGTAGTTCTTGGGTGTACTTAATCAAAACATGCTGTTGCCCTGATGTTTGTGAACCAGATGTGTTGCTCAGGGGGCTGCCTTGGTTACTTATTTTGCAAGTCTGCTGTAGGAATTGAGCACCTGTGAAATCTCCATGCTTCTGCATGAGATTAGGTTGAAATTGGCCTTGTGGTTTACATTCTGTGCATGGGACAATCGGCGTGGTTATATAACCATTGTTTCCTTGGGAAACAAGGAACAATTTCAGTCTTGCAAGCAAGTTGCTGTAGAATATTTTTTCTCTCAAATCAGTTAGGTGCATGAAGAGTTACACCACATAATTGAGGCATGTGTGCTTTTAAAACATGCACTGTTTAATCTCTTAAGATTTTCCCCAGGGTATAAGGGGAAGGCTTCCTTGCCAAAATACTGTAATTGAGTTAACATTCTGGGAGGTTTCTGTGTTTTGTTACCGAGCTACAAAGCTTCAGAACTTCTGTTACTGAGCTTCTGCTGGTGTTGGAAGGAAGCAAGATCAAAGTTAGAAGTACCAGCCTGCCAGTAAATTGTCTCTTCAAAAGAAAACTGAAAATTCCTCGGTTGTTTCAGGTGGCAGCCAGCATCAGATCTTTTTGACAATTATTAATCTTTTCCTGCAGTTCTCTTTCTGCATGCAACAGTGAGCGGCCTGGATGTCTTATGGTCTCTATGGTGCATATCCTGACTGTAGACGTCTGAATAATGAGTGAGGATGTCAATAATAGATTGAATTACTTGTCCTTAGTTACTTTCTGCTGCACAGAGAGAATATGGAGTTATGATGACTACAAAACAGTAAAATCATAGTTTCTGTTTCTTGTATACAGTGATCATAATGATAAAAGATTAAGACTCACTGTGGTATAAAATAATTGGATGGTATATGGACACGTTTTGAATGTCCTGACAGGTGGACATTTGTGGCTGCCTCAGCTTTAGTGCTTTTTAAAGCTTGTAAACTCTTGAAATCTGTGATAATTACCTTTCCTGACTAGGCAGTAGCATGTCTCAGTAGCAGGCATGATCACTGAGGCTCAAGCTTTCAGGATTGTTTGCCTTCTAAGCACTTTTGAAGGTAAGGACTTAATCAAGAGTTCAGAATTGAGGGAATATGTATTTTTCTTTGACCTGTAATCCCAGCACAACAAATACATTTCTCTCCAGTTATTTAAAAGTTGTTGTTTCTGTAATACCCAGAGCACTCTCAGAGGGTTTCTTGCTTTGACTGTCTAAGGCTTAGTTATTTTCTTGACTGTGATGTGCAAGAACCAAAGCTAAGACTTTGCTCTGGTGGGACTCTGTCCCTACAGCTGTCCCTCATTTCTGCTGTAAGAAAGCCAAAATGACTCCCTGTTTCACAGGGAGTTGGTGAAGGGCTACGCTGTCTTTCTGATTCATGCGTATGGACCATGCTGCTGTCAAGTGTTTCTGCAGAAGAAGGAATGATTTTAGATGGGATATGGAATTCTGAGAAGTTTAGGTGGTAACTGATAAGATGTAGGGTCTGCTCTGCTTCTGGTACAAAGTGGTTTTGATGCTAATGTTTATTTAAAGATGGCCTTAACCCTAAAAGGGAGAGATAAAATTGCTTTCATGCTTCTGTTTCACTGAGAGCTGGCTGGCAGAATGGTTTTGGTGCCTGCTTATCTACCCCGAAGGCTTCATGGCTGGGGAGGCTGCAGAAATAATTCTTCAGTACCCCCTCATTCAGCATTCAGGCAAAATTGTAAGGCAGGCAAATGGTTTAGGCCGCATCTTTGGACACAAGATGGCTGTGTCTCCATTTTGCAGATGAGTCATCCCTTTGCTGTTTTGTTGTTAGACTCTAAACCGTGCTGCTGTTGGCTTTGGGCCAGCTTGGTCCCAGGTTTTGGATGGCAGAAACAGAGAGGTGTGTGCCCTCCACCCCAGTGCCAGATTTTATGACAGGTTGAAAATACCTTAGGCCTTTGTCACCTTGTAGTTAAGCTGCTGTAATGCAGAGAAAGCTTTGTCTTCTTTTGTACCTGAGAAGTGTTTAAACACACAAACTGTGTGCTGTGGAAGTTGTGTAGATTAGGGAGCAATGGGAAAAGTAGAGGAGAGGCTTACTTACATCTTTGTTTTTCAGCTCACTTGTGGGCTAGAGCTCTGCTTGGACAAATGAGTTCTGGGTAAAGATAACTGGCATTGTTTGCAGTAGCGGGTAAGTCAGCAGATGGGTCAGCAGTTTCTTTTAGTTGAGCTGGCTGCCGCAGGCTAGTTCTGCAAGCTTGGCACCCAATAATATTTTCCACAGTATGTAAGGCTAGCTGGTACAGGATTTCTCCTGCTCATTGTGTCAGGATCAGAGGTGCAGATTGGGAGATTCCATTGGTTACCCCATTTTTGGCACGCGATGTTTTGCCAAACTAGGTTTGTAAGCTTTGCACTTGTGAAAGGAACTCTGATTTCCTAAAAGGAACTTGAATGAAAGTTGGGATTTTATTAAAGACACAGAGGCATATTATTATTCATCTTTCATTGCTTCATCCCTGTGATGTTTCCTGTTTTGCTTCTTGAGATACAGGTGTCATGATGAGGAGCTTCTCAGAAACAGAAGTGGATGATGAGTGGAGATGAAGAAATCATACATTTAAGAAGTTGGCTCAAGTTTCCGTTACAGGCATGGAAAGTTTCTGAGACCAAGCCATGCGAGAAGAACATGAGTAAAGAAGAGGGAGATGTAGACCCAGACTTTCTAGAAGGGATTGCAGGATTTGAGAGGACGCTGCACAAACGTCACGTAGTTTTCTTGCTTATTCATTTACCTGCACCCCTGAACTGTAATACTTTGTTTGCATGTCTGTTTGGAAGTTGAAAAATCCCCTCACATCTGTGTCTTTAATATAATCATGGCTTCAAGCTTGTTTTAGGAAGAGCAGAACATCACTGTAGCTTTTATTTGTGGATGAGATAGCTGCTGCTTTGTACTTGAAATCAATTTGGGGTTTTTTTTGTTGAAACATACATTGAATACGGAGAAGCTCACACCATTACAAAATAGGAAGCTAGGGGTTTTGCTTATATTTAATAAACAGCCTTTGAATAGAAAGTATGACAGGTACATAGGTAAAAGAAAAAAAATAGAGCTAGCCCTCTAATTTGAGTAACCTTATAATGTATTGTTCTTATGGTGTCCTTAGACAGACGTCAGAATCAAATATTAATCAATTTTATCTTTTTTATCTGACTGCTGGTCAGAAAAATGTTCTAGATGGGATAAGATTTCTGTCAGGGCTGTGGAGTTATAAGTGCAGATTACTTACTATTGAGTTAGGAGAGGAGCTTTTGGAGAGGTAGCTTTTTAACATCTTGGCTGTCCCGTGAAGTATCTCCAAGGAAATACTAGCCATGCAGTCCAACAACTTAATGATGCTGTGAACAGACCTAATTGTAGTAAGTCTCTGATACAAATTTTTTAAGACTTTGACGTATATGTATTTAAAATTTAAAAAGTAAATATATTTTCCTATATTGAAAAGTGTTGCTGGTAGAGGCAGGCAAAGAGCATCTTTATTTTTCTTATGAACTCCTATCTGGTGTCTTATCCTTAATAAAAGGCTATGGTTATTTTTGTATACTGACTGAATATTTGGCCTTTAAGAGTATATAATTAGATGGGAGAGTAAAAGCAGTTGTTAAAGGACTGTTTTTCTAATGAAAATAGTTTGAAATCATATAATTTTAGTTTCTTCCGAATAGATGTGATTAGTGTGTTGGAAATAGTTTTACAGTGGATATAAAGAGAACAGTTGAGAGACAGTGGCTGAGAATGTGTCTAGCTATTTTTGTAGCTAACAGTTATATTTTTTCAGTCTCTTTACTTAGATATTTACTTAGATATTTCCATATAATCGAACTGCTAAATGGGATACAAAAACTATTTGCACTTTATAATATTTACATTTTAAAATAGGTTTTATTGTACTAATTGATAAGTAAATTGCAATGACTGTGAGAAAAGCCTAGCTTATTTTATTACTTTGATAGAAATCTGAATATGGGATAGTATTGTCTGTATCATATAAGAATGTTTTCAATGGATTTTAGCTGCTGAAAACTGAAATCAATAAACTTTAGCTACTGTTGTTGACTGGAACAAGTAAATCTGCACATTTGTTTTCTTCGTGTTACCTGTACCTCTGTGTTCACCTAGAGTTTCTCCCAGCATTACTCCTCTCGTGGTGTTTGCCCATGAGGGACACAGTGTGGGTTTCTGCATGCTCTTGTGGAAGACTTTCTTGATGGAAAGCTGTGCATCCGAGTTTGTGCAATTACTCTGTTTTCTGAATAAACCTTAGAGAATCTCAGTCAAAATAGAATCCCAGGATGAGAATAGCTGGTGGATCAGTTTGTAATTTTTTTCAAATTTTAAATAGATCTTTTAGTAATTGATGACAGTTTTAAAGTAGATAGAGAATGGTCTTCTGCACCCCTGAATTTCACATTAGATTTGTGCACCAGCATATCCCAGATTGAAAGTACATCAGTTAACAATATGGTCCAGGTTCTGGATTACTTTAGAGAATGTAAAATACTTTTTGCTTGATCGAGAATTTTTTAAAACTATAAAGGATTATTTTTCTTTTAAAACCATAGTGCTTTGGATTTGAAATAAACAAACTTGTAATATAGCCCAAATTTATTGTGATCTATTCAGTTACTTGTATTAATTTAAGTGATTAAGATATCTTCATGTCTGCTGAAGTTTTAAAGAAAAAATCAAATTGTGAAAGACATCTGGTTAAAGGGTTGGAGACAGTGTTGATTGAAATATTAAGCCCATTTTGAGAGTAATGTATTCCACTGTTTCAGAGCAACTGTTCTCCTCACATAATTTTATTCATTTGATTTAATTAAACATCTGCTTAATTCAAAGCGGAGAAACTGATTGATAGTTAAAGAAATGGCATAGTTAATTTTCCTCTTTTTAATTTATGTGTAGAAGAGATGGAAATGATTTGTATGACTTCTGAAAGTCTTGGTGACAAGAAACAACCATTTTAAAATTAATTTTAGATTCCTTGGTTACTTCCTTAAGGGAAAAAATATTTTATATTCTTTTTGCCTGAGTATTCAGTGTTCTTTATTTATATGATTATCTACTTGCTCATTTGTTTTATCGATAACAGTGAGTAAATTTTCCTTATCAGTATGACGGAGGTAGACCGTGGTCCCTTCTGGGTCTTGCAAGAAATGTGCTCTGCATGTTCTTCCATATTTTAGAGGACTCTTGACATGGTGTGGTTGTCATGCATGGCTGCCATAAATTTTTTTTTGGGGGGGGGGTTATTTTCTCCTTTTCTGCTTGATTTTTTCAGCTAATTCCGGAATTTGGACCCTTCCTTGGAGTGGTGTGGCTCTTCTCACAGTGCCTGTGTGGCGTGGAGAGGTCTGTGTCAGTGCTGTGCCATTCCCCTTGTTGGGTTGGTCATTTTCTGTGAGGGAAGTGCATAGGCTAGAGAAGTCTCACCTTGAGCCATGGTGGGCATAGCAGGATCCTGGCATGACTAGTTCTGATTCTCACACCAGAAGGCAGGGAAGAGGGGAGGGTTCCTTATGGAATCCCTTTTGCTATTCCTGCCCCTCTCAGCAGCATTCATTCTGTCTTTTCTCCTCTGGGCAGCTGTCGGGCTGCTGTAACGCATCACTGTCCTCGTCGTGCCTCTGCTGGGAGCACCTTTTCCTGAGGATGAGGCACAGTAGCCTGTGCCTGTTTGCTGGTGCCACGTACTCAAATGTATTCTGCTGCCTAATAACTTGCTCTTCCCTACAGCCTCTGTCAAGCAGGGAAATCCTAGTTGTTCAAGCTCTTTCTGAAGATGAATACACTTGTCAGTCCATGTGTCCCATTATCTTGCCCGAACCTGTAGGAAGACTCATTGTGCTCCACCTGGACATTGGCACTGGACCACTGGGTTTGCTCCCTGGCTCTCCATGAGAGATAAAGCCTAACTTTTCTCTACCTGCTTCACATGACCACACATCCTTAGTAAGTCCTCTTGGAGGTGTTTGCTAAGCCAGGAACCCAGCTGTGGGACACTCTTTGGCATGTTGCATTGACAGTGGTATAATCCCTAGCCTACCATGACAAATCTGTTGGCCACTTCTTTGCTTCAGTAGCACTGTCAACCTACGGTGAAGCAACCAGGACGTTAATGCTGCCTGGTGGGTGGAACTCAAGGTATTTGCTTCGCCATCATTCTCCTCATGTCTCTATCAGCAAAGGCTACAGGACACAGATGTGGACTATTATGTGGACTCAGAAGAACAGAGATCAGCTTTTGGACTTTGAGGGGGAAACAGGCCTATTAATTGGCAGAAGCCATGCTTTGCATGGTCACCAGCCTCCTGGTGTAATATTTGGCTCCTATTCCTGTGAAATGAAGCCAAGGTCACCGCTTTCATTGCTGTTTCCCCCTTTATATCTCTATTGCTGCAATGCTCATAGGGAAAAAAAAGCAGCAAAATTTCCATTGCCACAGTGTATTGGTGTCATCTACTTCCATTTACCCCCGTAACTCTGGCTGACACCTCTGTGGGTGTCATCCCTCCTCTGGTTATACCCCTGGTCCTTCCCTTCTTTTGACATTCAGCTAGCTCATTTCAGCAGTGCTTGGTCTGTCCTGTGGGCCACACGGATTTTGGAGGTTGTCGATGAGAGCCAGCCAGTGTGGTTTGGCATGTTGATAGCTACTCACTCACTCCAGCTCTGTTGGACAGGGGGTTGCTGGACTCAAGGGAGCTCCAGCCATCTCTTCTGGCTCAAACAGAAGGCTCCACAGTGGTTGTTCTCTGAAACCCAAACTGAAATGGAAATGGCAGGCAATCTGGGGCTGGACGTGTCAGGTTTCCTTTATCTGAAAAATTTGCATTGTTGACTTTTGGCAACCACACTCTGGCTTCTCACCAAGGGCATCTTTGCATAAGCCTCTGAATTTTCAAAATGCATATTTTTGGATTGCCACAGGAGTGTTTCATGGGCAGTTTTTATGTTCTGTGTAAAGTCAGTACAGGTCTGTTAGGATGTCAGGTTAGCTCCTTGAGTTGTCAGCAGTAGCCAAGGCTTTTATAATACTGTGCCCATGCTGATTGGGTTTTTTTGGATGTGGGTCTGGGGAGGGGAAGATTAAGCTCAGAGTGGCTCAGAACAGCAGTTCGCCCTTTTCCTTGGTCTTACTATGGGCATAAGCACGCTCAGTCTCCAGTCAATCGACTGCAGTCACAGGCAATCCAAGTCCAGTTCCCAGCAGTAACTGGGGCAGTGCTTGAATCAGCGCTGGCCAAAGCCTTGCTCCTTCAGAATTGTGTTGCTGCCTTTGAACTTCTCCTGGCTTGACATGGGCTTGTGCTGTGGCAGGGCTTGGAGTCAGCATGGCTCTCCCAGGCCACACAGCACCCAGAGCCTGTGTCATCCTCTGCGCCAGCCTTGGCCTCCAGCAATTCCACTTGTGGGTTCCTCCCTTTCATTTCCCAGGGCTCGCTCACTCCATAGACAAGTGTGATCTCAAGCAGAGTCACATGCTGTAACATGGCAGCTCTCCATGCGTGCCTGTGCAAGCACAGCTAATTCACCTCGACCACTGGGAGTGGAAGTCCCCCAACTGGGGTGGGATGTCCTCTTTGAGAACCCGCAGGAAAAAAAAAAGTTTGGATGACAGGGTGACAGAGTTCAGAGCCATCAAGAAAGCCCATCCAAGGGGTTTGATTCCTTAGAGCAGAGGAGTTGCTCCATCCCTGAATGCTAAATGACTTCTTAATTTTTATGTCTACCACATTAAACTTCCCAGAGGGTTGCTGAGATGGTTTTTCTTGCAGTGAAACACAGACGTATCTCTTTTGGAGATTATCCTGATAGACAACAGAATGTTTTGGAGCTTGCTATCCAATATGCAAAAGCAGATGTGCTTTTATTGGCTTTTTTTTTAACTTGAACTGTGTTTGCAGCTCTCTGCAGAGCAGATGCTCAGAGTTTTGTTGGTATTCATTGGGTGTAATAGAATTACCAGAGCACCAAGAAGAGATGCTGTGTTTGGTAGAGCAGTGTTAAATCTGTTAGTCTCAAGGACCTCAGGGCTGATTTCCAGGTAATGGTTGGCATGTGGTGTCCTGCTTCAAGGCCCCCATTGTGGAGATGGTCATGGGTGCCTTCAATACCAGAAAGAAGAGGTTATTACAGGAGCTAGATTTCTTTGAGATACTATGGGCAGCCATTTGCCACCCATTTTCATTCCTCCTCATTAATTTTATTTTATTTGTTTATAGATTGAGGGGAAATAAGGGTTCCCAGGCAGGGTCGGGGTCCCCAGTTCCAGGTGCTTATGGCTCCCAATTTTAGAGTACCAGCAGGTATGTGAGAGCCCAGAAGCTCCTGTGGCTGGTCAGTAACCTTATTTAAGTTGGCACAGTGTAACTGGAGCAACATCCTGCAGCTTTTGGATGTTTTTATTGTATTTCTGTTCCTGACTAAATGCATTTTACTGGTATTCAGGTTCCAATTCTTACAGGTTTTTATGTTAGAAAATTATAGTCATCCCCCATTATTTTCTACTCAAAATGTATGTGTTTTAAAATATGAATAATCACTTACATACGCAGCCTTCCAACCTGAATGGCAAAAAAGGCCAGTTACATTCGATATAGAAGTTACACTAAGTTGCAAAATTAACTTTGTTATAGTGGTCACTGGGAAATGAGAATCTGGGCATCTTTCAGAAAATAGCTGATGCAGAAATGGAAAACAAAGGGGGATTAAAATTAAATATTTAAATTGGCTTGTCCTATTATATTATTTAAGCCTGGATATGAATCTGCCTAGCATGAGTTTGTTGAATCAAACAAGGATCTATCAGTTGTGGATTTACCAGAATAAATTACAATTAAAACCAAATTATGATATCTGATAGAGATTGTAATTTATCATTTCTACAAATATTTGATTTGATGGGAACCAAACTGATGCTGCCATTTCCAAAAACCGATCCTCGCAATTTATTCTGTGGTCTTACAAATTTTCCTTTGCTTGCTTCTTTAGTGGGGTCCCAAATTACAACTCTTTTTAATGGTCAACCTATCTTGGCTTGAATTTTCCCATGCCTGAAGTCCACAATGCTGATTTAGCAGAACAAAAACTTTGAAGATATTTCCTTTTCTCTGTGCTGTTTATTATATCCTTTGCTTTGCGTGTAGACCAAGCTCTGAAGCTTAGGTCAGCAAGAAACCACCGTTGTGGCCAGGCTGGCTCGTGGGAAGCAGGGCTCAAATGGTTCCAGTTTGTAGCTCTCCTGGGCCTGAGATGATTCCCACAGGTCAGGCTGGCAGCTTCTGGGGTTTGAAATTGAAGTAAATACCTCTCCAAGGACATGTCCCCTCGACAGTGTTTTTACCTGCATCTGCACACTGGTGGTGGTTACTCTAGGCTTGGGGATTGGTCCTTTAAGGAGAACTAGGATGGATTTAATGCTTACTTGGACCCTTCGGGTTGGAGGCAGACATCAGCTATAAACAGAACATGAAATAATATTTTGCAATTTTTTTTTTGGTTGGTTTTTTTTTTTTTTTTTGAACTTTATAAAGTTAAACAAGTGTTCCAAGAAGGTCTGTGCTTGTTTATTCACTTTCTTAAAACTTTGGAATCCAGATCTAGAAATACAGGCTGACTTAATGTTTACAATTACGATTGCTCTCACTTGAGTTGATTGATGCTACTTGTTAAAAAAAAAAAAAGGTTTTAAGATATATAATCTGCAGGAAAAGATTGATGTACTAGTTAAAATACGTTGCTTTTGTCCATGAGGGAAAACCATTGTGAAAGTATTAGCCTCTCAGTTTTCTAAAAATTGGAAGCGTGTTTGCCAGCTATTACAGAAGCAAAAGGAAAGACATCACAACCAGACTTAAGAGATGTAGCTTTTCATAAAGGAAGCAGCTATATTGCAGACTTAGTAGTAGTTGAGTATCGACCTTAAATAAAGAATCAACATTTCTTAAGAATAATCATGGCCCAATAGTTATAATTATTTTATTTTTGTGGGAGGATTTTAATGTAATTTCTTCATTGCAGATTTCTAGCTGGAGTTTTGCCCTAATGCGTTTTAGAAGGTGATGTAGGCTTGCTAATCCATGTGAGTTTTCTTAAGAAATGTAAAACACTTTTCAGTTTTACCAAATTATCCCAGTAGATGTGCAGTTGAATTTAACCAATTCAAAAAACTTTTGACTTCTTGTTAGGAAATATCCTTTATTCAAACTTGAAAAAATAGATGAGGAAAGGATTATGTTTCCTAGTCTGTGTTTACAAATCTAAATTGATTTGATTTTTCTCAAATGTTCAGGATGCAGAAATTTTACAGATTTAATTTTATTAAGTTGGAATATCATTACACGCCTTTTAGTGACTCAGAATGGAGTAAAACCTAGCAGATAAATTTAAAGCATCATTTATTTATAAACCATAAATGTGTCCAAATAATTTTTTGTCTGTCATATTTTTAACTGTGACAATGCAGTTTTGATTTTAATTCCTTTTTGCTGAATATGATAGCTTAATTGCATTATATAGTCTTAAAGCACATATTTTATATAAAGGTAAGCCAGGTACTTTTAGGCGAACATTAGTTTTCCCTTGACTTATGTGCAAAAATGTTTCCCACTTAAAGGAAAGCGGTTGAAGGAATCTGGATTGGGTAATTTAGGCTGAACTGTTGAAAGTGAAGTTGTTTGCTTAGGCATCAATCCAGTCAAAACTTGTGCACATCTTTAACTTTCTGCAGTCTGTGTAGCCTGTGGGACCTCTACTGACGTGGATAAAGTATCAAGCATGCAACATCATTCCCAGATTGGATGTACATGCCCTACTATCACATGCACTTGAATTAAAAGTGCATTTAAGTGTGCTTGCAAATAGAAGATCTGGGACTCCTCAGAGATTACCTGATCTCACCAAAATGCCCAGCTGACAGTCAAAAATGAGATTTCCTTTCTTGTCTATGCCTGTGCCTGGGGGTGGGGGGGAGGGAAGGGAACGTTTTGTTGCTTTTAATGCGAGCTTCATTGGATTGGTTTGTCTCTCTGGTGCAGTCGTGACGCAGTGTTGTGTTTTATCAGTGCCCACCCCCAGCAGAATTCTTTGCTTAAGAGGAGGCAGATTTTCACCTTCTGAATAAGAATCTGGACTCGCATTGATGCTTCTCGGTGTTGTCTTGTGTGCTCTCCTGTGCCAGAGTGAATTTTATCTCCGGACTGCCTGGTGTAAGTTATAGCCCTCTTTCTACCCTCTGAAAGTTTGCATGTTCAGATGTGACTGTGCTGAATGATAGGATGTCTATTTTAGACTTCAACCTGTATTTACAATCAGGAGGGAAGGTTGCTAGAAGAACTTAGTTCCTTTTTCTCTTGAAACAACTTTTAAATACTGGGTGAGTTTTAAAGACTTCTCTGCATGGATTTTTTTTTATAAAACATGTTTTCTGTAACCATGAGCACTTGTTTTCTCTGAATGGATCTTGAAAATCTGTAGTATTGAGTCATAAAAACTCCTTGCCTGTTAGAAAGACTTTGTTCAGTAGCTGAAGGATCAAATTGTCCTTTAGTTAGAGAAAAAGATATTTATCAGCAAATGCATGAGGACTTGTTGATACTTTACCTTTCTTACTTGTTTGTAGAATTGCTGAAAGTGACTGCTGTCTGTGTTTTTAGTGAATGTTTTCAGCCACAAAATCTCATGCTAGATATTTTATATGCATTTTTGACCTTTCAGTGGTGGGAACAAAAGGTTGATGGGGACTAAGAAAAGGAAGCATCCTCTGGAAGTTTTGGGAGCTGACAGTGACAGTCCCTCTCTGCAATGTTAAACTGGATGGGAATCCTTGGAAAGCTATCAACTTCAGTCTTGTTTCCATATCAAGTAGTAGTATTGAAATATGCTTAAACACATTGTAAATGTGTTAAAATAGGAACTGATTGATACAAAACTTGCTTCTGCTGATGTGGTAATTGATTTTTTTAATAGTAAGTTGGGAGTGTTTTTTGTGTACTGGAGCATTAAACTTGCATAATGTTTGGCCTTGTGACAAGTCCTGTGCATGTAATTTAGAGCCATATAGGGATGTTCTCAGTCTTGAACCACTTGATTCAATACCACCTTTCATATCATGAATGTAGTGTTAGTAATTTAAAGTAAATAATTTGTGAGCCTTGTGGCCTGAGCATGAACTGGAAATGATAAGGACTATTGATATGAATGATGTTAGTAGCTCTGGTTATAAATCAGGCTTGGTTTCTATGCAGTGCTGTGTTTAGTACCCATAGACTGGAATGCCAGATCTGGCCTGAGTTTATACATAGGTGGGAAGCCTGACAGATCAGTTTTATATAAAAAGCAACATACAGAAATAGAGAGGGTATGGACTAACCTCCTAGAAGCTGCTGTCTGGTAAGCATTTTAGACAGACTTTTCAGCCACTGGTAACTAGAAGTGAACCTGCCTGTCAGTACAAATTCAGTGCCACTGTCAATCATGAAACGTCTACTGTTTTCAACACAGCAGAGGAAAAGAAATTGTCCTCTCTTGTCTGCCCTGCCATAATGCAAAGCGGAGTAGTCATAAAAATTATTTTGGGACATGCTACACTAGCTGCTGTCCTTTGATTTTTGTTCATACTTGGGCAACAACAAATCGGTTAAAACTGAGACGTCGCAGAATCTCGGTCCCATCCAGAATAGAAGGAAATTTTCAGCTGCAGCATGGGGCAACTTCTGAGAGTAGCAGAGCTGCATACAGCATGATTTATAGATGGTATGAGATGCATACCTTTCAGTGTTTCACAAGTGCTGTAGGTTCTTCCCTAATTTTCAGTGAAGAGAAGATTAAAGAACATTTACGGCGTCTCTGTTTGTTCCTTTATTGCTGGTGGGTAATGCACTCTGATTGCTTCTCTACAATTTGAACTTAGTCCTGAGCTTTTATGTATCCATTCGTTCCTGCTGTTAGATACTTCTCTGTTCTCTTTAGCAGAAATTTGTTTAGCAAAACCAAAAATCCTCAAACCCTGAGATCTTTGATTTTCAAATTTAGTATTATTTTTTTCACTAAAACTTGTCTAGGCTTAGTAATGTACTGTGAATAATTTCCAGGAGAGCTGTCTTAGTAAATGTCCTAAAATGATCTCATGATTACCACGAGATCCTAACTTTTTCCTGATGATTCACTTGTCATTGTGCATGAATCAAGGTGCTTTTTTACCTAGGTTTTGTTCTTGTCTCTCCCTGAGGGAAGAAATAGCACTCTGTGTTGACAGAGTTGTAACAGGCTGTTTTGCTAACAACAAAATACAGTCCGAGGGGGGTGTCTGGATCATCTGCCAGTGAGGCAGAGGGACATGCTTAGCATTTCCAAAAATCAAATTTTTCTTGCTGAGGTGCAAGTTTCTAAGTCTGCTTAAAAGGCTTCAACTCGGACCTCCTAAGTATGATACACTGGTTATGGATCATAAGAAAACTCTATTAGCTAAAAAACTTGCCTTAATGCAGAATTAGCTTCTTGCAGCTTGAAATGTCATTTCTCTCCACTCTCATAGCCATCAGAGATGCACGCTCCAGCTTCAGGTCCTGCAGCTCCCTGGTCCTAAACAGTTCCTCTGCCCTGCTGATGCCCAAGTGTGAGTTTGCAGCATGGCAGAACAGGCTGGGCTGGTTCAGGAAGAGTTATCCAAAGCCTAAATAGGAAAATGTACTTTTCCACCCAGAGTCTGCTGTGGTAGCATAGCACACCTGACTGCAGAGGTGGTCTCAGTCCCAGAGATGGATGGGAGGCTCTCCCAGCATCCAGCAGGTCAGGTGGAATTGCATTTGGGTTGCATAGAGGCACGTTGATGAAATACGAGAACAGGAGAGACACAGGCTGGTGACTTCCAGGTGTCACACACAGAGCAGATCACCTGCCATTCCCTACTGCATGGTGTTTTTTCCAGTTTCTTTTTCATCCCAGTGGCAACATGAAATACCACAGGCTCTTGGGTTAGATTAGGTGATGAGGGGCATAGCTCAGCGTGTCTGAGCATACCAGATGTATTTTGGGCTCTAGAAAGAAGCGTGCTACAAGATTTAGTCTGTATTTAGTCACTGGCCTGCTTTGCAGGATATTTTGCATTTCTGAAAACTTTCTCAGCAGAGATGTGCTTTTTCTTTCTTTTCTTTTTTTAAGCATTTAAAATCTCTTACCCTTTTTTAAGGTTGAAAGTAGTAACACCTAGCCATTCAAAGGCAGCCTACATGTTAATTTTTAAACGTGTTTATTCCTCTTTTCCTTTTGATTTACATCTTCTTAAAGGCACAGCTTGGCCACTGCTGTGCTGCTGCTTGTGCCAACACACTGGACATCAAGTTGAGCCTCTTGAGTTTTGGAGGAAGCTCTATTTTGAACCATCACCTTGCATAAAATGACAGGAGGGGTGACTTCTTGCTTGAGACATCCTTTCTCCGGAGGCCATATATCCTATTTCACAGGGAGGGAGTTTATGTAGCTGCCTCTCTGAGCCGCTTGCCAAAAGCCCTGCTGACAGTCTTTTGGAGACTCTTTGGCCTTCATGAGGCCGTTTAGGAGCACACATACTCACACTTGAAGTCTTGATTTCTTTGGGACCATCTGGAGGACTTCTCCCCACCCTCTCCCAGGGAAGCTAATAAAGGCAACCTTGTGACTTAGTGGTTTATTTTGGAAACTGCAGGAACTCGCTGTGGCTGGAGGAGCCAGATTTGGCAAACATTGTCCCATGAATTCTGTTGCAGTGGGGGAATGTCACAATCCCCCTGCTCTTTCTTATCCCAGGAATTGGGTCGCCACAATAAATTGGTAGGTTGGTTGATAAGTGGAGAAAAGACAGATCTTTGTTGGGAATAAGGGTGCGCTTTCATCTTGCTGGTCCAAAGAAATGGGTCTCATATAATCACAGAATTGTGGGTGCATGCATGGACCTCAGTCAGCTTTGCTCATTTTCAGGAGAAGAAACTGGGGCAGTGAGGCTAACTTGGCAAAGGTGCTGTGGAAATCCATGCAGGATGAAGAATTTAATCATTAATCTCCAGAATCAAGGAAGGACCCTAGTCCAACATTTCATCTCCTAGCAAAAATCTGATATGCATAATAGAAATTTTTTAGCAAATGCTTTTAGTGGGGTTTTGTATTCATTCACAGGCAAACAAGTGCTAACCATAATTGTTTCTTCCAAATATCATTAGCCTTTTCTGTTTCTGTCAAGTCCTTTTCCACTCAGTGGGCTGAGTGCTCATGAATTATAAAAAAGCAACAAGTCTTCAAACAGAAAACATGATTTGGTGCTTCGTTTTCTCATGTTATCTCATAGTATAAAAATCCTTACACAAATGTTTTTAGCCGTTAAGACCTTCTGAAATGTTATTTTAGAGTGTAAGGCATTCAAGGATTGATATCTGCTCTATGTCTGGAAAAGACTGGAGCAACAGTTGTTCAGCCAGTTTGGAGCCTGCAGAAAAAAAGAGGGGCATCTTTTATGCTGAATATGTGTATGTAGAGAAAGTAACAATCTTTGACATCAATTTAAGAGTTTTCTAGGAAACACTTACGGATAGATGTGTTATTTTCCTCTTGGTTGTTCTCAAGGATCCAGCACCTCAGGAATATGCAAAATCTCTTTTAATTTTTAATTTTACTATTATTTCAGGGGTTTTAGAGACTCTTCCTCCTTGCTACCACAGGACCTGTATTGCATTTGAGTCATTGAAAGAAATTAAGCACGATCTTGAAACTGTGCATGTGGGAATGTTGTATGAAATTGAAGTGACTGTGGGGAAAGAGTGAGCAGGAGGGCTCAGAGCTTTAATCTGACATCCCCTGCTCTCAAGAAGTGCTTCTTAAAACAGGCGGAGTTGGCTCATACATGTTTGCTGCTAAATGTTCGTTTAACTCCTTGCCACAGGACACCTTTGTGGTGGCCGGTAACAGAAGATAATTAGCCCTTGGAGGAGGCATGTGGTTTGGGAAAATTTGCTTCTGCATTTTGACCATCTTCATATCACTGTGGGCCTTATCACTCTGTTTAACAGTGTTTTGGATGATGAAGGTTTTATTTTTTAAACTCCCTTTCTACTCCCTTTCTCTCTGTCCATTTTTTGCTTTGAAAGAGCTTACTCTTTTATCGGACTAAGAAAGATGTAATTCAAAAGGCAGTCATAAAACTTAAACTGTCAAAATAAATACTCAAAGGTATCTGTGACAATAGTTTGAATACAATAACTGTTAGTAATTGGTAACTATAGGAAAAAACAGAGAGTTCAATGTTTTCATTGCACCTTTTTCATAAGCTTCTCTAAATCAGTAGGGATACATGGAAATATTTTAATTATTGTGCTGTTTCAGTGACTGAAAAGCTGCAAAGAAATTGTATTCTTACTGCATGGGATGTGATAACAGCAAAAGATGAATATTAATGTTCTTCAGAGTATTTTCAGTGGTGTTTTCTAGACGGACATATATAAAAAATGATTTTTCAAAAGAGCATATCCATGGCTGCAGCTGATAAAATGTTGAGAGCTCTGCTGAGATCAGTGGAGCTAGGTGTTATTTATCAGCTGGGCATCAGGCTGTATGGTATGGTCCATGTACTCTCTATGTTTTATATTCACTAGGTGCAAAAAGCCAAGAGGAATCCTCCTGCTAGAAGGAGGGCTTATTGCTCTGCTTGGTAAATTCAGCAGAAACAAAACTCCCAAACTTTCTACATTCTTCTAAATTGCCTAAAATATTTTCTTGGTCAGTGATATTGCAAGAAACATATTGCTTTGGAGGTGACCTAATTTGAATCTTTTCTGAATTGCTTTATGATTAGAGCAGTCACATGCTGAGGTAGGACCCCATTAGTAGGTTTAAATCATCTGTTTACTTCTGAAAACACGCATTGTTATGAGCTCTGCTGAGTATTCCCCCCCTTTTATTTTTTTAATTTTCTTTTTCTTTTTTCTTTTTTTGTTTTGTTTTGTTTTGTTTTGTTTTCTCTGTTGCAGGACAGAACATCGCAGTCATACCGGTTTGGAAGCAAAATATGGAATGTGTTTCACTGCTGACCGAAGGCAGCCAAATGAACAGTATTTATAGTAGTTTGAAAATCAGCAGTTAGCAGTTTCTTCACATTCTAACACTACCCAGCACTTTCCAGAGAGAACTCATTGTTTACAAGAAATCTGCTTTCCAAATCCGTTGCGGTGCCCTCCAGCCTTGACTATTAACTATTTGCAAAGGGGAAGCTAATCTACGGTTTGGGGAAAGATGGCAATGGATGAGTACCTGTGGATGGTCATTGTGGGTTTTATCATAGCTTTTATTTTAGCTTTTTCCGTTGGTGCAAATGATGTTGCAAATTCTTTCGGAACGGCTGTGGGCTCTGGTGTTGTTACTTTACGCCAGGCTTGCATTTTGGCTTCAGTTTTTGAAACCACTGGCTCAGTATTACTGGGAGCAAAAGTGGGAGAAACAATTCGGAAAGGTATTATTGATGTTAACCTGTACAACAGCACTGTTTCACTGCTGATGGCAGGAGAAGTGAGTGCAATGGTTGGTAAGTAACAATTTCCTATTCCAAGTAACGTTCGTTGTGTGTCTGTCACCCTGCTCATTGTGAACATTGTTAATTAAGTCTTCCCATCTTCTGGACCTGCACATCTTGTTTTTGTGTGAATGCAGGGGCCTGTATTCCTTTTTAAGTCTCCTATGGTTTTTTAAAATGCTTCTAGTAATTTACATTTTTCAATGGTTCAGCCATTTAACTAATAGATGAAAAGAAATGTTTAACAGAATGGATCCTGTATATGTATAAGATACTGAAAGAAATTATTTTGGAGATTTTTGTGATGGTAAATGGCAAATATAAAAGCATAGCATTTGTGTCTGTACAGAAGATCGTACAGAATCAGCAGTTTGCAATGAATATGTATGAGAAGGAATCCTTTTTTAAAGGGTTACAGAAAATCCAAAAACATTTGTGTAAACTGGTTGCCTACACTTCACCCTTGTCCACGGCAGAACTAAGGGAGCAGTAAAGATAATCACGCATTTAAGGTCTTTTTAATTTTTCTGACCAAAACGACAGCAGGTCAGCGTACCTTAGTCTGCCCCTGTGCTTGTGTTTGTAGTTAACTAAATCTCTGTTCAGAACAAAAGCATATTCTGAGGTAAGTAACATTAAGCCACGGTATTTACTCTTTGTTTATATGCAAGAGGCTTTATGAGCTTTTAGAGAGCTCCCTCAAGGAGCAAACCTGCTTTTAAAGGGCAGGAGGCAGCAGGGAGGAAACCCTTTATCTGTAGGAGAGGCAGCCCCGGCAAGGGGCCAGCCCTCCCACCTCAGTCTGGCAGGTTGGTGATATCCCGTGACAGGCTGGCGTGGTTTATACAAGCACTGCAGCATCCTCTGCTTCAAAGGGGTGTTCCACGTGAAGGTTTTCTTCCTTAAACCTACTTAAACCTGACCTAAATGTTATTTCCACCTATCCCTTCTAACCTCCTCACACTTTTTTTTTTTATGCAAGACCTGCACATGAGGTAGGCGAGTCTGTGCAGAGATCTACTACATGTGGTTATTTTCCTGTTTTCCTTTGGGAAAGGGGAAATTTTAGCTTTCTTTTTTAAATTATTTTTTTTATAATTTTTTAATGGATCAAAATGGACATTGAGTGACAGTTTCTGGAGTTGTCAGAGGTGGCTTTGTGTGCCTGAGAGTGTGGAGGTAGTTGCCTTGCTTCTTTGGCTGCTCCTGAGCCTCCTGAAGGTTGGCCACCTTTCCTTGCCCAAGGGGAAGAGGGGTTGGTTAGCAAGAAATCACTGCTGGGACCGCAGCCACTTCCACAGATGGTCCCACCTTAAACCACCTCAAGTGCTCTTGGCCCCCTCCCCCCCCATCAGTCTTTCCTGATACCTTGCAATGTCAGCTGCAGGTTTCTGGTCTTTCCCTCAAGGTGTACAGTGACTTTTTAGCACCATTCCACTTGCATCTTTTATCCTTGTGCTTGCTGAGATAGCTCTGTCTTTTCCCGTGGGCATGAGCTGCGAGCAGTTCACACCGTCTGAAATGTTAAGTGACCTGTGTATTCTTGATACCATGATTCCCATTGAAGGAAGGGTCCGTTTTCTTTTCTGTATCTATTTCTGTTATCCTGATCCTGGCAGGGCAAAGTTTTAAGTCTCAGATACCTCCTGCAGAGGCAACTGGCCAGAAGCTCAAAGAAAACAACTTATTTGCATGCTTATTTACATAAGCCTGTGTGAACTTCATGACCAGTTGCATTCCCTTCCTCCAGTAGGGGCATTTGGAAGAATTTCCAGATTTTAAGTCTCAGAATTAATCACAAGTTACAAAATGCAGATTTCAAATTTTTTTCCCTCAAATCCATCTCCAGCTTTTCTCAAGATGTATGATATTTTTTCTGTGTTTTCTTTGAGTTTTCCTGGGTGTTTGCTTTTCCTCTTTCTGTTCTTGCTCTGCATTTTCCCCCGCCCTGTTCTCTCATGCCTCACGATCATGTTTTTGCAAATGGATTTAGCTTCTGAATTTCAATGAGGCTTAAATGAGTCAACAGTCTGGGAGAGACCAAAAGTCACTGTATCCTCTTTCCAGATGTTGATGGAAGACCCTTTGATGTTTGCAGCAAACAGCAGATGTAATTTTCAGGTTGACCTCCTGTCCTAAGAGAAAAGGAAGCAGGAAGTAATGGGATTAAAATTTTAAAATGTAGCATTTTGTAGTAATTTGTAGCAAAATAAAATGTTGTCTATTAGGCAGATGAGAAGTTAGGGACTACTGCCCTTGGGGGTAGATTGTAATACTTGCCCAGCATTAACCAATTGTCAGGTTATTGTCAGGACTTGCTCGTGTGTTGTTCTAGAGGTTCTGGTGCAAGCTGAAGTCAGCAGCTGACATGAGTGAGGAGATGCCACCAACAGAGAGGACATCCCAGGCAGGATTAGCAGAGCCAAGTACTAATCTAGTGCTGCAGGTGACATGGTGTTTGATGGGGGCTCACGGCTGGCACAGAGCACCGGAGCCTCAGGGCAATGGATGCAGTGCCCTCAGCAGCAGGGGAGCATGAAACGCACCCTGGCCAAAAGCTGGTGCAGGCAACTCCTGGTCAGGGCAGTCTGCAGCCAGCCCTCTGTCTTTAGGGGATATTAGCTGAGAGGAAAAGGTGTGGGCCACGGTGTCAGCAGGCATGAAGAGTCTGAATTTGGGACTCTGTGACCGGCCTAGTGAGCCTCCTGCTTCCTTGGGTAGTTTTGCAAAGGTAAAAATTTAGAAAACATAGACTTATAAAATTTAAAACATAGATTTTATGTTAAAGAGGATTTAAATCTTTGATGTAGGTAGTTAAAGCACTGGAAGTCCCAGAGAAACATCTTTCTCTGGTGTCCTTTGTATTTTCTTCTGTTCCTTAAACTTCTTTACATTATGCATTGTCCTTCTCAGACCACCCATTGGTCCTCCACCACCTTTTTCTTTCTCTCCTGTTTGTTTTCAATTGAGCAGCCTGGTCTAGTGGAAGGTATCCTTGCCCATGGCACAGAGTTTGGAATAAGATGATGTTTTAAGGTCCCTTCCAACACAAACCATTCTGTGATTCTATGAAGTTAAATAAACAAGAAATAGTTCCATACTCCCTCTATTTCCCCCGACAAAAAACCCCAGTCCTCACGAGACATTTGCAGTGCAGCTGTGGCTTGGTTGCATTTTCCCTGGTTTTTATACTGAGTATTTTGTAATTACATATCTATGGTTGGCCTATCTTTCTATTTGGCTTCTTTCAGATGTAACCATCTGATTTCTCCTTCTCCTCACTTCCACTTGCTGGCCTCTAAGTTCATGTCAAAGGTTTCAAAGTGTTTTTATTTTTATTTTAGTCCAGCAGAAAAGAAGCCAGAAAATTAAAGAGCAGGTGTTCCTTGATTGATCTAGAATTTCCACTAGCAAGAGAAGTAACAGTTGTTTTGGGATAGTACACGAGGAGAGATCGGTTTTACAAACTGGTTGACTGCCAGATATAGCCACATATGATACCAGCACATCACCGTTTGCAGATGGCTCTGTTTCAAGACCTTCAAGCCATCTTCTCATGTTGGAATTGAGGATGGAGGTTAAAACTTTGAGTAATCTGCCAGCGTATGTTCAGTGACCTTGCTTTATCACCCATATCTGCTGCAGATCTGTTAAGAGAGTTAGCGCAGGCCAGAAGATTCAGGATCTCTCATGGCGGTCTGATTGCTGCCATTGGTGACTCTTAATACATGAAAATTTAGTCTTAAGGCCATGAAGGATTATGATGAAGAAGAGATCTTTGTAAGAATTCTCTAATATTAGGTGGGGTCCACAGGAAGCTTATGTTACACTCAAAAGTATTTTGGTGTCCTGAGGTTAGTGCCACTGCAAGAGGAGCAGGGAACGCGTGCCTTTGCAAAGTGAAAATGAGTTGGCGCATGGAGGCACGTGCTTGAGAGCTTGGTGGCCAACTGTGTCTGATCTAACTTCTGAAAGTGGTGCTTGGGGTACTTTTTTTTCCCTGCACTCTTAGCCAGCATCCTTCCTGGATGTCTTGTTGGGACACCAGATTTTTTTGCATTTACTTTATTACATTACATACATACATTAACCACCATCTCTTAGTTTGTTAGGAGAACTTCCTAACATATTTCCTTCTGCCAGGGGTGTCTTTAGCTTCTCCATGACTAAGATCACCCTTTTCTGCAGTCTTAAATTTCTCCAGTACAATGAGCTGCAAATGACGGCAGTGAGAGAGGCCTTATTCCCTCCTCAGTCCATTTTTTCTATAGCGGACTGAATGGCTGTGAATGACTGAGATGAGGCATAAAATCTCTCTGCCCCACAATTTGAACCTTCCTCTGGTAGTATCCAAGTTTAGGAGCATGGGTAGTTCGCTAGTGAAATGGTGAATACCTCCTCATACTGATCACTTGGAGGCTTCCAGGGTCAGCTATCAAGAATGAGGTTTTCTAAGCTTGATGTACACTGGGAGCAGTTTGTGTACTTAATCAGACAGGCTGTAAATACTGAAAGCAGAACTGTTGTGAATTGTAGGGAGATGTTAGTCATAAACAGTCATAAGTAAGACGTAGCATTCAAGGCTGCTATTAAACTGTCTTAGTATCTGCTTTTAGAGACAGAACAGGAACAAAACTCTCTTTAGAAGATCTCTCTTATGCATGTGGAGTGTAGGCAGCACTTGTAAAAGAATGTGGGCACGTGGCAAAGAATTTTCTGTATTACATTATTGTTGTTGTTGTTTATAGCATATGGTTCATTTGTTTCTAGGTTCTGCTGTTTGGCAGCTAATTGCATCGTTCTTGAAACTCCCAATATCAGGGACCCATTGCATTGTAGGTGCTACGATTGGATTTTCTCTGGTGGCAATTGGCACGCAGGGTGTCCAGTGGATGCAGCTTGTCAAGATTGGTAAGTGCTGTCTCCTTTTATGTGTGAGGGTATGTGAAATAGCATGTGCTGCCTGCAAAAAACATTCCCAGAAATCTGCTTTGTGCTGATAGCACTCCCTCATTAATTTATTTTCCACCCCAGTCGTGTCATTCAGAAAATGCACTGGTGCCATGTTCATTAAGGGCTGCAGGGTGTCTCCAGTGGAGAAAGGGGTAAGGCAAAAGTTTTACTTCCCCAGTGGTAAGCTGGGGGCACGTTGTCCCTCAAGAGACATGCTTCAAGGTGACATTCCTCCTCTTCTAATTCTTTTTGTGGCGGCTCATACTACCCTTTTCTTGCTCTCAACAATGTGAACGCTGTCATGTGAATGCCCACAGTCATGTTTCTCCACCCACCACCTTCAGGGCATACAGCACGTTTAACTCACAGCCTCCCGTTGCCAAGATCAGTACATCCAAGCAGGGATGTGATGGAGTGTTTTGTTATTGTTTTGGAAGCCTTTGGAACTTGAGGGGCAGCCTAAAGTCTCTATTAAAAGGATTTTATGCTGAAGCAATGGTAATATATTTGAATTTTAGCAATACATGTATTTTTTTTAATTCTGTCAATAGTAAAAGAGAGTTTTCAGTGACAGCCGAATCAATGTTAACCATGCTGCAAACAATAAATCACTCTGGATGAGATTTCCAGAGTGCTGCCCTAATCCGGTTTTATTGAAATCAGTGGGAGCTTTGCCACCTACTTCAGTTAAATCAGTCCTGGACACTTGCAGTGCTGGCCTGCAAAAAATGTACACACATTATACATTACAGTTGATGCTTCTCTGGCACTTTGGAACTTGAGACTGTTACCCTGGGAGCAGTAACATCCTGCTAGATGCAGTTGCTTTCCACTTGCTTGCAACATTTGTGGTCATGGTGATTAGGAAATTACAGTGCTTTCTTGGTCTATTCTGATTCAAACTACGAGAAATTTTTCTGATGAATTTGACTGCTAAACTTGCAAAATTAGCAGGAAATGCTTTGGCTGATGTTTCTAATGGTATCTAGCACTACTTTGACTTTAATGAGTGTCGGTGGACACTGAGTTGCACCAGTTGGAAGTAAACATGCAGAACACTTATTCCAGTTGTACAAGAACTGTTTTAAATTTGTTGCTCATTAACAATGTACTTAACTATTATGCAAGAATACTGTTTATTTCAAGTTTCATTCTTTCTTCAACACAGTTGCCTCTTGGTTCATTTCCCCACTGTTATCTGGCTTGATGTCTGGAATCCTCTTTGTGCTGATCAGATTCTTCATTTTAAACAAGGTAAAGAAATCTCACTATTAAAATGAGTGCTTAGTATGAGGGTTGTGTTTTAGCCTCCCATTTGAGTGCTGGCATTTCCAGAGCTGAAAATTTGTGACTTCTTTTTGGACAGGAGACCTGTCATTTTTTTAATAGCCTTTTGAGTTCTACTTGCTCTTAGCAGTTTTGAAAGCTCACAGTAATCTAGTATTTGAGGCTTAGAAGGTGCTATGTGATAATTATTATTGTATATGCTGTTTGGTCAGAGGATGGTACATTGAGGCTGCTTCTATGTTAGTACAAGTTTGCTGGCATTGACTTAGCCTCACAATAGCTGTTCTGATTGTAATTTAAACAGAACAGTCCTCCCTTGAAGATACTCTAATCGGTATTTTAAAGTTGTGAAGTTTTAAGCCTTGGTTTTCTAGCGCATCAGGCATTAGAAGATGGGCATCTGCCTATTTTGTAGATTCTCAAGAAACCTGAATCAGTGGGTTTTAGTGACCTGAGGTAACATCAGTCCACATATCTCCAGTGCAAAAGATGACTTGCCTGCCACCCAGCATGAACTGGAAACTTCAACGCTTTTATCTGCCTTTTCCATCTCTCTCACACGATTCAGCTTGCTAAAATGGGGAAGTGCAGTGCATGACAGTGACCTAAAATAAGGGACACTATATTAGCAGTTATACAGGGAACCTAAATAGACGAGGGATTAATTCTTCTGCTATAAATAGCACCACCTGTAACCTCAGCTTCATCGTTCTTTATTTCTGCTCTAAATAAATGTCAGTGATAAAAACAGATGATAGATTTGATGAGATTCAGCTTTGCATAAAAAATAATTCAAGTTGCATAAAAGATGAGGAAAGGTTCCACTATTGTATTCAAAGCCTAGCAACTCAAGAAATAAGTCATCAAAATCATGTGAACTCTGGTATTAAAGCCACATATTTAAGCATTCAAGAGGCAGAAAAAGTTCAAGTTAAGGAAATTGCCTCTCAACTGCTGTCTGTGCCATTCACTAAGTAGTAAGATCTGCAGAGCTTCTGGCATAAGCAGGTAGTGACTTGTGTGCATGCATAAAAAAGAGCAGCTTTCTAGCTTGTGAGTCTGTGGCCTGTTATAGGGCTCCATGCCCTTGTTGGGGGTGGCTGTGAATAGCAGCTGGCCCTGCAAATACAGCCCATCTGCATCACACTTTGGGACCAGGGCATAGCACAGGGCAGCCACAGCCTTTTCTCAGTTCCCTTTTATAGCTCATGGCAGCAAGAAATAAAACCAAATTAGCCAGCCCTCAGCTTTGCCAGGCTCTTTGCAAACTCGTGGAGCCCCTCAAAAGGCCAAAGCAGTGCCTCACAAAGGCTTTGTCCATGGCTCACACGGTGCGTTTCCGCTGCGCCGTCAGCTGAGTCTTTCCTTGTGAGTGCCGAGAGCATGGGAGCACAGTGGGCAGCAGACACGGTGCCATGCTAAACATTGTCTGCTCACTTTATGTCTGTTACCTGTTTAATACAGCCAGACACTTGGGATTTCAGGGATTTCTGTTAGCTGGTAGGAAGTGCCAGTCTGTCTCGGTCGAAATGAAGAGCTTAGGAATATGGTTTTGAGATGGATGCATTGCACTGCTGCTTGTAGCACTGGTCCAAAACATCAATGCCCACTCCTGCTTGGCATCCTTCAGTTGTGCTAAGTGAAAGGGACTCCTCATCTTGGACACAAAATAAATAAGAACACACTTGCAGAAAGAAACCTGCTCCCAGGTCACTCAGCATGGCTGCAGCTGACCGGAAAGTAAAACATGTCCCTGGTTCCCATTAACAGTGTCAAGGTTCTCCAGAATGCTGGTACTTGCCAGGACCAGCATTGTGGATTTGGGTGTAACCAGGCAGGTTGCCATCCTTTCCTTGACATCCAAAAGCTTCACCTGCCTGGCACTGACTTGGGTGCATGTGTTTTCCACATGGAGGTTCATGCTGGCATTAATCTGGTGCAAAATGCAGCTAACATTTCCTTTTTTTCATGGTTTCTGTGCAGGAAGACCCTGTGCCCAATGGTCTCCGCGCACTCCCAGTGTTTTATGCTGCTACCATAGCTATTAACGTGTTTTCCATCATGTACACTGGGGCACCAGGTGAGTGAGCTGGGGGAGGCACGGGAGGGAGGGGTCCCAAAATGTATAAGGATACTCTGCCAGCGTCATCCAGACACCACAGGGTTATCTCCTGCCTTAGGAGTTAACGAGGGCAAGAGTAAATCGTTCACCTCCCCACATGCTTCTATTTGTATGTGTGTTTTTGTGACATGCTCCTGATCGCTCTGGTTAGTGGGGAAGAGCATAGCTACAAAAGAAATCCCTCTTTAGAGGAATGGAAATTACTGAGATGAGGCTTTGGCTTTGTAAATCTGAGCACATGTTGAGCTCTCGAAGGTATTCTAGGTTTGTGCATCAAGGAGTGAAGGTTCAGAGCAGGGTGGGGGAGCAGGTGCTGTTTGCACTCAGTGTAATGCTGTCACTCCACTGACATCAGCAGAGTCACTGTTCTGGCAGGGCTGGCTCCAAGACTGTTATTTAAATTTGTTTCTTTATTTCACTTTAGTGATAAGAAACCCCAAGCCTGTTTCTTCATTGAATGCATCTTCTTTCCTTAGTGTTTTGATTGCAACTCAGTAGAAGGAAATGAAGTTGAAAGACTTTATTTATATTTTTGTGTATTTGTATATTTTATGTGCTTTTACACATGTTTGTGTTTATTCATATGTGTATTTATATTTTAATTTTTATATTATTTGAATTTATATATTCTTGTATTTATATTTGTATATTTATATTCTCACATTTTATGTTTATGTATTTGCATTTATATTTTTGTAGTTTACTGAAGTGGTGTGCATTTAAACACACACTTGTAGCAAAAGGGTTCAGAACAAAGATGTTCAGTGATCTCAACTACTTTGTTGAAGACTCTGGTCATTCAATGTTATCTTTAGGTTAGACTATTGTCCAAGAGTGGTGAATGAACAGGCAATCAAAGATAGGCTCCTGAACATGAATTAAGAAAGCAGGCTTAGAAAGCGACCTTTTTTTTTGCATGGAAATATTCCTCTAAAATACGACACACTAGCTGTACTAGATAAATGCAGTTGGTAGACCCTACTCCATAGCATAGCATTACTGGAATGAATAAAAAACTTGAGGCATTCCCAATTTGAAGGTAACATAACTATTCCTCTTAAGTCTAATTGGCTGTGTATCCAAGATATTTCACAGTAAATCATCTGTATAACTCACATTTCCTCATTAGTTGTACTGCAGAAGTAGGTCAGGCACACACAGTGAGTCATTAAGCAAAATAAATGAAATAAGAATCTTAATGTCCCTTCTGTTTCAGCTTAGCAGTCTCTAAAGTGTGTGAATAAAAAGGTGGGACTCCATTTTTGGTACTGGGAAAATACATATTTACTTTCCAAGGCCTCTGTTCTGGCGACATTTTACTCACAAGGATGAATTAATCATGTGGGTTTCAAGATAGGCAGTGTATATATGGGTTTGAAAGATCGGAGTCCACGCTTTTTCTTCATCAAGAGTCGGACTGTTTCATTGAACAAGTGCAAGGATCTCTGCTGGGGGAGTCATTACAGAAACACGAGTTGTTGACGTCGCTGTGCGTTGCAGGACGAAGCCTCAGCTTAGGAGTGCTGCATTAAGCTAATATCGTAAGCATGTAAGGGCTTAGAGTAAGCTAAGCATCAGGCTTTATGGACCAGAGCAAAGGTCAGGTAAACACTTACCCTAATGGGCAGCGTGGTTCAACATGCATTCATGTATGAAAGCACTGCAAGCTTGTTTTAGCAGCCCTGATGTGGGCGTTTTACCCTTGGCTCTTTTGGAAATAAGGTCACAGTGAGGTAACAGGAAACTGGAAGACTAAACCTGCAAATGTTTCCATGTCAACTATACCTTTAAAAGCTGCAGTAACTGATAATATGTTAAAAGTCATCAGCTCCTTCATGTTGGTTTTGAATATATTGTGAACACTGGCTTTTCTGCAACAGACTGCTCTTCCACTGCTTGGAATAATTAAGTCATGTTAATTTATGGCTAGCTTGGGTTTTATTTCTTTGTCTTTACAGTACTGGGACTGATACTGCCAATGTGGGCCATTGCTCTAATATCGGTTGGCGTGTCCTTAGTATTTGCTGTCTTAGTCTGGATTTTTGTGTGTCCCTGGATGAAGAGAAAAATAGAAAGTAAGTAGTTATTTGATCATATGTGAGTGATATAAAATCATGGAAAATTACATTTCAGAGGTGGAAGTGCCTTGAAAGGTCACCTAGTCCAGTCCCCACCCCTAGGCAGGATGTTCCTAAATTATTCCTCATGTAGTTGTGTAATTTTCTCTAAAAATCTGCAGTGGTAGAAATTCAAGACCTTGTTAGGCAAGCCATTGCAGTGCTCACTTTTGGAGTCTAGCAGAAACAGGAAAATAAAACCTGGAATATAATCTGGTTTATATTTTATTAAGAAAAAGTTAAAGAGAAAATGCCTGTCAGAATGATCATCTTTAAGTGACCGTTGTTTTAAGTGACCGTTGTAACTTTACAGAAAGTTGGGCTGATCACAGCTTTTAGCTTTACAGTCTTTTGCTTGTTTGCTTTGCTACTCTCAACAAATGCATTGTTTAAAATGCAGAGAAGAGTTTCAGGTTTCATTAATAGATGAACAGCTCAGTGTTTTACTTCAGTTACCTACTTGGGTGAATTTTATAGGGAGAACCAAAGATGTGGAATTTTCATACATTAACTTAGTAAAGATAAGTGTTAGAAATAAGTAGTGTGTGTATGAAATGAATCTTGGTTATTGTAGCCATGTTAAACTATGCTGTTGATGCAAACAGTGGAAACTTAAGTAGCAAGTGCTATAGGTTGGGTTTAACATTACAGTACTGTTATTTCCTTAGGCCGGTTAAAGAAAGATGCTGCACTGTCAAGGATATCAGATGAAAGTCTTGATAAAATTCAAGACGAAGAAACACCAGTCTTTAAAGAGCTTCCTGGTGCCAAAGCATCTGATGAAAGCACGATTCCCCTTACTGGCTCAGTAACAGAAGCTGCTGGGGCATCAGATACTATTGCAAATGGAAACCATCCACGTGTACCATATGGTAAGGAACTAAGACAACTTAGACGGTT
Organism: Corvus moneduloides; assembly: GCF_009650955.1. Classification (NCBI taxonomy): domain Eukaryota; kingdom Metazoa; phylum Chordata; class Aves; order Passeriformes; family Corvidae; genus Corvus; species Corvus moneduloides. The sequence goes on along the minus strand of NC_045480.1, from coordinate 45,546,065 downwards.
TTTCTGCCTGTTTCAATGAGGTTTCTTAACTGCAAGTAGGTCTCTGCTGTAAATAGTAAATTAGGGTTTGGAATTTCCATCTCTAATCCTTTTTCAGTGCTTGTTTGAAAAGATGCTCATTTACAAGTGACATTTTCTGGAGAGGACGTAAAATCAATTACATTTTGTTTGGCTGTATTTCAGTTTTAGAAACAGCTGAAAAAAAATTGCTTGCCTTTTTGTGTTGCTTTACTTTGTATTTTTTCTTAATGGTGTTTCCATCCTTTCAAGCAGTGGAAAAATACAGAGCACACAGATTGCTGATGTATGAAGGTTAAATTCAACATAAAGACGATTAGCATACTACAGCAGGAGATGAAAAGATTTGGACTTTAATTGACAAATGTACGACCATTTGGAGCGTGTCCACTAGAAAAATCTCACACATTGTTTTCTGAACATATATTTGTAAGAAGTAGACTTGTGTGCATAAAACTCTTCCTGTTCTGCCACGTGGTAGGATCACCCCCTCCACTTAGCGGCCTGCTGACTTTGATATCACTTTGCTAACATCTACAAAGTCCTGCAATTTGGTTAATAAATGCCTAATATATTCAACTGATTCTTACAAAATCAAATAAGTCATGACGTGGAGCCCTTAGAGTGTGTGCTTCCAGTTTAAAAATAGCTAAACCCAATTCTGAATGTTGAACAGTGAAAGTCCGGGAAGTCAGGAAATGAAAAAGTTCAGAAATATTACTTGTGGTACATTTTGAAATGTGTCCTACAGTGTATGCTGACATTAAATGTATACAGTGGGAATAATCATCATCATGTTCATACAACTAGTATATAGAAAATGTTGCAATAGCTAAGGAAATACTTCTGCAGAACATGAACTTTTTTGCTTTGTTTTTTTTTAATGATTTTTAAAGGCTGTGTAAATGTCTCCTAAACAAATGAATATGAATGAAATGTCTCTTAAACATATAAGTCCCAGTATGAAATTGCAGTAAACCACATTTCAGAAATCCTAATTATTCCTATTCAATGTAGTAAAAACCTCAGAAAAAGTAGAGCTTGCTTTACAAGAAAGGAATTTTATGGAAATTTATTTTTTCAAAAAACCTGAGGATTTAACCATAAAGTATCACATTTGAATAGCTGATCCCAAGTGACTTGCTGCAGGTCATAGAGCATGTCTGGGGAGACTCAACACTGGAACAAAGCTCTTTTTGCACAGAAGATGAGAGACTTTATTTTGCAGTGAATTGAATCTCCGCTTATTCACTGCATGTAGTGCAAATTGATCTTCTTTGTCCTGTATTCTCAGATGGTGGCCACATTATTGTCTTGTGTTGGAGGAAGGGGCCTTTTGTATTGCATTTCATGTAAATAAAATCTCTAAATCTCTGCTTTCTAGGAAGGGCATTTTCAGTGACACACACCTCAGTGAAATCACCTGTTTCCAATGGCACCTTCAACTTCGATGGCCACGTGAGGAGCGATGGCCACGTGTATCACACTGTGCACAAGGACTCAGGTTTATACAAAGACTTGCTCCACAAAATCCACCTGGACAGGGCCAACGATGAGAGGCCCACCGCAGAAAACAACTACAAACTGCTACGGCGCAACAACAGCTACACTTGCTACACTGCTGCTATTTGTGGCATGCCCGTGCATTCCTCCTTTAAGGCAGCGGATACTTCTACTCCAGAAGACAGTGAGAAGTTAGTGGGAGACACCGTTTCCTACTCCAAGAAGCGAGTCCGCTACGACAGCTACTCCAGCTATTGCAACGCAGTGGCTGAGGCAGAGATTGAGGCGGAGGAAGGTGGGGTGGAAATGAAGTTGGCCTCTGAACTCGCAGATCCCAACCGGCCCCCCGTTGAGCCTGTGGAAGAGGATAAGGAAGAGAAAGACACCTCTCAGGTCCATCTACTTTTCCACTTCCTCCAGATCTTAACAGCCTGCTTTGGATCCTTTGCCCATGGAGGCAATGATGTCAGGTAAGAAGATGAGATCTCACAAACCAGCAGTTTTACAGTTTAAGTACATGGAGCCAGGTTTGCCAGCTTGGCTGTTTGGAAAGCACGTTCATTTCTGCAGGTAAATGATCATCAGTGTTTTACAAAGCATGTGGCATCAATATCCCTGGTGCTTTCCAGGAGTTGCACAGCTCAGTCTATGGTTTCTTTTCTTCTCAGGAGTAAAATCTTCTTTATTCACTGCTAAATAATTGTTAAGTAATTAGTTTAATGTAGGTTTAATTTTTAATTTAGGCAATCTTGGAGGCATTGAGACTCCCCCCAACATTCAAAACACTGTAAAAGCAAACAGGACTGTCCCAGCCCTGCAGAATTTGCAGCCTATTTTAACTGCAAAATCAGAAGCCTTCAAAAGATGAGCGGTTTTAGACTATTTTTTGCCATTAGATGAATTTCATCTCTTGTCACACAGCACCTCACTGTCTCGGTGGCATGTGGCTGAAGAGCAATGTGGGTGGGTTTGCTGTGTCTCTGGGAACACTGTGTATTTTTTCTTTAGGATTTGACTGGACTGCCTCTTCCCTAGACCTGGAGTGATCCATTTGGTATTTAATAGACGCTTTTTCCGGTATCATGGTAAGGTCCCCTGAGAAATTCTCTCAAGTGGCTTGTTGAAGCAGCTGTCCTTATTTGGGTTGTGGCTGGGGCTGTACTGAGTCCCCTTCCTGCTGGACCCTTGCTGTGTTAGCCATGCCCCGAGGGTGTCGGTTTCAGTGTTTTCAGCAGGACTTTACAGCATTCATAATTTTCATTGCCCTCCTTAGGCTTCTGGGCAAACTCTGGCCCACTCTTCAAGGAGAACACTTATTGCTCCTCGCTCTTGTCAGCCACGCAATTTAACTCATAACTTATCATGAAAACACTTAAAAACATGGTTCTTCATTCCCCATCCATCCAGCATCCTGGGAATTCAGAACAGGGCTTTCTGAAGAGCCTTTTGTACTTCCTTAGTATCCGCAGGGATCTGGCTCTGGGAAGGAGTCCAGAGTCCCCTCATCCTCTGGATCAGAGGGCAACGGTGCAGCTTTCTTTCCTCTCAGATGGTCTCTGTTGTTAAAGACCTCTGCTCTGAGCATGCTGGCCAAGAGCAAAGACCCATGGGGGTCCAATGTCCAAGCTCTGCAACTGGCCAGCAGCGAGTGCTGAAGGGAACATAGAGATCAGAACAAAGACTGCTGATATTTCTTGTAATGTACCCTGGGAAATACCATTGCAGAAAGTTCACAGCCTACCTCAGTAGGTGCCCCAGGTCCTTTATTCCCTGCAGGTGATGCTTATACACAGTCCTCAAGGATTCATGTGTTTATACAAGCATCACTTGCATGTTATGTAGGAGGAAGGGGTAGTCACTTTTGTTAGAAGTGGTCTGTATGGATGCATTTAGTTCAGAAATCAGATTTGGTGTCAACAGAAGCTGGCCAGGATGAAATACAAAGTTTAGACTCTGTGCTGTATGTACTGTTGCATCTTACAGCCTAATTCCCTTAGAATTTTACATTTGGACTGGCTTGTTACAGTGACAATTTTCTTTCCTGAAAATTCATGTGTTTTCAGTGTTTTTCAGATCCCTACTTCCATTGGTGATCCTATCAAATTTGCCAGGAAGTGTGTTTTTATTAAATGCTGTTTATTCCAAAATCTCTTCTTAAGCTGAATTTATATAATTGCAAAACTAAAGAACACGTCAGCTTCATTTTGTCAAGGCTGGTACAAAAGCAGGAAGATGGTCATGTGTGAGGGATTGGATAGGAACCCATCCTTGCAATTGTACTGAGTTCCAGCTAAACAATAAAATTAAAGACGCCTTCGTATGCCTAAAAGATTTGGTAGATAAAATTCTCTGGGAATGCAGATATTTATCCTGAGGATCATATAGCAGAGATGTTTAGCCAGTCTTCATCTAGTGGAGCAAAAGATGTCTTGGCTCCGCCACATGTTGCATGAAGATCTGCAGAGCTCTAAAGGCAGTGCGTTGTTCAAAAAATTATGCAGTAGAACCTAGTGAGTAGCACAGCTTTCTGTTCACATTTCTGTAAGAAAGTAAGCCCTGGCAGTCCCTCTTCCACTGATGCCTGCTATCTTTTCATCTCCCTCCTTCATACACTTTCCTTCTGCTCATTTTAGGTGCTGCCGTCAAGCTGTTTCTCTAATTTTTTTCCTCAGCCTTGAATCTTGTCGTTAAAATCCTGCTTTCCCCTGCATTTGGTTTTAAGCTCCTCACTCATATATTTAGGATAGCACCTGCATTGTCCACATCTTTTGCTTTGGACTTTACTCCAACATTTTCTTTCCCTATCCTGGAACTTACTTTTGTGCCATGCTTTCTATTTATTTTCCATCAGGCTGTTTGTTGGTATTTCTTGAAGGGAAGGGGGCAGATAATAGGAGCAAAGAGACAAAAATAAAAAGCCAGTATGAAACTTAAAAGCTGCAGGTGATTGCAAAGTAATGATTGATCTGTTTTAGAGCATATTTAAGCACGGGGCATGCAGTACAGACTTAACTGTGATGCAGCTCAGAAAAACTTCATGGATCAGAAGTGCCCCATATGGTTTGGACAGCACTTTAACGGACAAAAGATCATATGGAGATCTCTCTTGTTTCACTGTCCAGGATTTACCCATGGACCCGGAAGAGTTAAATCAGTATTTTGCCCTTGACTGCAGAACTAGTTCATAACTAACTCATGGGGTAGTTAGACCCCAGTTTCTTCTGAGATTAAACTTTTTAGCATCTTAATGAAATCAGCCATCTTTGCTGTAGGAGCTGATGTTTGCAGCCATCAGGGCTCATGTTCAGGCTGACATCAGCAAGGATCCTAGCTGTGTTTTGAAAGAAACAGGGAGTGATGGTAGCTCCTTATTTGGGTGACTGTTTTGTTCGGACCATCCCCTCCTGCCCCTGCTGCCAAGCTTATGTGCACTGAGTCAAGGGTGCTGGAGCCCTTCCAGGGCTGGGACCAGCTGAGCCAGGCCGAGAGCCTTGTGACACCACCATGCACATGGACTGAATGAAATCTAAAGTATTTAAAATCCCAACTGAATGTGTTGGGACAGAACTGCTGAAAAAAATGTTGTTGTTGAACTTAATTAGCGGCGCCAAGTGAGCAGGTCCCACTGGCTCAGCAGCCGAGCACAAAGGGAGTGCGTCAGGTCATTGCAAGGGCAACGGGAGAATAAAAAGGGCAGGATGGAAAAAAGACCTGGGCCAGGAGCGTGACACAAGGAGAACTGCCAGCTTCTAAATGCTTGTTCAGAGCCAGCTTTCCAGAGAGCCCGGGAGGCTGGGCTTTGTTGTCCAGCAGGGATTATATGCACCTATGGTTGAGTTGGACTGAGCTTATTTTTCTGTAGATACAGGCTGGTTCAGCAGGACTTGTGATCTGGAGCTCAGTGCTGCAGCCACAGCAGCCTACCTGTATAACAACAAATAGCAGAAGAGTTGTTGAAGCTCTAGGGTTTATGCTGTGTTTTAAAGTCTGAATTAACTAGTTCTCAAAAACAAAGGCAGTTGGGCAGGCTGTTTTGGACATGGCTAGAAAAGACTGCTAACCCCAAAAAGCTAATATGAAACTTAAAAACTGCAGGTGATTGCAAGGAAAATGATTGATCTGTTTGAGAGCATACTTAAGCATGGGGCATACAGTACAGACTGAACTGTGATGCAGCTCAGAAAAACTTCATGGATCAGAAGTGCCCCATATGGTTTGGACAGCACTTTAACGGACAAAAGATCATATGGAGATCTCTCTTGTTTCACTGTCCAGGATTTACCCATGGACCTGGAAGAGTTAAACCAGTATTTTGCCCTTGACTGCAGAACTAGTTCATAACTAACTCATGGGGTAGTTAGACCCCAGTTTCTTCTGAGATGATGCTTTTTGGCATCCTAATGAAATCAGCCATCTTTGCTGTAGGAGCTGATGTTTATAGCCATCAGGGCTCATGTTCAGGCTGACATCAGCAAGGATCCTAGCTGGGGGAGCTGTGTGTTAAAAGAAGCAGGGAGTCGTGTTTTCTCTGGTGCCCAGCACAGCAGTGTCCACAGCTGCTTTGCTACTGGGCTGGGAATGAGAAAGCTATGAGCAAACAGTGTGTTGGCCCCAAAGTCCTATCCTAGCAAATGGGAAGATGCTTTTATTTACTCAAGCAATCTCTGGAGCTTGTTATTCCTTGAATTCTTGCAAGCAAAGCAGGATGACCCACAGAGTGATGCTGTAGGTCAGTGTGAGTTTTGCTGATTAAGATACGCTGCTTTTGCTGTGAGGAAAGCCTGAGCCTTGTACTCCTACACACCTGTCTGTGCATGTGTTTAGTCATTTCTCATACAGATTCCTTCTATAAATGTCCCTTACTACCCTCCTCCTCTGCATCAGGCCATCACTCCTGCTGTCACAGGAGAAACCCTGGGGGTGTCAGAATGAGCTGCGTGCCCTGGCTTGTGTGAGCAGGCAGCTACCTGGGCCCATGGATTCAGGCCACGGAGGAAGGTTGATTTAGTACCGTGACAGTGGCAGGAGGCGTGATGCTCCAGCTGGGCAGGGTGACCACAGACCGTGCCACCACCCCAGTCTGTGCATGCCAAGGGGCAAGCAGTGCTGGGGTTTGGCTGGTACAGGCTGTAGGGAGGAGAAACCTGCCTGCAGACATTTCACAGGGATCTCAGTTTTCCTGAGTTCCTGCTGCATAAATTATTTGAATGTATCTGCTCTAATTAAATTTCCTGTGGAGGACTTCAGGACTCCCCTTGCGTATTCATGCTTAGATATTAGGAAAAAGGGGTCATTGGAGTTAGAGTCTGCAGGTAATGCCATATAGATTTATAGTTTGAGAAAGAATGCCTTTCATTATCTAAACTATATAGGCTACATTACTGACAACAGGATTTAAAACAATTTCAGAACTATAGTAAAACATTTAATATTTTTTATCTATTCCTACACATTCTTTCAGTGGTTTTAGAGAAGCTGACTGCTACCAGATAGGGAATTCATTTTTAAGCAAAGCAGTTAGAGAAACTAGGAAATGTGTGCTTGCCCAAAATACATGGAGAAGAGCCTTCTCCTCTCACCTTCATACAGATTTCACTGGAGTTTTAGATCAGAGCACAGAAACAGCAGTAAGATTCACCTTTTTCCCCTCTTAATAAAGTAAATGCAATGGGATTAAAGGAGGGAAGGGCCAGAACATTGCCAGTATCTTACTGCACATGGAGAGCTTAGTGGGATTCAGCCTCTTGGCTAAATAAGGAGTCTAAAGGAGCTGTAGTAAGGCTGGATTACAGAACAGGTATTTCCTATTTCCTCCCTGAGAGCTGCACTCAAGATCACTTAGAATATTTAGGAGACTAATCTGTGTGTTACGATTAGTGAGGGAAGCCTGATGTGTGATTTCTTCCCTTTTTAATAATAGTCCATCCTGTAAGTACAGCCTGTGTCCCAAGTAGCTATGAATCTTCACTTGTGTCCTTAATTGTGCAGGTGCATGGCATTTTTGTTGTGCCATGCAGACAAGTCAGAGAAGAGCAGCAAGAAACGGGGTCTCCAGTGGGCATGGGAATCCCTCCCAATCCCTCTGTGATCAGGGCCCATGTCTGGGCTTGCCAGGGGAAAAGCTGATGCTGGTGGGCATGGGGGAGGATGGACCCAACCCTCCAGGATCCAGGGAGGTGGGGTTTCAGGGCCAGTATTCACAAGACACAAAGATGAGCTGCAGGAATAAAAGCATGTCCACCCTGACTCACTAATGCACCCAAAGCTTGCACTTCACAGGGCACAGCTCTGACACACTTTTATTGTGCTATGGTAGATGCACTATTTCAAGGCTGTCCAGTTATTTGAACTAGGATAAAACTCTCCTGATAATCTGACATCCCTGGAGATCAGGACATGTTTTTTTCCTGTTGATTCATACAGGAGTGTCTTTCTTTCACTCTTACTCAGCTGGGTGATGTCTCAGGGCGTAACTGCAGCCTATTCAGAAATATCATTCCACTGATTTTCCCAGTGGAAGGTTTTTTTGTGAAATCCTGGTTTGGGAGATAGTCAAATGGCTGGACATTTTATAATTGTAATATTGGACGCCTAATACAGATTTCTCAGATGGCTCTTTTGCTCGTCATTCAGCTTTAATTGGTGATAAAGTACACCTCTAGGTTCTTTCACTCAATTAGAAAAAGTGGCTAAAAAGCAATCCCCTTTTTCAGGCAGCAGAGAATCTAAGCATGGTCACCAAGGAGTCTATACGTTATTCACAAATCGTATTCAATGTGTAGCTTTCAAATACAGTTAGATTTTCTTTTTGAGCAAGTCACTACTCCCCTCAAACAACAGCGAGGAAATAGCAATGTTGCTACTTCATAAAATGTTACGACAAGTTTGACAGGGTTTGGCGATAGAGCATTCAGCTGATGGCTGAATTACTGGAAAAAGCCCCTTATTTTTTACTAAAAAAAAGTGTTAGTCCTCATTCCTCCAGAGACGGTCTTGGACTTGTGACCCAAACGTACCTACAAATTTCTGCTTGTGTGTGTGTGTGTCTGCATGGGAAACTGTCATTTCTAAGCCTGTCTCATGATAGCTGAATGTGGGGTGGTTATTTTTGTTGGTAATACTATCTGTCTCACAGGGGAGAGGAGAAGCCAGCTCTATTTATAGTTCAGATTCACTGTCAAATGCTATCTTTCACAACAGTTTTATAAATGGCGTGTGACAGATTCTAAGCTGGCACAAGTGAGCAGAAAAAGAGAAGCCGTGCCAATTCACATTAGTCGAGAGCGACATCATCATGAGGGTCAGGCAGCGCTTCAGAAACACAGAGCAGCCCTTCACTGAGCCACCATGAAGCACATCTGGCAGTGCAAATATTGCTGTGGGTGGCATTAAATCCTGCACTGCACCTCCAGGGAAGGCAAACAGCCCCTGCGCAGCGCCCCGGCTGCAAAGTCCTCTGCCCTGTGAGTAATTGGGCTGGCAGAGGTGGGGGAAAGTACTGGATGTGGAGAATACACTTTGCAGCAGGCAGACTCAGGAGATGGGCTTCTTATGCCATAACATTTCATAAATTCATCCTAAAATTGACTTGTATTGGCCACCTCCTCATGCTCAGTGGAAAAGTGTGTATTAAGTGTGCAAAATTAAAGTAATACCGTGACAGGAGCATCTTATGTTGTCTTTTAAACCCAATAGCTAAATAATGCAACAAATCCTCTAAAGCACTTCAGTTTCATAGGAACCTGAGGACAGTTTTACATATAGATAGATGTGGATGGGGGTTCAGAGCCTGTGTGACCGTATCAGGCTTTTTTCTTCTCTGAACTACCACGAATAAGACTTGGAGCTCCAGCACAAAGCAGAGTTAGTTAAGGTAAGTAGAAACCTGTGTGGGAGAGTAAGAGAAAATAACTTCTTGAAAATAGACTTGTGAAATGAGTCTTAGCCAAATGCATGGAAGATTGGAGGCCTGCTTTCCTGATAGTCATGTCTTGAATCAAATGAGCTAGAACCAGTGGGAAATACTGTGAAAGCCACAACCCAGTCTAGCCAGCATCCTTGTGGTTCATCTGGTTAGTCACTCAGCTGTAGGAGACATCTGTTAAGCAAACTCTCTTATGTAACGATGCCTTTTTTGTTGGTGGGGGCTTTTTTGTGTGTTGTTTCTCTCTTACCCTCTCTTACTGTTCTGTTGGGAGCAGTTGTCCTCTACCTCTGTGCAGAATCAAGGTTGTAGTCTTTGCAGTGCCTGTGTCAGACCCATTTGCTGTGAGCTTTTGGCAGTTTCGTGGTGGGACAGGCCTAGTGGCTTCTTCTAGAGCTGTTTTCCATTGGCATAGGGAGCATTGACACCACAAGCCCCTTGGACTGCACCTCCTGAACAAATCTAGAAGCTGAAGGAGCCCCTTGGAGAGCTGTGATGGTGCTAGATTCAAGACGTTGTTGCTGTATGTAGCCACTTGGAGATACTCAGGCTGGGAGCTGCCACTGTCCCTACGAGCTGAATATTTAAGTCACATTGAACATGATTTGCGGGGAGAGGAGAAATGTCCCTCTGGTATAGATAACCTGTATGTAGATATTCACAAAGGAAAATAAGGGTAGTTACCTTTTTGCCTTTCGAAGCCTGTATGGATCCAGTGCTCTTCTGCTTTCTGTTCTTACAGAGAAGGTATCAGAAGTGCTGCCTCTGTGGGCATCAGCGGTCTCTCTTCTGGTCTGTTGGACAGAATCAGGCACTCAGATTCTCTGAGGCTGAGCATCAGTCAGCAGAGTTTTGCCTTGTCTTCCGTTGCCACAAATAAGAACCTTTTATTCAAGGATTAAGCTGATTCACAGAGGTGTAGCATTTGCAAATAATTAAAACTGGATTTTGATATGGAAGACCAGAGTTTGCTGCTGCAGTTTTTGAAGCCTTTTCTGCCTTTTTATTTATGCTGGGACTGACAAATATGTATCTATAATCTCTTTGGAACAGTCAGGAATCAGTGCCTGAGCTCACTCCAAATGTGCCTGTTATTTTCAACAGGGAGGTTTTTTCCATGTCATACAACACTGTAAAAAGAGGTGATCAGTTTTCCCTTTATTCATGTGATCAATGTATTATTTGCCTTTATCCATCCTTCAGCATCCATCAGTTAATTTGTGTACCTTCATACATTGAATTACCTTTCTTTTTCTGTGCCCAAGAAGACATTTAAATGTGCAAGTAATTTAATCCACACCTGAAAACACCAGAAAAGAAGTTTCAGATCAATTTCAGAATATTAGAAATGCTCCCATCAAGAATCTCTTTGTCCATGGAAGTAAAATGATTCTTGCATTTCGGCCCTAAGGACTTTTCACATACTGTCCTTCCAAAATTCAACAAATCAAGTTCTTACTTGGGCACAGTATCAGACCAGAATTTTAAAGTGTTTTAGCTAGTGGCAATCACTCTTTATTTAAAGAGTCTTTAGTTCTTCATTGGACACTACCCAGCATCTTCAAACCCACTGGATTTTATTATTCATGTTAGCTCACTAATTTGTGTTCTGTATCTTTCTCAAAATCCATAAGAATTATTAATTCATTTTTATATCAAAGAGCATTTTAAAAAATTTTCATTTCCCTCGCAGCTTGAATGTTGCTCTGTGTGTTTACAAGAAAAAAGTTTTTCTTTATTACTTTGCTTCAGGATCGCTTCTCAGGGTTCAGAGCTCGATTTCTCAAGGGCCAGATGAAAGCAGGAGGGTCTTGTGGTGCTGAGATGTGCCAAGCTTTGCACTGCTGGCGACCCTTGTCTCTTGGCAATCACCCCTCAGCCCCTGGCACCTCAAATCTGGTAAAGATGGGATTCAGTGAATAACTGGCAGATACAGTGGCCTGGTTTGCACAACATTTGACATTAAAACTGGCCCTTACTCCATCTGTGTGCTTTGGAGTGGAACCAGCAACTAAATTTAGCAGGTCTTGGCTCCAGGGCTAGCATGACTGTCAGTCCTGCCTGTGGTGCTCGCTGTGACCTGCTTTCCTATCAGTTTACAAAGAGGGGGGCTTCCCTGATGGTTTTCAGATTTTTTGAATGACATTGGTCAGGTTTGTTCTACTCTTCTCATGATTATTTAGACATAAATATGGCACTGCTTCACTGGGTATGCTTTTTGGGTGATGAATAAATGCTGCTCAGCAAGGCAAGCACTTACTTGGTTTAGTAAAAGAGCTGAAAACAAAAGGGATGTTGACATTCTTATCTGCTTTTTAGTATTTAAGCCTCTAAAGCAACTGGATACCAGCTTTCAAGTTTTTCTTCTAGCTAGAAGTTTCTGTCAAGAAACTTGATGCTTTTTTAGAATAAACAGAGTCAGAAGTCTGACTCCAGTCACTAATATCAGATGACCTGCATTAAGAGTGGGGACTTCAGTGTTGCTGACTTCCAATGTTTTTTCAGATAGCAGCAGCAGGGTAGCAAAAAGGGCTTACGCCAGCTCTGTGTCACCAAGGGGTCCTCTCTGACCCAGTCCAGCTCACTCTACAACAGTTTGAAGATGACTAAGTCACCTTCCCAGCTGCACTCAGATCCTATCCCAAACATTATAGGCTGTCAAACTAGATTATATTTCTATTTCCTTGTCTGCAATGGTAAGTTTGTTCATTATTTTTCCCTCTTTGACAAAAAGAGCTAATTTGATACTTGAATTTTAAAGATACACAGGTCTTGAATAGGTAAATTCTGAGACAGTTTCAGTGCAGTACTGAAAATACTGATTTTTGTCACAGAACAGACATAATGAGGTACTACCAACTCTGACATTTCAGTAAACGATTTGTAAAAGCGAAATTCCTTTCAGGACTTGCTCTAGTTATCAGTGGTGAAGTGACAACCGAAAAAGCAGTATGGTAAGAGTCGCGTGCTGCGCTCTTTCCAAGTGAGAAAGGGTGTTGCCTGTAGGGTCAAGTCAGAGTAGTGCTGTGCCCATGATGAAGAAAAATCACACAGAAAATAACAGACTCCTTTCAAGGATGCTATCTGCATTTTTTTAACTCAGGTGACACGTTTCTGTTTCTCCAGCAATGCCATCGGTCCCCTCGTCGCACTCTGGCTAATCTACGAGCAAGGTGGCGTAATGCAAGAAGCATCGACTCCCATCTGGCTGCTGTTTTATGGAGGTGTTGGGATCTGTGTGGGTCTCTGGGTCTGGGGAAGAAGAGTTATCCAGACTATGGGTAAAGACCTCACTCCGATCACACCATCAAGGTAGGTCCACAGGTGTCATTGTGGTTGTGTGAACTCCGTGTGTGAGGCAATCTGAGAAATTGCTGCTCCAGTATTTTTTTTGTAATGCAGTTTGCTGGATTTGCTGTGCTTTGATTTTAATGATAACCTGGCTTCAACTTCTCTGTCTTTCTAAAAAAATGAAAGAAGTAAGAGAAAAAGGAGAAAAAGAAAGCATGAGAAAAAGAAAGAAAAAGAAAGAGAGAAAGGAAAAAAGATAACCCTGTAATACTGAATGTGTTTAAGGCATAGAGGTCTGCGTGAACAGACAGCAGAGTCTTCTGCTGCTGACCTAATTAGCATGGTAGAAGGTGCATTTGGAAATGGCAAGATTACAGTGGCTTTCCCAGTGTGCTTCAGACTGTTAAACCCATATGTATTTATTACAGTAATTTTCATCTTTAATGCATACTCGACCTCTGCTGGTGCTTAACCGAATTACTAATTAGGCACGATTCACCGCAGCGTAGAGTAGAAAAGGTCTCTGACGCAATGAGCCATGCAGACGGGGTACAGCAGATGACTAGCCTGTGCCGTTCCCATTATTCAACCCTTTCTTGTTCTCTTAACTTACTCACATGACAAAAATCAGTTGGAGATAAAACAGTCGAAAGAAGAAACGGGTAAGACTTTGGCACGCTGCACGGTATCAGTCCGAGCTGATGCAAAGAGTGATTGTGAAGTGTTTTCTTATGCTTCCCGCAGTGGATTCACTATTGAGTTGGCTTCGGCGTTCACAGTTGTGGTAGCTTCCAATGTTGGACTTCCTGTCAGTACTACACACTGCAAGGTATGCCTTTGCCCAGCGACTGCAGTCAAGGCAGTCTGGACTATTCATCTTAAAATTGTGCTGCTCGAGTCAGGGATAATGGCACGGTGAGGGGAAAACAGCCGCTGACAGAGGATGGTTAGGTAGGGGGGTGTTAGCGCATCTCGGTCATGCCAGCAACGCGGGAAAGTAATCAGGCTTCCAAAAAATGCATTGGAATTGTCACAGTCAAGTCACTGGAACTGGCCACAGCATAAACTCCATAGCTGTTGGTGAAGAAAAACAGCACTCACAAAAACATGACCTCAATTTTAAAGCAAATGATTGCAAGGAACAGCCTGGTTTCCTCTGACGGTGCCATTTGAACCTGGTCGGGTAACATTTCTCCCTTGTTCAGAGGCTGCGCACCATTCATCATTTATACTTGACTTTCTTGATAAGTGCATGGCATGGGATTTCCTGCATATAACTCTTTTACTACAGGTTTTCCATCTGTCTTTTTTTTTTTTATTTCTTCACAGTGGATTTTGCATTGAAGTAATGTGTGCGCTAACGGTACTTGTAGCCTCAAATGTGGGTATTCCAATAAGCTCCACCCATTGCAAGGTATTGGAGTTTGCAGTGATCCTATCAGTAAATCACATCCACTAGGACAAACCATAACAAAATCCAGGAGATACCGACTGTTGCAGATTGCCTTCACTGTGCCATGCCCTGCAGACTGTGACCGCAAAATAACGGGGCCCACTTTTAAAGGCAGTACAGCCAAGCAAAGTCAGCATTATATAACTAATTGCACAAAAGTCTGGACTGTCTTTCACCCCTACATGGTTGTACTGAACTAATATAGACATATTAAAATAACGTAGATTCGTAGTCTGTGTGAACCTGGTTACATGTCTTTCAAAGCCACCCGTATGAAAAACACTGCTACATCATTAAGCTAATATTTTAATGTCTCTCTTCTTTTAAACCAACTTGTCCTCACTTTTGTGCATTATAATACAGAATCTGGCCCTTGTAATTAGTCCTTTCAACTAGGTAGTTTGCTTTCTTGGTTTTTTTTTAAAAAAAGACCACTTTGGAGTATAGGTACAGGCTGGGTAATGAGCAGAATTTAATTGTGTCATGAAGACATTTATATAGCTTGTAGACATCAGGGAGCATGTGGACACACTGCTGGAAGAACATAATGGGAATTTGGAGTTTTGTTCCCTGGGAAATTCTCAAGTCAAATATCCCCTTTCTTTCCTTTTGTTTCTCCATGGATCCCAAGCTCCTGGATGTGCAGAGCTGTTTGTTTTTTTCACCCTCTAGCAGGATGTGGAGAAGCCCCTCCAAAACCAGAGACCCCAGAATGGCAGTCCCTCTGCCTCATTGCATGCCACCAAGACCAAGCCCTAAGAAAAGACCTTGTAGGATTCACTACTGCACCCTGGAGACCTTGGAGCCTCAGGCTGGGGCTGGGGCAGGAAGGTTTCTGGGGATAACTGCTCCATGGCATGGCAGGCGGGCTGGCAAGAAGCCTGGCAGCCTTGCCTGTGACATTGACCTGCTTTCCAGTAAAAGAGTCAATGAAAGCCACACATCCTGCAAAATGCCCAAAGTTGGTTCAATTGGCCTTTTTCTAGTGAAAACCATTTCTTCAGAAAGCCTTCCTCTACTGCAAAATCATTTATTTCTTCTACCCTGGTGCTCTTTGAGAAGCAGCCAAGACTGAGCAGCTCTGAAAGGCTGTTCAGATTTCCTGGCATTGACAGAACTCTGGTTCCTCTGAATCAAGCAGGGAGGGGAAAAATAATAACAATGTTATCCACTTCTAAAAATGCTAGCCTGAAATCACCTCTTTTTAAGCTGACTAGTATCAAATGCATGATGAAGAATTTGCCAGGGAGAATAATACAGCTTTGATTATCCCAGTTGCATGCCTGAAACACTTCTAGCCAACTGTTGTAAAAGAGAAAACACACTTTGGTCCAAACAAATAGACTGAATTTAGAAAGAAAATGTCTTGGAAGCCATAAGTTAATGAGAGGGGTATTCATTCACTCAATGCAGCTAAAAGCTTGGTCTTTTCTAACTGCAGAGCAAAATAGTTCTTTTTGAAAAATACTTCCATAAAAGCAGCTAATGTGGTTAGCCTGTGTCTGCTCCCTGTATGTAGCTTGCTGTATCTCATTAGGTGGATCATTCTTAATGGGAAGATCCACTTTGCAATAGGATTAGACTGTTCCAGGGATGTCATGTTATTATAACTGACTCGGTGTTTCAGCAAAATGAGATCCTGAGTTGAAAGATTCTAAGTGAGCAACACAGGATAAAGCAAACACTTCTAATGGATGTATTCCTGTATTCCTTGTTTTCTTTGAGGGCCCGGGGAAGGAATAAAAGAATTGTTAAGTATCATTTGCTCCATGTGAAAATGCCTCGCTGAAAGTGATGTCAGCCACTGAGTCAAAATGCCTTCTTAAAAATCAGCAGAAAAATTATTTTGCCTTAGAAACCCAAAAGAAAAAAGGTTTGAAGTGAGCCACCAGCATCAGGTATTGGGAATTATTCTTTTCCTCAATATTTGCTCCACTGTGAAATAGCATTTGCTTGAGTGGGAGCCCTTCTGAAGGGGTGTCAGTCAACTGAATGTGCAGCAGCTGGATAAACTGATGGCAAATAAAGAGCAGCATCAAACAGCTGAGGTGCAGGGAAACCTTTTTGAGGTGAAACAGTAGACTGTAATGAAAAATGGAGACCAGGTGTGAAGGAAAGCTCCGAGCAGCAGTTTTCAGATCTTGTAGCAGATGTGGTGGCGAACTGGAGGTCGGTAGCAGGAAGAAAAGTATTAGCTTCTGGGGAAGGTTCGTCAAGCCCTCTCAGATCAGGACGTGCCTTTGGTCCTAAATCAGAGCCTTTAGTCTACATGAGGTAGTCACTGCCCGATGTGCCTGTCCCACATCTATGGCCAAGCAGCTTTTTCATGCTCAGTGCCTGCTGAGAGCCTGAACTGCACTTTCATCTTTGCCACAGGTCCAAGGGGAGAGGAAAGTCCCTTGAAAGCCTCCAAGCCAAGTGGGCTTGGAACAAAGATCTAATCTTTTGAGCCTCCAAAGGAATTTGTGGGTCTGAATGCAGTAGCCACATTGCTCTGGCTGCACCAGTTCAACCTCCCTTGGGATTTAGCACTGAAAAGCCAGTGTGGTGTGAATGCATACCTTCCCTTTCTGCTGCCCAGGTGGGCGAATGATCATATTGAGTCTTAGAGTACCTGTTATTTGTTCTCAGGTTGGAGATTTAGAAATGAACATTTCTCAGTTGTAATGGAGTGTCTTCACGTACAGATAAAATTAGAGTGCAGCAGTTAAATGCTTTGCCTCTGCAAAAGTGACTTTGCTGAGGTCATTCTGTCAGCTCTGTTTTGCCATTATGATTTTGCGGTTTTGAAAAATATTCTCTGTGGCTATGATTGAATTATCATGTTCTGTGTGTTCTTATTATACACCATTGCACAGGAACAAGAGACCCAAAAGCATTTCTGTAATGCTTTAAGTTAAAGCATACTGAAGGCAAACTGCACTGGTTTCAATCGAATCTCAAAGTAGATATCATCTGAAATTCTACAGAAGGTGTAGTGTGCCTACACCCAAGGATTAGCTACTCTCCTAACCTCTAGTCCATCAAAAATCACTATTAATAAACTAAACTTTAATTATCTTTAAAACAGATTGCCAATGCCATCATTGCTGATACCATTTAAACTTCAGGAAGGACTTGGAGATTAGCATTCGTAGAATGCAGGCTTGCTCAATAAGTAATGCTTCTTGTTGCAAGCATGACAGACGGATGCTAAGGACACACAAAATATAAAGCTGAGCCTAACAGCTGAGCTGCTGAAAGCCCAAATGCTGTTTCCTCATGTCAAGGCTTTGATGTAGTCACAAGTGTGGGGTTCCTCTTCACTGAAATACACCTCCACCTCCTAAATACACTTACACCTCCTAAATGCAGAACAGCATATTGTGCACTCCAGAAGTATTCAGACGAAATATTATCTAACAGATTTCCTTATTGGATCAAGCTTTCGACAGAGGCCTTATTGGTCATAGAATATCAAGTTTAGTTTTCCCTTGTTCTGTCACAGGCACCCGAGAGTTACAGGGTCTTCCACAAGTAACTCTTCTCCAAAAAAAACCATTAAGCAGTAGTTAGAAGCTAAATAGGTGCTAGCAAAAGATGCAGATTTGATATCCCCATGTTATCTTTCCCTCATTCCCTGTGCTCCTGACATTTATCATTTTCCTGGCTCTGTACAAGGGGAGCAGCCCATCTTTTGATCTATAGGCAGGGACTGATACTCCCATTAAGAAAATAAGCAGGGAGGCAGGGATGGCACTTCAGGGAGCACATGCCCAGCTGTGTCTTGGAGTTTCCTTACCTTCAAAACAGGATATTCCTTCCACATTTCTTGCTGCTTTACCGTGCACTTTGAATAGACTTACACTGTTTTTGCTAACAGCATGGAAAGCACTTCCAGGGCAGAAAGAAAATGCAGTGTTTCTGAAGTTTTTGTATCATTTTTCATTGAAAATGTTTCTCTCAGTCCAGTTTTTTTTCTTAAAAACTGATGTGCTGGGTTTATACCTTATGAACTAAAAATACCTTTGAAAGAAGAAAAGATTGCAGCTTTGCCCATGACACAGTGTGTTTCATCTACAAAACCACTGACCTACCCAGCTGCCCTGGTAGCACTGTCTTTGAAGGATATCTTGGTGTTTTATCCATTCCCCACCATGCTCTTGGTGTCTGTGCAGTTTGTGTGCCCCATAGTATTAGGATGATGTATTTGTCTGCAAGAGAGGATTTTAGCTCTGGATGCTTTGCTTGGCTAGCTGGTCCAGAAGGGCTAGTTTCCCCCACAGGGCTCAGACTGATGCATTTGATGTACTGGGTCTAAGCCTGCACTGTCTGTCTGCCCCCTGCCAAGCCACCATGGCTGCCACAGGGTGGGCTCAGCTGCTTTTACCTTGCCCCTGCCATCCCGTCTGTAGCCCGCAGTACTGGAATATGGATATGGTGTTTTGAGTCAGCGCCATATGCCAGGCTGTGAGCTGCACAGAGAGCATCAGCAGCTGCTCGGTGAACAGGCAGGGCATCCCAAACCAGCAAGGAGATAGGCAGGTGGGACAGGAACCATAGTGCATATCCTGACCTGCTCTATGCAGTGCTCTTCAGCAGAGCCTTAAAAACAACTTTCCTGGTGTTTTCCTGATTTAGACTGCAATCTGGCCAGAGTCAGTGGACACTTGCTCTCTTTCTCTTCTCTATGGACTGAGTCAGGTGGAGG
Organism: Corvus moneduloides; assembly: GCF_009650955.1. NCBI lineage: Eukaryota > Metazoa > Chordata > Aves > Passeriformes > Corvidae > Corvus > Corvus moneduloides. The sequence continues at coordinate 45,527,186 of NC_045480.1, read as the reverse complement.
GCTGCCTCAGCTGCACTGAAGGCTCATGTACAAGTTAGCAGGGCAGGGAAAAACCCACCAACATACTTATTTGCCTTTGGCTGACCCTAAGATCCATGAAAAACAGGAGATCATTGACAAACAAAGGTTTAAGTACCTTGGAAGTGTCACCCTCCTGCCACTGCACCAGAACAGAGCCATTGTCATCCTCAGGGACTTCTTTATCTCAGAGCATCGCTTGGTATCAGCTGACTGGCATTGGTGTGGCCGTGGGCATGTTACAGGTGCTCAGACTTACCCCTCACACCTTGTCTTCCTCTCTCTTCCCCACGCTCCCAAGGTTGGCTCCGTGGTGGCCGTCGGCTGGATCCGCTCCAAGAAAGCCGTCGACTGGCGCCTCTTCCGCAACATCTTCCTGGCGTGGTTTGTGACTGTGCCAGTGGCCGGCTTGTTCAGCGCCGGGGTGATGGCACTGCTGATGTATGGGATCCTGCCTTACATTTGAGGAGCCTCCTCTGCTGGGAAAAGGGGAAATGGCCAAGCTACTACCGATGGGAGAAGCGTTCCCGTGAAAGAAGCAGTCAGAGAGGATCCATCTTCCATACCTAACTTCTTATCTACTGTACATAACAATGTGTCATATTGGTGACATGGTGATGTGGTGCCATTTCTTATATATTAAAGAAATATATATGCATATAGTAGGTAACAATACCTAAGTTATATTATCAGTGGGGTGAAAATAATTGCCTAGAACTTAATATTTAGTAAAATTTGTACATAGTGTATCATTTTGGTGGCTATTTTTTAATCTTTTGAGGAAGAGTATGGATTAGGAAATGTTTCTTGTCCATTTGATATAAGAAGAAGCGAGGTACAGGACTGCGTAACACATGAATTTTTTAAAGCTATTAAGATACTGGAACAAAATAAAATGTGCAGAAGTGCTTTTCATAAAATAACTTTGTTCATATCATATTGATTTTTGTGTATCATAGCGTGATGGTTATGGCTGTGTAAATACTTATGAACAGTAACTTTTAAATGGTGCATTTCCCTTATATATTTTGGATAAGAAAGTTTAGGAAGTACCAAAGAAGCAGGGGAATAGCTTGCCGATATTATGTTGTTGTCTCCATGTGTGTTGTGTTCCCCCACCTCTAACTCAACGTTGTTTTCACCAAGCTCTGGCCTGTGAGGCTGGGATAGTACTGTTCATGTCTTAATGTAACTTAAAAAAAAAAAGCGCACACAAAAAATTAGTTCTTGTGACTTAGTAGGCAGCCCATGGCTCTCCACATTAGCTGATAGTAAACTGACTTCATTTTGTGGGTTGATACTTGAGTATCTCACTGCTCACCTTCTACCTTTCCCCTTCAAGTCTCAGCTCCTGGTTGCCCTGCTCTCGATTCCTGCGGGAGGACGGACCGTCAGCCTCCCCTCCTTCTCTCCATCCAGACACAAGCACCCACTCTCAGGTACAGGAGCGGGGCCGTGGAGCGCACGGCACCCCCGCGTACAGAAGCGAAGGGCAGCAGTGGGCGGGAGAGGGCTCAGCCCTGCATTTCTGCTTGGATGTAATGGGTGCCCATGGGAGTGCTGATCCATGCAGGGGAGGATGTGAGCAGGTGCTGCCTCCCCCTGGCAAGTCCCATCCCACGCCATGGCCAGCCAGCCTCCTGCTGTGCTGCCTACAGCGAGGAGGGGACAGGAGCCTGGCCCTGTGTGGATGGATGGAGGTTGTATGGTAACCAGCATTTGGGATGAGATTTTTTTCATGGCAGCTCAGGGGAAAATGGCTAGCTACATCCCCTGCACGCTTTTGGAAAGCACATTTGAGTGAAGGTTACTGTTTTGTGGGTGGGAGGCAAAGGGCAAGGGGTGCCCAAAGGAGGTTGGGAATCTATTACTGTTTAAATGCTGCTAAAATTTTGATAAAATGTTCTTGGTACTCCATTGTGATTCTTCCATTGGTCATTCATACCACATTTATAATAAAAAGATAAACAGCCCCTATAACTGCCTCTTGCGTTTTTGGAGTGTTACTCAGCTGTAATGGGAAGGCTCCCCAGGCAGTTAAAGCCTACTCCCTGGCATCTGCCGCCTTTTGTCCTTTGTCTGCTCTGGTCAACGGGATCAAACCACGCTCTGTGTGGCACTGACAAAACCTCCCTTTTCTTCCTGCAGTCCTGGCAGCCCAGTGCCCAGCCCTCGCTCTACCCGGGCTTGGCTCACAGGCGTCTCTCCGTCGAGCTTTGGGAGCTTGTGGGCTGCTTCGGATGCATTCCCTGGGCACTCGCTGCCTCCAACTGCCTCACTCACTCTGGCCCTTCTTTGGGGCTCTGGAAGCATCCCTATTGCTGTGGCACCGTGATGCTCAGTTTCCAAGCCCTCTGAAACCCTAGAGCTGTGGTATAAATAGTGCTGGCAAATGGGTGGGACTGGTGGGCAGCAGCTGAGTGACCAGAGCAGCCAGTAAATGCATTGAGTGGGACCTGTGGAAGTAGGTGGAAGAACTCACCTTATCTTAGCGCTTGCATTAACAAATGCCTGCCCAGTGGCCCAGCAGCTTCCCACCTTGTTTCATCTGCAGAGACAAACCAGACTTCTCTCACTCCAGCAGCAGGGATGCAGCTGCAGCCCTGCCAGACACAGTCAGCATGTGGAGGGCTGTGCCAGCTCTGGGGGTATGTGATAATCCCCCAGCACACACAGCTGGGTGTCTGTCAACACACACATATATAAATAAAACTGCTGTGAAGGAAATGGCTGGCAAGGAAGCATCTCCAAAATATTCCTGCCCTAGCTACAATAACCTTCAGTGTGAAGGGAGATGGAAAATCCAAAGTGTCTTTCTTCACACTGCAGAAGTGTCCTTTGCCACCCCAGAGAAGGAGAATCTGCAGAAGCACAGCTGTTGAAACATGGTGCAAATATGGGCACAGTTAAAATTCCCTTTGCTCAGGCAGCAATCAAAATAGGTCTATTTTCAGCTCAAGAAATGGTGGGGGTTTTGCATTTTTTCAGTAGCATTGAAGCTCAGTGGAGCCAGAGAGCTGAGCTTGTTTAGCCAGGGCCTATTTAACAAGCAGATGCTGGTAGACCTCGACAGAGACATGGGGTGTTTGCGCCCTCCAGGGCTGCCCTGTCCCCTGGCAGAGCTCTTCCCACTGTGGCTCACAGCCATCAGGGCTGCAGCCCTCCCAGGCAGGACATAGGACGGCATGGTTGTCACCAGGCAGACCTTGCTGCGTGGTGGGGAGAAGTGTGCACAGGCTGCTGGGGCTGCAGGAAAAGTTAACACCAGAAACATGTCAGGAGGCAAGAGAGACAGAAGCCTGATGCAAATATTTATTACAAGTAAAAACTGTTTTAGCTGAGGACATGCAGCCTGAATTTCAGAAACCAAAGTGCCTACTGTGTGCCTCATGGACCACTGGTAAACCTTTGACTCAAACCAGCTTGAGGAGAGCCAGCTGTTAGTGTGTGAAGGTACTAACGGACTAATTACCCTAGTCAACCTCTCCTCCTGCCTCCAGCTTTCACCCTACTGCCAGATTTCATGGATTGCCCTGGGAGTTGCTTTGCCTTTGCATGTCTGAGGGTCGCTGAGATGATGCTGGGACATGTTATTGCCACCAGCTCTGCTTGTGCTGCTTGGCAGAGTGCCCTGTGGTGGTGAAGTTGGTGCGGCATGGTAACCTGTGCATCCTGGTCTGTCCTTCCCAGCAGAGCAGCCCTGTTCTGCCAGCTTGCTGCTGCTGGTGTCCCACCTCCAAGGTAAGTGCCCTGTGTGCTCATGACTGCTCTGACTGGCTGAACACCCCTTGGAGCAGGAGCTCCGCCTGTGCCATGGGCACTTACTTGCTCTGGAGTTGGTCACTAAATGCTCCTTTTGGAGACGTGTGGTGAGAAAGGCCAGGAAATGCAATGGGGAAGTGCATGGGGCAGGACAATGCAAAGGCCCTTAGTTTGTTTGTGGTAGAAAGACCTGGCTTGCTTTGTGAGAGATCCTATCCCAGACTTGGGGATCTAGGTGCTCCTGGACTGCAAGGTGATGCTGATGGACAGATCCATATTTTTGGAGGGCAGAAGACTGTTTGAATGAGTGTCTTGTGCTGTTACTTCTCTAGAGAAGGCAGACGATAGGAAGTGGTTTATTTTGTGGTTTGTAGGGTTTTTTTGTGACGTTTAAGGACCTTTGGTTTTATGTTCCTCCTTTTGTGGAGATTGCTTTAGTGACACTAATGATATGGTTTGGTGGAGCATTGATTCCACCTACTGGTTGCCAAAAAGAAGTCTGAACTGGAGTAAGGATTTTATTGCCAATGTGAAGCTTTGTGAGCTTCCTTTTTCTAAGCAGTAAAGCAGAACAGAAAGGAATTATATGTAACAAAAATGTGAACTGTGCTCTTTCCAGGTGAAATTGTACAAATAACTAAATATTGCACACTTATCTTAATTTCTAATATCTTAGGTTCTAGGAGAAAAAAGTATTACTGTTGCACTGCCTTAAATTACATTTTCATACTGATTGATACAAGAAGACTTTTCTTCTACTTGTCTTGCAAAAGTAACCAGTATGTCACTTGAGTTCTTAAAACTAGGCTACTGAACTCCTGCAGTGATGCTATTTTAGCACTGTGTTGATGAGCAAACCCTTTGTCCAGGGGTAGCAATGGTTTGAAAGATTTTTAAAGCATATTACATCACTTGTTCAACTAAATGCAGTTTTCAAAAGGGCATTATTTTTCCTAAGTGAAACAGTATTTTAAACTTGTACAAATATGCCGTGCTGTTACCAGCTTTTAGATGCAGTTTTTTTGTGTGAGAAGGTAAATGCAAATAACTAAAGCTTGTTTCCTTCCTTAACTGCAACCAGCTTTAAAATAGAGTTGGTGCCTGGAAACCAAGCACAAACAATGTCTGAGTTTCGTGGCTCCTTGCATCTGTCCCAGCTGACACTAAACGTCCAACTTCAGGAAGATGACTTCTCATCTGATAAACCCTAAATTCAAGGATGTGACACGTGCTACTGCAGTGCAAGTATTCACTGTAGATCATTATTCATTGCTGTGCTTCAGAAAGAGAAAAATGAGTGGCAGGTGTCTAGCTGATGGCCAGTCCTCTTCATTGCCCAGTTGCAGTCAGCCCCTGGATGGATCTTCCCACATGATGGCACAGTGCATGCCAGTTCCTTTGCTGTGAGCAGCTCATGCAGCTTACAGAATTTAAGTTTCTGCTGAAGGATTTGTTTCTGGCCTCTCATTGTAAGGACATCTGGGGTTCTCTGCCTCTGAAAGCTGACTTCACTAATTAGGGATACTCCACCAGTCCATATCCCTCCCCTGGCACAAAGGGAGAAGATGCTTGTACCTGCAGATCAAGTTGCCAGTGTCAGGGGAAAGGCAAGGAGGATGTAGTACACTGCTCTCATGTGAAACAGGAAGATGGTTCTAAGTGGTAAAGCACTAAAGCATTTTTGGATGGTACTGAAACTGCTTTCCTACTGTGAAAGGATTTATCATCTTTTTTGCTGGAGGGGAAAAAATATAGGAAGGTTAATTGAAAATGTTACCTTGATATCTTGATATACTTTGTAATGGATGATCTTCTCTTGATCTTGCAAGACAGTGTTGAGAATCCTCTTAATTACTCGGGAAAACAGGCACACCTGGAACTGCCCAGGGTTTCTGGTCTGAATAATTTTATGTATGCCTGATTTTTCCACTCATTCTTGCTTGTCATGGAATCCTTCTGGTCTCTGTAATGGAAATTGTATGTGACATGTCTTTCACACTCATGGGCTTATCAAGGTGAAGCTGACAATTTCTCTTTTCTCCGTCTCTGACTTTGCATGATAACCTGTAGTAAGTCTTGGCTGCTTTCTGACAGATGACTGCTTCTGTTTCCCACGAGAACAGAGATGCTTTGTTACACTGATAAAGTGCCTGTCAGTGCTGGGGTCAAGTGCTGCTCAAAATACACCAAAAGCATAGCGGAACTGGCACAAGAAATTATGGAAGGGAGAAAGGGAACTTGAGGCTAGACCCAAGGACCATGAAGAGCTTGGTCACTATATTGGGAAAATGTCACAAATTCAATTCTGGGGACAAGCTTTGGATGTAGACAAAGATGAATTCACATGGATTTTTTTTTTTAAGTCACAGCCATGTGCTGCTTTTGCTGCTTTCCAAAGTTTTAGATTTTTTTTTTCTAAGCATTTAGAACAATTTGGATTCAGAAACCTGTGCCCAGAATCTTTGAGACAACAGTCCAAGAGCTGTAGCTCTTATGTAAATGTTGGCTAAAAACCTTTTTACATATTTGGTTTATTTTTCCTAAGCACTGCAGAAAGAGGTCAAAAGGCTTTATCAACTTGTGGGCTCTTCTCTTCCATAAAATGCTGTCCTTCCTATTCCTATCCCAAATAATGTTCATTAAGGAAGTTTCCCTTCCTTTATGAAGGCTGGAGTAAATGCTCATAGATATAATTTGAAAAAAATCTCTTGGATTTACATTATTTGTCATTTGTGTTATGGCAAAGACTTCTTACTTGTTAGCTTCATCCTTTCATTTTGGATAGTTTACATCAAGTGAGTGTAAAGATATTTCCTTTGTTACTGAAAATGACTCCAGATCCCCTTTGCACAGGAATGTACAGAGACAAAAACTTCTAATTTGTAAGAACCACTAACAAATATGAGAAGTTTGCAGATGGTGTTGATAAAAAGCACAAGTACCAGGATAAACAGAAAGGATAGAAATAAATGACGTGAGAAGGACATGCTAACAATACAAAAATAGCCTTCAGAGATCAAGAGGTTGTGGCTGAGACAAACAAATAATGACAGAAACATAAGCTGCTGATAAAAAACCAGAAGAGAAACGTTGCTACTGAGATACTAATGGCCTTCCTCAAAATTCACCAGCTTAAAGGGGCTCCGTTAGAGTAGATTCAGCTGGCAATCTGTTGGTTTTATTCTCATGCCAACATTAGCTCTAGGGCAGAGGTAGCCACTGACTTTTCAAGTGGAGACATGGAGACGGTGGTCACAGTGCAAAGTGAGCAGTCTTTCTCCTGCTCTCATTATCCTCCCAGCTGCCAGGGTGCTTGCTCTTATTCTGCTCAGCCAGTTTCAGAAGCAGTATTCAAGGACTACATTTCCACTTGATTTAATTGAGAAAATGGCTGTAGGGCTTTTCTGCTGTCATTGTTTAGCAGCTATTTTTCCCGAAGCTGCAATTATCACTGCCAATGTCATTCAGTGGGAAATGGAAGAAGCCAGGACAGGAAATGCTCCAAAACCTCTCTGGTGCTACCCACAACACTTACTTGAGAGGCTCCTACTCTGAGAAGTTGAAGTTCAGATATGGCTTGTTTACATCTTCCATTAAGATTCTGCATATAAAGAGCTAATAAATATTTTAATACATTCTTCACGAAGTCATAAAATCCAACAGACCAGAAAGTTGTTTCTACCTGTGGTCTGTAACCATCTGCTGCATTTTCTGGTATATTGATAACCATCCAGTGGTACGTGGCAAATGCGATAACTTAGATGACCTTTAAGGGCCCTTCCAACCCAAACTATTCTGTGATAAGACTTCACACTCTTATATAGCCCCCAGGAGATTGTTCCTTTGATATGTAGTTGGGTCATAATTATGTTACTTGGAGGACAGAAATTATTTCCGTTTATAGTTTAGTAACGCATGACATTGACAAATCTGCTACAAACCTTCTGATAGAGAAAACAGAGGGCAAGGAAAATAGTCATGCATGGAAGCAAGTCTCAGTAAGGCAATGGCAAGTTTCTTACCAAACTTCTTGAAAAAAATCAAAAAGTAATGAATTATCCAAGTACTATCTGGGATAAAAATTGAAAAATACAGGGCTATCTTGGTATAATTATTTTGTATGCCCTGCTTATTTTTACTCAATACTACAGTGTTGTATCCTTTCATCAATTAAACAGGTATGTTCGCGATGCAGGAGAAACAAAGTGGAACAACTTTGGGCAGGATGTGATTTGTGCTGCCTTGCCTGCAGTGTGCTAATGCAAGTGTGCCATCAGGTGGTACAGAAAGAAAGAACTTGACAAAGAACTGATCCTCCAGCTTACACCTATTAAATAGAGGAGACCAAGTGTCCCCTAAAATGCCACCTTTTATCCATCAATAACAAGTGACAACTATTGATATGCCACCACAACACCAAGTGGGAAAGAGCTCTATGGCTGGGCTTACCGGGGCTGTAGCTACAGGGACAAACATCTCTGAATTCAGCAGGTTTTGAGGCTCTTAGGCTTATATAAAATTTAGCCTTTTTAGAGTCTGCCAAAGGGTCTAATTACCACAGAGAGAGAGAGAGAGGTGTGTGTCACACCTGACAGAGCCAAGCAGCTCCCAAATGACCCTTCTGAGGAGCAACAAGTTCGAGGAGATGACACTGATTTCAATGCAGCTCAATTCAGCCCATAAGGGAAACTGCAGCAGTCACTGGGACCTGCTGGTAGTGCTTGGTTGGTGGAAACCTGTACACCTCTGTGGGGACACCAGGAGATCCTGCATCCTCTCCCTTGCATTGCTTCCAGCCATGCCGGAGCAGGTGAATTTGGCTCAGAAATGTCAGATTGGGGTCAGGGATATAAAAGGGTACAGCCAGACTGTGCAAGTTGGTCTGGAGTTTGCTGCTAATGGAGTTGTGTCAAATAAGGGTCATCAAAGCTGAAGGCAGTCCTGGAAGCAGAAAACAGAAATCCCAGTGGCAGAGCAGCAGCAGCAGGATGGACACTGCCTGCCTCTCTTCACTGCCTTTTAAAAATGATGAAGTTGGCTTAGATGAGGTTTTAATTGAATTTACCTTTTCCTTTCATCTGCCCTTCAGACAACAAGCAAGGCTTTTCCAAACTGTCTAGGTTTAGTGCTCAGAAACAGTAAGTCCTGCATTTTGAGGGGGCTTGAAAAACAAAATGAAGTCCTGTGTTTTGCAAATTTGAAACCAGGTTCATCTGGGTCAGTTTAAGGTTTTGAAAACTGATATCAAGTCCTATGTTTTACTTTTTGAAAAACAGTCCTGAAGTACTGCATTGTTGGGGCTTGAAAACACTCATTTGGACAATTTTAGGGTTTGCAAATTGGAGATCAAGTCCTGCATTGTTGAACTTGGAAACAGACACCAAGTCATGTGTTTTCTGGGGACTTGGAACAAGGCTCATTTGGCCAAATTAGAGGCTAAGAAACTGAGGCTAAATCCTGTGGTTTGAGCATGTAGAAATGGGGATTAAGTGGTGCAGTTTTGGGGCTTGAAACAAGGCTCATTTGGTCAAATCTGGGGCATGGAACGCAGGAGACCATGTCCTGTGTTGCTCTGCTCAGAAACATATGCAGAGCCTAGTGCTAGGATATAGCTAGGTTAGAGCCTGGTGCTGGTAATGCCAAGGTTGTGGGTTTCATCCCTGTATGGGCCATTCACGTAAGAGTTGGACTCCATGGTCCTTGGAATGTCCCTTCCAACTCAGAATATTCTGTGATTCTGCTTTGGCATCTGGAACTGGGACTATGATGCTGTTCCCAAGCTGGCAGCAGAGTCCCAGCCCTGCATGTTTGGGCTCGGCCCTGAGGCTCCCTGGCTGATCCTGGGGAGGGTCTGGGGGCAAAAGGCAGTTCCCAAGTCTCCACACAGCCCAGTGCCAGCGCTGTTCCGATGGCCAGAGGAGTGGGGGGCTCAGCATGGGCCTGAGCACATCTGAATCCTGGCAGCTGTCTTCCCCATGATTTTTGTCATCGTCATCGTCCCCCCACCCTGGACCATGTGGTGCTGCTCCAGGGAAAAGAAACTGTGGGAAGAAGGAGGCTGGTGGTACGAGGGGTAACTGGCCAAAAATATCCTGATGGCCCCAAAATATCCCAGGAGGTTATTAAACTGTTAACAACAGCAGTTGGGTGAGGACATCAGCTGGACAATTTTCTGGAATGTGGTGCTTCAGGGGCTTCCCATACACTGCTCCAGTTCCTTGCTGGCGTTCATGAGGTGGTGGTGGTGGTAGTGGTGAATCCTTGTGTGTGTGTCTGTACCACACAGACAGGTCACTGGGCTACAGAGCCCTGACAGAAAGTCTATTTCATTAAAAAAAACTGCCCATATGGAATTTGGGCTGAGACAAATATCTTGTTCTTTATGCCTAGGACTTCTATGAACAATTTTAAATGAGGTAACGATTTTTCAGTGGAACAAGAATTACTCATCTTAACACCTTTTCCAGTTAGTAAATAGCAAACAGTAAGAAATAAAACTTCTCTTAGAAATGGCTTGGCAACACGTTTCATTTCAAAAGAGCCATAGAAATGCAAATTTGAGGATGTGTTTGATTTTTGTCCTGCCTGATTCACTTTGAAGACAAAAAGAAATTCTGCCAGCCACACTCAGTTGTCTTTTGTAGCATTCGCTGGGGGGCAGCAGTGATGGCAGATGTGATTCACGAAGATGGTGTCAATTAGTTTCACCTTTATATAAACAAATGGTCCAATTAGGCTAAGCCCTCAAGCTCCTGGAAAGCTTTCTGTGCTATTTCCATCGCAGCATCTGGACTGCCCTGAGAAGGTAAAACAGAACAGTGCCAGTGCTGCAGCCACAGTTGCGATGACTTTTTAACAATGCACTGAGGTGTGACAAATGACTCCCTGCTGTATTTCAACAGGTAGTAAACATCACCTGTTTCTTCAGTTGGTTGCGGCAGACTTTGTTTTACTTCATGTCACACCTGCCAGCACCATTTCTTCACTGATCTCAGTCACATACCACTGGCTGATATTTGAGGGTGTATAGCTTTACCTAATAGTGCATCTTGGAATTCAAGGTTGTTTTTTTGAGCAAGAACTGTGTCTTTGAATGAGGCACCACATGAAAGATAATGACTTATCCATTAGTGCACTAAAACACTTAAATATAATGTCTAGGTGTTGCCACTGGACAACCTGAAACAGCCAACATCATGGGATGTAAGTGCTGTTGTATGCTTGAGACCACCTTCCTGCAGAGCTCCTGACATCCTGCTGACAGCTGCCCAGGTGGGCAGAGTTCAGGCTGTGTGTGCCCAGTAGGTTCAGCAGCCAAGTGGGAATTTTCTAGAGGGATTGTTGGGGAAAATTCACACCACTTGAAAAATGTGTGTTTTCTTACTGGAACCAAGACCAATAATTTGTTACTGAGCTGAGTTCAGACTGGTCACCAATATTTTCCCAGATTCTGAAATGACTGCCTGAAGTGTGGACTTCTGGTAAAAGTGGGAGTGGGAAACCAATAGGGGGAAGTGTGAGACTGGACCTCTGCAAGGCCATGCTCAATTCTGAGCTCTCCCACAGATGCCCCTGATCTCAGACAGGTCTCAGCTCCCAAATACAACCACTCTGTTATCTCCCTCCAATAATTACTGTTTTCAACCCTCTGCCTTTTAAAATTTCTTACAACAAGATTTTGTGGCATCAGATGCATAGAAGTTTTCAGGTACTAAGCAAACAATGGAAACCAAATAATTAATATGCTGCCTTTGTGGTAGTAAACTGCCCCAGGGGAGATCACTGATCCTACGTTGACATCTGATAATGTATCAGGTAAGTTATTGGGATGTAAATTTTTAAAATCACATCTTTTCAGTGTGTTTTCTTCAGCCACAAAGAGGGTATGTACATGTTTTTAAAGAAAGCATGCATGTTTTAACCACACCTACCAAGAGGCTTGGAGTACAGGTCTGCATTACTGTGATATGTTTTCCAGGGAACTTTGCACTCTGAAGAGCACATCATAGTAAGGGAAAACTATTATGTGAAGGTTGAAGCAGCATAAACTTGCTGGTCTCGCAGTGTCATCCCACTTAGCTTTGATGTTCCCTTAAATGATTTGTTTTATTTATGCCCTTCTTCCTTTTACCTTTACAAAAGCAGAGATAGTCACCTTCAACAGAGGAAAGGAGAAATTAATCCAAGTTATATGAATAATTTAACCAAAGTTGTCATCTCTGGGCTACCCCTTCTTTAAAGCTGAATTCAGGTTCTGTGTTTCCATAAACCTGTATTTTTTGGCTCACTGGATGAAGGAGTACATGAAGCAATGCCACCTGCGACAGTTGCTCTGCGGATTAGGTCTTCACTGGCTGCGTTTGAGTCATCTTGTCCAACTGCAGAAGCCCTGCAGTAATCCCTGAGGTGATGGCAGTTGTGGTTTTCCTGCTGGCTTGGTTAGCTCAGTCGTGAGCCAGAGCTGAAAAGGCTTCCTTCGTGCCATGGCTCCTGTGGGAGGCCGTGCCTGCCCAGGCATCCGTGTGATGCTGAACTGCACGTGGAAGGGCAGGAAGCGCTGTAACAGTTGAGCAATTTCTGTTAAACTGGAAAGGGAAGTGTTGCTCACATCACTGGCCATGAGATTATCAGTTTTTGTGGTCACAAGTAATTGAATGTCCAACCCAGGGTGCTGGGGGCACATTGCTACAATGTACAGTTTATTGAGCAAACCAAATGCAAGCAAGCAGAATTTGGCAATAACTGAAGAACTTAATCAGTTAACTCCTTTCTTTCTTCCACTGCAGTGGTCAAACAGACCATATCAGCTGGGTTGTTAATAGGAAAAAATATCATTTCTGCCTCCAACCTGGAGAAATCAGATACTTGAAAACAGAGAACAGCATGAAGCAAATATAAACTGTGTTATCTTAGACGTGAATCTTTCAGTTAAACCAGACTCAGTGGGAGCAAAGACAAGGTTAGATCATCTCTGTGAGACCTAAACCGTACTGCAACGTGCTCACAATCAAAACAGGAAACGAGCAAAACGGCAATCTCTGCAGAGGACAAAAGTGGTCCCTCGCACTGATGTTTCTGGAAGAGGGCAAGTGAAATAGCTCAGCTTTTATTTGTAGCTGTACCAGAGAACTGGAAGAAATTTGCTTCAGAGCCAGAGTCTGGCCTTCCAGGCCTTGCAGACAACCATCCCCTGGCATCTCTTTAGGAAACAACCAAGCTTTCTCCTGAAAGCTGTTTCCAGTTCTTGTTGTCACTGATTTAAATCCTTCAGAGCCTTACTCAAATGATGCTTTTGCCTAATACCTGGACTAAAGTTACTAACAGTTTTTACCTAGTTACCCTGCAGCCAGCATCACCCTTTCACTTACGCTTTGCCCCATTACTTCATTTTACATTTACAAACAAGCCAGCTTCCATTAAGATTTTCACGAAAATGTTTGAAAATTTCTGCATCACATAATATTAAAAAAAGATTAAAAAACAAATTGGTGCAATGCTATGACTCATTACATGTCTAGTAAAAATACAATGTCCAAAACACCCTAGGATTATTTTTTTTCTGACGGCTGCATCTTATTCTTGGCTCCTGTTCATCCAGCGTGCAGCTAAAGCTCCAGCTATTCTCTGTCACTTTCAAGAGGTGAGCTCTTGGAGTGCTTCTTCATGAATTCAGAACTACATGTTTTCACACATCATACTATGAAATTTACTTCTCCCTTTTTTATAACTCCAGGCCTTACTGTTGAGGCATTTTGCGTAATCCTTCCTATTGCTTCTGTATTGTATTGCATCCCTAATTCTTGTGCTGCCATCACCACTACAAATATAAACAATGTAGGTGTACAGACCCCACTGTGAAGAGTTCTGTAAAACTTCTTCCAGTCTGACAGCTTTTCTTCATTTCCCTTGTCTCAGTTGAAGTTTTATTACACTTTTCTTCCTGTACTGTGTAAATACCTTACTGATTTACAGGTTGGCTAGGCCTGCTGCAGTTGTCCTGGCTCCGAAATCAGTTATCAAAAGTATATGGCTCTAAGAAATAAATTCACATTTTATTTTATGTAATTTTGTGCAGAAGAAGGGTAAGTTTTCTGGTATGGAAGTAGGCAGCCTTGAGTAAGCAATTTTAGAGAAGCACAGCAGTTTAGTGCTGACTCTAAGGAGTCTGGGCTTCAGGTGCTCCTTTCAAAAATTTCACTCTTCAAAAGGCAAAATAGGAATTGCAAGCAAAAGCTGCAAATGTGCTAAACTTCCTGGAAAAGCCAAATACAGGAAAAGGCTTAAAGCTATTTTTATTTAATTTTTTAAAGGAGAAAGCTCACCTATGAAAGTATCAAAGGCTTAAAAAAAGCTGAGCTTGCTGAAGATCAGCTCAAAAGTAAGCCATGAGGCACATAAATAATTTATGTTCTTTTTTCCCTCTTGCACAAGTTAATGCTATTGCAGAGCTTGGTTCCTGCTTTGCCCTTAACCACATACAAGCAGGAAGCCCCACTGAAGAACAGAAATAACACGTGAAAGCAGAAACATGCTTTAGCATGTTAAAATTCTAAAAGTATTCAAAAATACTTTGCAGTAGTTAATTTTTGGATAAAACAGTGATTGAACTGATGCAGAGAGGGCACTATAAAAGACTGCTACAAAAGAGTCTCTCAGCACCAGGACACATTTGCAGTTTGGCTCACGCATGTCCAAGCTGTATGTTGCTGGGAAGTGCCAGAGATCTCGAGTGACCAAATACAAACCAAATAAAAGCTCAATTTAATTAAACAACTAACAGCTCTGCAGGCTGTCTGAAACTCAGTAATCAGTCCAGTCCTAGGCAGTTGTTTACAGCTGATTCTGTTGTAAACCAGCACCTGAGTACCTATTGGCTTTCCGATGTTGATGTCTTTCAGTGCTGAACATCCCTCTTTGTGACCTTTAAAGGAATTTGATAATTCCTTCCCATCTTCATGTGAGTTTTAGTTTTGTGTCTGAGAGAAACTTTTCGAGACCAGCCTATAATGTGACTTGATGAAGAGAAAAGTGCAGAACCCCATACTCTCCATGGGGTTGGGAACCAGAATGGGAGCCAGGGAAGTGCCAGGCGCAGCTCAAGGAAGGAGAAGGTCCCTGCACAGATGCTTAAGAAGAAAGGCCTACATTTCAAGACACGAGATTCTACATAAATTAAGATGCTGTGTGCAGTATGTGAAGATGCTTCAAACTGGGTTTTGTAGCATCAACATTCTAAATAATACAGCACTTTCCATTTATGTGTATAGTATTAGCAGCAGACTATGAAGAGGACACTCCTGAAGGAAACAAATCCATTTTTTAATAATTTTTTTACTGTGACAGCTCATTGTCCAGCCAGGAAGGTAACAGATATTACATATCTGTGAACTGCAATGCTAGAATGGTTTTGCAAATTTCTGCTGTTAATAAAGTCGTTGAAGCAGGAAGAGAAGAACAAAGATAATCATCCCAATGTAAGGCACTATTAACTGTGAAATTTTTCCATGGACTGCTTCAATGCTTTTTTACAATAATGATGGCATGGACCCTTGTGCCTGTATACATTTTTCATGCAGTAAACTCAATTTCTTCTCCTCAAGATAAAATGCTTTTGAGTCCAGCAAGTAAACAATGTTGATTCAGCAACACAGAGAGGACACCCGCACACATTCAGCTGACATCACATGGTAGCTCCTGAAACACAGCCACCACAAGGAAACAGGCTGAGGCACAGCTTTTCAGGCAACTGCTAGGACATATGGAAACCCCAGGATGTCCTAGGAGGTGAAATGGGAAGTGTTATTTAAAGAGACTCTGTGTTTTTGTTTTACAAAATAATAGTTCAAATAGCACTTCTTTGAGAAATAAACTATTCTACGTATTCCTTATAAAAAGCCCCCAAAGAAGAAAATCAGAAACCTACCCCTAAGCTTGTTTTTAAAGTTCAGAGCCTGTTCTATTTTAGTTCATGCAACTATGCACTTGGCAAAGGATTCCACCTAAACCATCAGTCAGAAATCTAGGCAAATGCTTTACAATCCCAGAGACAGCCAGAATTATCCTTGCCCATGCAAGGAGGGGCAGCATGTGCCTGCTCTGTTGAAGGTCCCTGGAGATGCAGGTGAATTCTGTCACAAAACACATTATCCTTCAGTGCTGTCACGAAAGAGTCCTGATGGATTTCTTCCTGGGGTGCCAAAAAGCAGGATGCAGGTTTGCTTCAAACTCACCATGGCATGCCTTGCTAGAAACACACATGGGGCGCCTGGCTGACACAAGACGTTTTTCTGGGCAGGGCTAGAAATCCCTTGCCAACAGCATCATTTAACAAGCTT
Organism: Corvus moneduloides; assembly: GCF_009650955.1. Taxonomy (NCBI): domain Eukaryota; kingdom Metazoa; phylum Chordata; class Aves; order Passeriformes; family Corvidae; genus Corvus; species Corvus moneduloides. The sequence goes on along the minus strand of NC_045480.1, from coordinate 45,511,071 downwards.
TCAGTTCGTTATGAATGACAATGGATTGAATAAAAACATAGCGCAAAAGTGTCAAGATGGAGAATGTTAGAGCTCTGAAGATAAAAATTAACTCTAATATTCATTGACTACAAACATGGAAAAAAACCCGAACACCACACATGTTGGAAATAAATCATTAACAGTGCTGGAAGTTAAGGGAATGAAAGATTCGACTGCTTCAGTGTTTTATGGGAAACTCAGAAAAATCCTTTAGATCTTACCAGATCCCATGACAGTGAAACATCTTATTTCTAGCACACTTCTTCATGACTTTGTGTTACAGGGAAGGTTACTGAAGGTTGAAAACTCCCTTTGAATCTTCCCAGTGATTTTGCAGCTTTCAGCTTTCTGAAAAAGTCCCCAGGACCAAATTCAAGTTGGAATGGAAGGAGCATCTCCCACACACCGGTACAACTCTTAGTCCTGTTCTAACTGCTCTTGTCCTCTTATTCTTTAAGAATTCATCCAGAACCTTGTCTCTGCAAAATCAATGGGAAGATTCAAAGGGAGTTTTGAACAGCAGGCCCCAGTAAGCTCAGTCACAAACCTGCTTTTAAATGCTACTCATCAAAACACTTAAAAAGAAACAACACATACGATACAGTAGCTGATTCTGAATTAAACAGATTCTGAGTTTCCCCAGAAGAATTTTGAAGCACTTAGGGAGGGAAAATCAGCCTGCACTACTTCTACACAGGAAGCAAGTGCCTTCTGTGTGGGAATAGCTAAACTTTTTTTTTTTCTCCTCTAGTGTCTGTATAACACAGGAATTCGGAGGGAGAAAAGAAAGGTGGCAATCAAGAAAGAAGCTTTCAGAAAAGGTGGGAGAACGGTAACATCAAAAAGGATCTGTGCTACCAGTCTCACAACTTAAGTGGAGGGACATTAGAATGCACTGAATGTTTTTTTTTTTTTTAACTAACAAAGAACAGAGCATTAACGGCAGAACAGTTACTCATTAAGACCTCAATTCTTTTTATAGTATCTTTAGCTCAGTTTCTAAAGTTTTTTGCAAAATATTGTCGTTATAACTCATGGCTTAGTCTCCTGGGAAACTGGAGCAAAGCCACCAGTGCACAAGTAGATTCAATTAACCTCAAGCCTTAACTATACTTTAAACTCCCTCCCCTGCTGCTGGTAAAGCCCAGCTGACAAGACAGTCAGGTCTTAACAACGAGGGTCAAAACACTAAATTGTCCAACAGTCCCACCATCACTGAGGTATATCCCAATGCAAGTAATAGAGGCCCCCCCCAAGCATGTTTGGTTTTCTTTCTTTTTTTCAAAAAAAGTAAAAAGCTAAACTAATTCATTAGGACAAGAAAAAAATAAATATTCTGAAGGAAAGGTAAACCAGCAATTTGTACGTACGTGTTAAATAATAGCCTGGGATAAGAATTTGTTAACTACGAGCCAAGTTAAACTCTATTGCTAACAGAGCTCAGCCAAATACGGTCTTATCTCTGTAATCATAGATGGAATGAAGAAACTAGGGAGCAAAATAAAAAACAAAACAATTATTCAAGCACTTGCATGCCTTTAGTTCTCTTATCTACAAAGCATCAAAAGTAGACTCAAGACTGTTAATTTTTTTTCACTTTCTGCAACAGGAAGATTCAGAGAGGCATAGAAAGTTTTGTTCCCTCAGTAGAACTGCATCATCACGCTTTTCCTAATCTTATTAGGCTGAGGACATGACTGTGGGATGCCAGACAGTATTTGCACTCTAAGCAGGAAGCAAAGGACAGTTTTGTGGGTGTCCAGCTGAGTCTGTGCAGCAGCACAGAATGAGCTAAGAGAAATGCCTGAGGAAATCAGGTACTTGGCTATGTGAGCTCTCATTTAGCACCTAAAAAGATGCATAAATACAGAAAGTGACAGCAAAGGAAACGCCAAAAACATACTTGAAGGCTTTGTAACATCAGCCAGGTAGCATTAAAGACACATCAGTCTCTCCCTGTGACCTGCCATTCCACACTCACAGGCTACCTTCAGTCCCACTGGTAACAGCTATTGACAGAGGAGTGGCTTTCAAGAATTTTGGACTGATATTACCAGCTTTTAGAAAGGACAGGAATGAAAGAATGATTTAAAACAATAAACAGGCAAAATATTCAAGATAAAGATTTAGTAAGCCAAAGCACTGACTCAAATTCTGTCCAAGTTGAGAATTCCTGTTACAAACCAGGATTTTGGCTGACAAAGAACTTTTCTTCATTAATAATTCATTTCCTTGCCATGGACTTCTTGCACCTAGGAAGTATGTTCCAGCTAGCTTGAGGAAGATTGCTACATTAAAAACCAGACAATTAATTTATGAACTAGGGCAGAAGAATGGTCACTTTCCACCACCCATTGTGGACAGTATGCAAATACATGTATCTTGTACATTCATCACCCACACATCAGTTCACACTTTTTTTTTCCTCTGAAAGGAAGCCCCCAGCAGTGTGCCAGAGACTAATTTGGCTCCCTTCTCATATATATTAATTAAACCTTCATCCAAATGAGGACTGGAAGATGAGCCCTTTTCCTCTGTAATGTTTTAAAATGCATTAAGAGTAAATGGTACAACTGAAAGATGCCTAGACACACACAGATGGGTTCCAGAAGCAGAACAATCTGCTGCAAGCAACATTCATTCTGAACACAAGGTGATGCACCAGGACAAGCCAAGAAAGAATGGTGCTTAATTAAATGTCATTAAATGAACATAAAATCTAGACCCTGCACTCTGTAACAGCTCTGTCTCAAAACACTGTCTGATCAAATCCCTTGGACTGTGGTATTACAGTCCTTCCCCTTCCATGCCGCTTGGACTCCAGGTATTTCAGCAGTACTGGGAGCCTGCTGTACCCTGGGAAGGAGACAGTGCCCCTGAGGCTGCAGCAAGAGCAGCTCCTGTCACCAGAAGGGCTTTATCCAGTCACACCCCTCCTGCCACTTGAGGGGGAAAAGGGGATGTGTCGTTCTCAATAAATTGGGAAAAAGCATATCTTATCAGAGCAGCTTCACTTCCCTACTAATTAGAAAATAAATATATAGGCTGGGGGGGGGGGGGGGCGGGGAGATAAAGACTTGTGACAACTGCACACAAGACACAAATATTATCTGCATAGTACAAGGCTAAAATTTGAAGACCAGAAGCTTTCATTCAAGTTAAAACTCACTATTATTAGTCCAATTCCCCTCTCCTATTCTCATCCCCTTTGGCTCCTGTGTGTAAAACAGAGCTGATGAAAGCTCAGTTTTCTTCAGTGAGTGTAGAAGGAATACTGACGGTTTCATAAGCATTTGGAGACATTCTCAGAAGCAACCAACGCATTGGCAGAAGTTAAGGGAAGTTACAAGTCCACCTGTCTGTTTAAGCTTGAAACAACCCTCAGCTACATGCTGCTTGACCCATCCATTCTCAAAATCCTGGTGCCAACCTCCCAACAGCTCCTTACCCTACACATTTGTAACATTCACCTTGGTGATTGCAAATCACAGTTTGGTAACCACCACCTAAACCAGCAGATAGGCACTGTAAAAAGGAAGTGACTGACCAGCATATACATCTTTTTAAAAATCCTCTCTCTGATTTCCTCTCCTCTGGTGTTACACAGGCACATAGGAGAACAAACAAAACACCAATCTGAAAATAGATTTTCTGTCTAGGAAGCTTCAAAGACTGAATGACGAAAAAGCTTGAACCCTTAGCACAGAGAAAAACTGTTCAGAGTGAACACCTCTAGAGAGGCAATGCCAAAGTGAAAGGAAGAATGGATAAAGCAGGTAAGCTGCCAGTTCTGACAGAGGGGAGAGGCTAAGAAGTTCCCAAAAGCCCAAGATGGAAAGAATCAAAGCCAGCTTGTTTTGAATTTGCATGCACCCTACAAAAGGCCTGACAAAAACACTTTAACTGAAATAAAACCTGAAGGTATAAATTTATTCAGGAATGAGCCTTATTTCTCTTGTGCACATTCACGAGCAAGAGTTTAAAGGACCAAAATTCAACTTTGCTACTTAAAAAAAACCAAACTGCTTAACTCACTGGACATCCTGAGCAACACAGATATATGTGTCTGCTTGATGTGGCAGAACAAACACCTTTCTGACCTGCAGAAGCAAGCCAAAACAACAGTTTGAACTAGATTTGTTTTCAACCACATAATGTTCTATGTGTATCTAAAAAAAACCAACTGAAAACACCCAAACCTTTCTGTGGCACAGAAATTGTCACTTCAAAGGATTTTTCACACCCATGACTACATCTGGTTCCCTTCAGAGGCTGCTCTGGATGCAAAATGGATACGCTGTGAAATAAAAGCTACTTTACACCATAACATTGCCATAATTTGTGAACATCTAGCTCTACTATTTATTTTCTTTTAGTTTAGCGTAACTTGCTGCATACAACCATAGAGAGCTGATGCAGTTTATTCAGGTCTTGTACTGCAGTTTTTCTCCACCAGCTGCAAGTTAACTGATTTCAGTGGACATCTGAATGCTGCCCCATTTCATCTGGGCCTACCACGATATTTTGAAAGGATCCAGATCCAAGTGACTTTGAACAAAGCACCACAAAGAATTCACAGATCTCATTGATGGCAATACTTTTTATTAGAAAGAGTAACAAAGAGCTTTCTGTAGGATTCATTCAATACAGAGTTTTCAAGAAATATGAATTTTCCTTTTTATATGGACAATTTTGATGTGATGATGTTTCAGTGCAAACAGGGTTCTCCAAGATTCTCCTGCAGAGCTTCTCTGTACACACTATTTCAAACATTTATGCATTTGGCAGGTGTGAAACAGTACTGAAGAGTCCATCCCTTAAAATATGGAGGTTATGTAAAATGCTTGGAATATCACACTGACCAACAGGAATTATATCATTTGTTGTTTAACACAGATTTAAGGGACTTAATTCTTTCATACAATCCTACACACAGATGCATAAAGGTGCTTTCAGTTCTATCAATAATAATAGTAATATGTAACAGACATAAATAACACTATCAATTTTTACTATATAGACAACAGTGAAATTGTCTTTTTTTAAATTACCCTTCTGCTGTTTTAGCTAGGGACATCCTTGGAACACTTGGTGCTTCCTCTTCCTTGCAACTTTGTCTGGATGGAATGAAGAACACAAGCAAGGACTGTTCACCCACTTCCCCCTCACTTTTGGCACACATTTATGATCACATTTCTTTGGACACATATACGCATCCTTTCACTGCATTCCACTTTCCACTCTTTATGTCTGATTCTATCCCAATTCTCCTTTTTCCTTAGCTCCTGCTGTCTTCCCTGCCAATGAGAGGGAGATAGTACAGTAATAGCACAAAATTAGGACAGACGCTTCAGCACAAATTCTTATATACAAGGGAACGTATGAAACCAAACAGGAGAGGGGGATCATCCATGCAATACATTATTTTTCTTTTTCCATTTTCAGCCAACCTAACACCACAGCATTATTTTTTCAGGTTTTTAAAAATTAAAAACTTCGATAAAGGACAAGACGTGGAAAGTTACCCCTAAGAGAAACCACCTAAGACATTCACTAGACACAATCTCAGCCCCAAAGCTACCTTTCCCCATAGTACATGTACACAAACGTGAACATTGAACAAACAACTGAACTGAATTCATGAGTGCAACAGTCACAGTTCTGCTCATACTGAAAGGTCACATGCATATAAACAATGTCCTCACTGAAGTTGTTGGTCACACCCGTGATCCACTGTTCCCCTTCCTTATGTACAGAGCAAAATCACCACTTCAAGGAAATACCACATGCCATCTCACAGCACAGTGTCTTTACACAAGAGAACGACTGCAACAAGGATATCACAGACACACTTCTTCCTATGGGATGAAAGGAATTAGATGTGATCCTTTGTACAATAACTGGATTGTGAGAAGAATTTTTTTTTTTTAACTTTTAACAACAGGATGCTTTTGTAATAGAGCTCTTACATAGGAGAAGAATACACATAACCCCATCATTCTATCTATAGAAATATGCAGAGATGTAAACAGATGTTCTCCTTCTAGGGGACTTGAAACAAACCCAAAGGTTACCCCTAGGCACTTTTGAGTATAGAGCTCCTGCCTCTGAGTTCAGCCTGTACTTGCTGTCTTTTGCTGTCCAATGTTTCCCTGCCACCATTGTAACTATTTAACCAGGTGCCGATCAACACAGGTTGCCATCTAACTACACAGCTGGGCCTCAGTCCTGGTGCCCTGCAGTCCTGCTGGTTCAGCAGAGTCTCTTGAATCCACAGTCAGGGCCATCCGAAGATCCAGACGGGTGACCTGCCCCCTCAGAAGGAAACTACTTGTTCATTAGGAAAGCACAGAGACATGTCTACAGATGGCATTTCAGTACAGAAAGACTTTAGAGCAGCTGGGCTTTCATGTTCACTGCCCTAAACAACCATTATTTCCTTAACAGGAAAGTCCATAAGGACTGGGGCCAGGAGTCCTGGAAATTGAGCCTAGCAGACAACATGATCCATGCATAAAGCTGGCCTTTAGAATCCAGTTGCAGGACTGGGACTATAGAGAAACATCCCTTAACTTCAAAAGTCTTTGAATAAGACAGCATTTTCGACTAATTTATTGTTGTAAAAACATTTAGGAAAAAAGTCACTGCAAAAAGTTAAGTAATTTACAGAAAATTTCACATCTATTACATTTCTTTAACCAAATAGGTAATTTCACTCTACCATAGATGAAGCCAATTTTGCATTTAAGTTCCTTACTACAAGTAATGTACAGCAAATATTAAATTGGTAGCCTATTTAGCAGTAGTAGTAGTAAAGTAGAAGTAAAAATTCTGTCCCATTTTTCTGTTTCCCTTCGTGAGAAGAAGAAAACTTGGAAATACCCAGCACACCCCTGGCGTGGCTACTGGGGAGCTGAGTGAATTTTGCACCCACTCTTGAATGCATATAACCTACTCTCTAGGTTGTGTGGCCCATGACATATACCTACAGGCAGGCATTTTTGTTGCCTAGTATGGAAAGGAACCAGTTAAGACTATGAAATAAAATCACAATCTGGTTTCAACTCCATTCTTGCCTTTCATGAGGAAACAGGTTCAGTTTGCTGAGGTGCACAAAGCTTTAGCTCATGTGGGCCCACACTGCAGCAAATGCGGGAACCATTGAGAGGTCTGGTCTGATATGTGGTTGTTCAGCCACTTCTCATACCACCCAGAGGAAGCAGACAACATTCTAGCACTGCTGTCTGGAATGGCAGCTCTCCAACACTGCAGCTGGAACTACCTACAAACTCCATGAATTATCCAAATATTTATCTTAAGAAGGAGGGCTGGGGGAAAGAGCAAGCACAAAAAATAAAGAAAGAAAAATAGCAGCAGGAGCTGAGTACATTTCCAAAAAACAAGGCAGAGCTACATTAGACCACTTGGCCAATGTAGGACTGCAACTTCTCCTAAACAACAGCTGAAGTCTTGTGTGAAGTCACTAACATTAGTATAAGAGCATTTTGCTGGTACAGCTTGTTTCCTGGGGGAGAGCTTACTATAAACTACACTAATCAAAGTTGCTTTTGTGTCTGGAAATTGTATTCATCTTGTGAATGTTTGTCATTGCAGGTTTGTTAACAAATCTCCCTTGTGCAGATTTAGCTTTTCGGCAAAACACTAACAAATCATGCAGATTCAGGGAACAAACAGTGTATGAGCCCCCTGGCAGTGAAACAGAACACATCAAGTGTCCTCTTAAAACCAGACATGAAATTTTCACTGTACAAAACAAGAACATGGGGAGAGGGGAGGGGAAAATGAAAAGCCAATCCTTCAGCTAAGGCCCCAAGAACGCAGAAAACAGTACATTTCACACCATTATATTACACACATGTCCTTTTTTTCCCCTTAAAAGATGTAGTAGGGCACTGCTGATTTGGTGTAAAATGCATAACTTTAGTCCCCGTCATCGGAAGTTCAGCCATTTGAAGCACTGCAGCTTTTGATGTACCACCCATTTACTTAAACACATAAATCCACTGACATAGTGACAGTGTTGAAATACATAATGCAAATAGCATCTATAAAATTTTACTGTTGTACATAAATAATGACAAGGCACAGAACAGCCACCAGTCCAAGAGCTTGTAGGCCAAGAAACCAGAGCATAACCCAGAAGAATATAATTATTACGGGTTCTACTATCCGTTCTCCAAAGTACATCCTTGTGAAGCCTATTCTGATAAGGCTTTTGTTTAGTTCGCCAAAGAGAGTCCCCATCTTTTTATAGTCATCTATCACAGGCTCTGTGGTGTGGCTCCTTTGCTCTTGCTGGACCTGCAGATGGAAGACAAAAAGAGGAAATACGTTGTACAATTTTATTACTGTGATTCTGAACAAATCTCTCATCTGTTTCTATTTGAATGCATAAAACTAAGACACACATGCAATAAATCCACTCCTTAAATCAAGAGATTGAAAATGCTACATAGCTTGTGACCTTGGTACAATGTTAAGGATGTCATTTGTCCAAACTTGGGACATCTGAAGTGGTGCTACAAATATATGACAGCCTGCCTCCCCTCCAGATACCACTCTAGAGGGGGTGTAAAGCTCTCCTGCAGGTCATACATCTTACCTGTCTGCGCAATCTGCCTGTGGTTGTCAGGGCAACCACAATGGAATGAGATACCTCTAATTTCAGGGAGGGGATTTGGCTGAATTATTTCCAGAATATCTTCAGAACCACAAGAATGATACCAAACTGTTAAATGCGAACTATGAAGTATTTTGCACCAAAGCCCAAGGAACTGAAGGGCTACTAATCACTGCTGAAAGAAGGGCACTGGATCCGACCAGGAAACAGACAAACATCTATCCTGATGGTGGCGTAGGAAGCCATGCAAGTCAACCAAAGGAAGACAGACCCAAGAACTGCACAGATGCAAAGTGGTGGCATAAAGAGTAAAGGGAAGGAGAAACAAGTTCTGGACTTTTTGTGAAATAAAAAATGGCAGAGCAAATGCACAGGAAGGCAGAGGTCTTTCTTTAAATGAAGATGCCACAGGTAAATATCACTGCAGAAACCACGAATGTTTCAACATGTAAATTGTAACTAGATTAGAGCTTGAGATCCCATCTCTCTTCCCCAGTGTGCAGAAATTCTTTGCACAAAACCTTATTGCCTTGTGCTTGGGTAAGACAGGGCGAACATGCTTTCAGGATGATTAACATGAGTCTTCTAATGCTTCCATTAGGCAGCAGTGAAAACACATGCAGCAGGTACTCATAAATAATTCCGTCAGCTGATCAATAGGTCCTACAAAATTGCCCACAAGCTCTGTGTGCAATTAGTCTACTCCCAGATTCAAAGCAAACATGTTCCATCTTCAAGGATGAAAGCTATTCTGCATCCCTTGTTACATGGCATGGTCTTGGTAGAAAAACAGAAATTCCCTTTCATACCAGTGCCAGGCTCTCCATTAGAGAGCAAACAATAAAGTGAATTCCCATTCTTACAGAAAAAACATGCAGCAAAGACCAAAGGAAGCCAATATTGTTTTTCTAGGCCACACTTTAGGCCACCATGCAGAACCTGCTAGCTGAATCCTCTGGGTAAAGCTCTACAGCTGCTGCTGAACAAAAAGCCCCAACAAAACCCCAACAGTCCCTCAGCTGAAAGTACCTGGAATTTTTTTTTAAATTTACTTATTCATAAAGAGTCTGGTTTAAGCTTCAGTACTGAATCCCAGAAAGGGACAGGTACAGGAAGCCTAAATAGCAACATGTTCATAACTAATTCATTATTAATAATCTATTCACTCTTTCTGTGGTTCTACAGAAGAGTCTGAGAGTAGAGAACTGCAGTCCTGGATGTTAAGTACAGACAGACACCACCTCGTCTCTTTTCAGCCCACTTTGCAGGCCCAGGTCATTTTCTCTCCCTTACTGGATTCCTTTCTTTCTTTTGGCTTTAAGTGTGCTTTATTTAATTCAAAGAAACATTGACTCATTAATAATTCCAATGTTTCATGATCAGTCTCTTCTGGAAAGGCAGAGCCTCTTGTGAGCCCCTGCAAACTTGGCAGGGCTGGGAACACAATGGAACTCTCATCCATCCATTCCCAAAGAGCACAGGGAGACAAACAGACCCTTAGCCTAAGTGGTATACTGATCACAACTACTAGGGGAAGAGAGAAGGGATGTGCTGGCAAGGGAAAACACATTTATTTGCTTCCTGCATGCAGAGACCAGAGGGAGCATGTGATGGATGATGGTGGAGGGGATCAGAGTGCAGCTCATGTCAAGCGGTGCAGAGACCACTTCTGAGAGAACAGTTCAGAAATCACTGCATTTTCTAGCCATGGCCAGGGCAGCCAGGAGGCGGAAAACACATCATTTCTTTGCCCCTTGCTAGTTAGTGGTACTCAGCAAGGTCCTGGAAGCCTTTGCACAGAGCAAGTGCAGCACTGGCCAGGAGGCCACCAGCAAGCACAGCTCTGCAAGCTCCTCTGCAGCTCCCACTGGGCTAAGCAGGATTAACCACACATGTCCATGCCAATGACGTCTTTCCTGGTGTGTGCCAGCTGTAGGATGCACAATTTTGCTCGCAGGCCCATTTGCTTTGATAAGCTAACAGCAAGAATTTGCACACTGTCTCTTAAGCAAGGTACAAAGTAAATTCCACCTCACTTAGGCTGTCCAGATCTTTCTGATTTTTATTACCCCTCCCTCACCTTCTCAAACAAGGGCAGATTCATGGATTTTAAAGCGATTACACACAGGGAGCTGCCAGGCACAGAGACTGACAAGTGTATGTTTAATTATGGAACAAATCTCAAGTTATTTTTCCAAATATTTTTCAGTAGCTTACAAAACCTTTCAAAATGATCATGGAAATTCTCAAGACTTCAAAGTCTGGTTCTGTTAATTCAGGCTAAGTATATCTTGCTTCAGGCAACTCAGCAAAAAGCAAGTGAAGCTCAGAACAGCTGATCAGTCATGAAACACTGATGGCATATTTTTCTTTACTATTGCACAATATTTCACATGCTGGACAAATACATTTCTTCAGAGGTGTAGCTAAAACAGAACCTTTAGGGCAAATGCCAGTAATGTTACAATACTCCAGATTGCTAAGGAATAATAAATACGCTTTAACATTGTAGCTAGAATTTCTCTCGCTAGCTTTCAGAGCAACAGTAAAATGGCATGCAGTCCTATATATGTGCCATAGCTCTCAAATCATAACCTCAGAATAAAATTCTTCTTTTTTTTCCCCCCAAAAAATACTTTTCTAAACAATTTTAGAAATTGGCCGTCTTCAGAGAACACAGAGTTCCCAGCTGACTCTTCAATTTTTACAGAACTATTTTCATAGGGCTATTTTCATACTAAATCTTGTTGAATCAGCCTGAAGCTAGACAGACACTACCATAACAGACAAAATGCAGAGAGAGAAATGTACCCATTCTGAGCAACTGCACCCCCCTGCCTCTACAAAAACTTCCACTTGTAAAAGCAGAAGTTTCTGTTTCAAAGTTGCTAGTTTTAAAAATCAACAACCCAGCCTAAGCTTCAGAACTTTTAAGAATCAATTGTGTATCAAGAGGGAGCAGAGGGAATTTCATGACCTGCCCTAGCCCCAGAGAAAACATTCTTTCCAGGCCTTCCCAGCCGCTCTTCTCCACATAATTAACATGTGCTGTGCAGTGGGCACTCCCAGACTTCATCTTCTACAATTCAGGAGGGAATGTAAGAGAGGGCCACTTCATTTGCACTCATTTGTTTGCCTTTCCTCCCTCTTTGAAACACAGGAGAGATGAAGAAATTCAGAGGGACTAGGGAACAGGAGTGCAGCCAGAGATCGAGATGGATATAGATTAATACATGCCTGAAATATCTCCTGGAAAGAGAGGAACAGCAGTACTATCTCCCAGATGATAATTCTCTATCCCCCTTCTTCCAACTGGCTGAAAGACACTTACCAAATACATAAATATGCTATTATTCCTAAAGGAGAAAGAAGAATGAGGCTTTCCTAAGTGAATAAGTCTAAACCAGAATGTATTAGAAATGCTGATTGCATTTGTTTCCTAGCGTAATGTTTCTTATCAAATTACTCTAATGAATTACTTCTTACTGTAATTTAAATTAATTTTACATCAATATAATTTTATTTTAGACTTACTGTGATTACCTAGTCTGAATCTACTCTCTGTCAGTTTGAAACCATTCTCCCTTGCCCTATCCCTACATGCCCCTGTAAAAAGTTCTCCAATTCTCTTTTAGGCACTGGAAAGAGCTATAATGCCTCTCCAGAGCCTTCTCTTCTCCAGGCTGAACAGCCCCAACTCTCTCAGCCTGCCTCAACAGGAGAGGTGCATCTTCATGGCCCTCCTCTGGACTCATTCCAGCAGGTCCATATCTTTCCTGTGCTGGGGGCTGCAGAGCTGGATGCAGCACTCCATACTCAATTTCGTATACAGTTTTTACTTTTTTATTTTAAATTATCTGAAGTTAAAAACAGAGTTATCAAACAGAACAGAAAGGGAAGCATCTGATCTGCTCCACCGCTCGGCATGCACAAACAATGTCCTTCACAAACCCATTGCTACCCAAAGGTTCCCATCAAACACCGCATTTCCTCTGGTCTTTTCAGATGTCTGGTATTATAAAATTTCCCTCCCTATTCAAAATGGCACATTTTCATCAGCAAAGCCATTGTCTGCCGTCTCCCACTGTTTACTGGCAGAAACTCAGAACCTGAAGATCCAAACTCTGAGAAACTTCTATACTGAACTTTGTAATTCAATTTTCCCCTCTGCTGTAGCCAAATGGCCTAGGGGCTTTGACGCTTCAAGGAGAACCATGATGGGCCCTCTCAGATCCGATGCAGGATGCCATAAAACCACCTTTTTTCAGAACGAAACTCTACGAGGAAGTGACAAGTTCTATCTGCTTCCAGAACAGCTGATGCTCCTACATCCCTGAAGTGCTTCTGAAAGAAAATCCCCCATGTGATTGAATCTTTTCCTTGACTAGCTGTAAAACAACAAAGAAGGTAAAGTCCTACTCATCCTACTGAACCCAACTAACATCCAGTTGTGGCTTTTCCAGTTATATTTGTCATCACAACACAACACACAAAATTCCCTGTGTTCTAACCACTAACTACCCCTGCTTACGGCAAACTTCCACACATCCACTGAAACTCACTGCTTCCTGAACTCAGGAAAACACATGGTATGTCATGAGCAGAGGCTGCTTCACGCCAGTCTGACAGGACAATCTTTTTCTTGCTTACCCCCTTCCTATCAAAGGGTGTTTTGACCAGGCAGTGAAACATAAGATCCCATCAGAACATCCTCCCCCCAGAAAGAAGCCATCTTTGCAATGAGTCATATGCTATTCCCTAGGAGAGATGGATAAAGTCAGCACTGAACTTTTCATAATGGCATAAGACTGATCCCTGTCTGCATCTCCTATGTGTAATGTAGCCAGTTTAAGGTCTTTTCCCCTCAAATTGCTGGGAGCACACAGCTCCTGCACCTGACCATTTGCAGATCACACCAAGTAAGTTTGCCAAACCTTTGGAGGATGCAGAATACAAATGGATCCAAGAGGGACACAAAACTACCCTACACACTTGCGAAGTTATTTTCCTGTGGCTAATAAAAAATAGCATTGGATCACAGATTTAACATTTATTTTTTCTGCTGGGAGGACGGAACAGCTCTAAAGTAACTACAAGTTTCAGTTCTGTAACCTCACCCGACGTGGGCATGTGGAGAACAGGTATAGTTATGGTTTTCCAGGCATCTGATCTGCTGTAGCAGCAGCTTGGTCCAGAGTTTTCCACACTAAGACTAAGAATCTTGAGATGGCATCTTCCACTTGGGATTTTTTTGTGGTGTGGAAAAAATCCCCCAAGTAACTGACTTGAGTGAAATAATTGGATAAAGTTCAACAGTCTTTGTTCTGTGTGAGGAGGGAATAGATGAACATAAGGAACCTGCTCCACATGAAGATTCAGGGCGTTTTGATAAAAAAAAGAAAAATCCATTCAACTGCTCTGAAGGTACAAGATCTATCAAAGCAAACCAAGTAGCATTCTTCTATTTTGTCATGACTAATGAATAGAAGAAAGCTCAACAGTCTTCTCTTGCTCGAACAACCTGAAAAATTTCCACCCCACACTCAACAACAGCACCAGACTGGGTACAAGTCTGTAATTGCCTCTTTTTTTGCATCAGCTGCCTGAAAGGGCATTAGACAAATGTTGAACACCAACAATGGAGGAGAAAAGGCCAATGACTAGGGAGAATAACTACTCTCCATGTAAAAGCTTATGATTTTACAGTCAAAAAAGTGCTGCTGGGCAAAGAAGGCAATGAGAGAGGACACAAAGGTATACACAATGTTCACCTCCAACACAGAAAAGCAGCAGTGTCTCCAAATTGTTTGACATGCCTCAAATCACAATTCATCATATGTACAATTATAAAAGAAAGAAAAAGGATGGCATATTTAAGAGAATTATTTCCACATTCGATAAAAAAGAAATCCCTTTTGAGTTCAATAGCAAGCACGTGTTTAATGACATCTAAATGAGATGTTAAAAAACCCTGTAATAAAGAAATGCAGGGATATCACATTTACATACCCATCTGCACATTTCATTTTTTTCCAAGTGAGAGGTTTTCTCGGCAGTATTTAACTGCTCACTATCTATTTTACTCCAGTCCTGGTTATTTTTACTCCAGGGAACAGGTGGTGTGTCTGCTAGCTGAAGCCCACAGACACCTAAATGTCAAAAAAGCCAGTGAGCTATGACTTTAAGAACGTGCTTACTTTCAAAAACATAGGAGTATTTTTCAGTAAGTTGGGACATTAACATTCAGAAGAGAGTGCCTCAGAGTTATCTTTTTTAGAGGATGGAAACTGAAACTGAAAATACTCCAGGACCACTCTTATGACAAAAAAAAAAAAGAGAAGAAAGTGAGCAGATGACAGAGACCAGGATGGAAGAAACCACAAGCTCCGTCCCCTCCAGAATAAGGGCCCAACTTCTGCTGGGTGCAGATAGGGACACACCAGCCAATGCAGAGCTACAAATATTTGATAGTTGGGTAGCCAGACATGGAAGTCCTGGAAGGAGGAACGAATGTCCCAATCTCGCCAGTACTCAGCCACATGACCACCCAGTGTACTGCCACGGAGAGGCTCTGGCGAGCTGCAGCCAACAGCAGGTTCCCAGGTCGTGGCCTCTTCTCTCTGCAAACCCCAGCCCCACCCCATTGCAGGGCACCAGCACAAACCCTGCTGATGCACTGGCCGGGCGGGTGCCACCTTTCAGCCTCCCACTCCTCCACATATGCAAAACAGTTTCGTTACTAGTAACACTTGGCATCTGATCAGGATCTCACCCTGCCTTCTTGTACTTAAAAGATATCTTACGATTAATTAAAAGAAAGTGAAATTTGCCCAAGAAGGGCAAATGATTTTATTGGAAATGTTTATGATTCTCTTTCTTTTTACTGCAGGAAGAGAACGGTACCCCTTTGCATCCTTTACTAGCATAAACCTAACAATTAGTATTTAACCTTGTAAATATAAGCAATAAAAAGATCTTGATATTCAGCCAACAGACTGATTAAGATAACAAAATTAATTTCAACTGTCTGGAGAAAAAAAAAAAACAACCAAACAACCCAACAACCAACCAGGTTCATTTCTCTAGGCTAATTTTAATCTGATATGTAAGCACAAAAAGATCAATAGATTTGGAAATGAGAAAAAAAAAAAAAAACCTCAATTCCAGATGAAAAAGAAGACAGAAAAAATGAAGTTTAACTTGTTCCTCTGGGGAAAAAAAAGCAAATACAAGAAAACTAGAAAAATTCTTAATACCAAAAGTACTTTACAGCAGCTACCAATAAAAGCGACATACTTAGAGGAAGTTTAAACAAAAGACTGCAAACTAAAGATTGGGTTAACATTCATTTTACAGCAAGAATCTAGAAATCATTTACAAAATTGAGACAAGATGTTTCTATAGAAACAAGCAACAACACAAGAAAAGCAACAGCACTGGATTCCCTTTAGTCAGCTTTTACAGCAACTCAAGCTGAGAACCAACAGTTGCTGGAAGAAGCTCCAAAATACCAGGAGAGGTTTTGTGTTAAAGAGATAAAAAGGCTTTTCCAGATACTTTAACTTGTGTATGGGTAGAACAGAGCTACAAGAATAGAGGCTTCCCTTGATAAGCACAAAAAATGACCCATCATTTCAGGAGGAAATTCCCCACTAATACAGCACCAGATGACAAAGTGTGAAAGCCAGGAACCTGGCACAGGAGAGTCCATGGGAGAGGAAACCTGCCTGCCCCTGTGTCAAGATCTACTGCCCCTCTCCTCCACTTCAGGATGCTGTTTACACTCTTATGCTCCTGCTACTGTCCCTGTAACTTGATCCCACCCATGCTGCAATTTTACATAGAGACTAAATCAAATGCAATATCTAATCCATCTTTTCATTACACCTGCAACACTTAATTTCAACTGGATTTCATTTATCAAGGTGCCCCACTAAAACTGGTCAGCTTGACTCAGCAAAAAGGTTTGCAATCCCTGTACATTCAGCGTGGTATCAAATACACTGGCTTGCTGAAAAGCAACAGCTGTTAATTTTGCCTCTTTTAAAGAGAGGATATTTCTATTCACTTCTATCTCCAGAATACTTTTTTCTTTAAGAAAGTAGGATCTTCCCATCATTCAAACAGAGCATATTATCCTATCTACTGTAGGTACTACAGGTATGTTTGAAGGGTTGGGCTTATTTTCTTCAAATGATGTTAAGCCCCAGAAAACTTAGTAATGCTTTTTAGGAAGTTATCATCACCTATTATTTTATAGTTATGAACCTCTGCAATAGAGTTAAATTATATGTAGAACCAGAACAAATTTGGGATTAAGTCCTCCTTGTCAGGTATGACTACTTTTGGAAACAATTTCCAACAACTGTGAGCAGGAGAAACCTACAATTTTCAGATTATCTCAGTGTGGAATAAATTAGAAATAGCTTTCCAGCCTTAGGCACTACAAGTTCCACATATACAAGTGTACTTTAAAACATTCTTAGTCATTACTGACTTATGACTGAAATTATAGCATTCTGAGCAACACAGCACACATCCACCCAACAGTCTAATGAAGATTTTACACAAGGGATACCACAGGTCTGTTGATATCATTCTCTAGCTCTGTTTCTGCTCATCCTCCCCATTCTGGAGAAATACTAGTGATACTGTGAAGTTGTTAAAAAAGTTCAGGACTTGAACTTAGTTAAGACACCCACATCTCCTCAACAAAATTCTCAATTCTTAAAGCCCTTTTTTAACAGCACCTCTAAATCTGAAGCCACCTATTAGAAGATAAAATATTCCACTCACAGCCATAAAACACTGTTCAAAATAATAATGAAACATCCCAAAGGCTTACAAACTCGGGTTAATGAAAAGGTGACAGTCTATGCTAATTTATCTACTTGCAAATACATGCATCACATATTAACTCTCCACTTAAACATTCTCTAGAAGCCTTGGTTTTACACTTGAACAGCACTGTGGATTCTGTGTATCCTAAACCAGCGTGGAGATCCTGGCCTCACTGAAGCAACTGGGAATTGTCACTGCATTCAACTTCAATTACAAGGAACTAAACCCCATTCCTGCCCAGACAGGGAACAGCCCACAGTTCTCAGTACAGAAGGCAATAACCGTGCCACAGCTGTCAGGAACTCCACTGTGACACACAGCTTGGCCTCAAAGTCCCTATGAACAGACAGGGTGCTGTGCATCCCACTAATATCACCTCATGGCCTGCTGTAGAACATGTGCAGGATGCAAGCAATGCAAATGCAGGACTTCTACATCAACTTTTATTAATACACGCTCAAGCTTTTCTATTCTTATTTAATAGTTTAATTTATAGGGGTTGATGAGATTTAGAATGCAGTAATGTGACAGTGGCTAACCTATTTTAGGAAGTGGGTTAGAGAAGGAGGTTTGAGCTCCTTATCTCTAGTGATGCTGAAAACACAGGACAATTTATGTGTCTGACTAATAACTATCAACAGTTAGGAAAAATTGTGAACTTGCAGGGCAAAGCAGCAACCTACTCCCATGGCTTCAGGAACAGCTGAATCTTAGTGTGCCTTCGTTTACTACTTCTGAACCCCAGCACTGCAATACAGGAGAGGTGGAAGAAACCATCCAGGTCCTGCAGTGCTTTGAAGACTAAAGTAGGTGTAATCCCTTTGCATGCAAACCTACAAAGGATATGAATCAAATTATCATCCAGTTCAGCTTTCAAATCTAATCACAGAAGTAGGTAATTCTACAGTCTATTGCAATAATGAATTCCAAAAGCTATGTATAACATTTAATTACATATCCTTCTATTCTTTCAAAAATGTACCTGCCAGTAATTTCATTAAGCATGCCTGTGCTGACACAATAACAAGTTTCAATAAAAAATTAAAACCAGAGGGTTTGGCATTATTAAACAGATTTATTTCCTACAGAATACTCTCTCTTTAAAAAAAAAAAAAATTAAAGGGCATACACATCATTATTTAGGTACTGCTTGTCAGGAAGGTATTCTTTTAGTGTTATGTTACATGGTATGACCTTACACATACTGTATGTATTTTGCAGGAAATGGGAAAAACCAAATCACACCCAGGTTTGCAGCCCCAGATTCTCACCTTTAATGTCCCTCTCAAAAAAAGGCCAAAGGATTTGCTCTCATGCAGGCTTTACTTTGCAGCAGATGAGAGAAATAGGAATTTATACCAACACCAAAGCAGATTTTGACTCCTTTCTTTAGCATCGCTCAAATCATTAAAGTGGCGCACACATTTATAGTTCAGGAGGGAACAGAGAACAGGAAAACATGGGCTGAGGACCAGAGTCTGTGTTAGCAGTGCAAATACCCTCAGCAAACACAGCGACAGCTCTGGGCCTCCACGAAGGACTCCAATAAGGACCTAGCCTGGAAACAGGATCCCTGCCCGTTGGAACGGCAGAGGTCAGCAACAATTCCTCCATGAGAGCAAAAAGGGCAGGGGAAACCAATTATTTTGAAAGAAAACTGAACACACTCACGAGAGCAAAAAAAGGTACAGAGTTTATGACAAGGCTTGGTGACACAGGAGCCCCTCCAAATCAAGCTACATGTTTATTCTTCTCTTGAACAAGAGAATCTGGGACTCTCCGTCAAAGTTTGCAGCAAGTATAGGTACCACCAACTCCTTGCGTCTTCCCTACACATAAAAATAAAGCAATACTACTTATTTATCCAATTATTATTATTTTTACTGTTATTTTATCCAATATTTATATTCCCTATGTGTATTAATTAAAGGCAAGTGATATTCCTTATTTCCAAATCTAGTTTATTATTTGCCCTCAGTATGCAGAAAAACTACTCCATGCTATGACAGTGAAACATATCCAATAAATAGGAAGGATTTTCCTCTTCCTTGTGGCCTATTTAAAATTTCTGCTTTGCTATCCTATTGCTACACCCCAACTCATCAGAAAAGGCCGGGATCACTAACTGTGCCTAGGAAAAGTGGAAAGAGAGTTTGTCAGCCAAGTGTGGCTGTGGCAACCCAAGCAGTACCTTTACCAGTTTCATGTGAAAATGTGTTTAGGCAACACTGGAAGGCAGTTCTTGAGCCTGCACCATCCCCTGAAACCACAACACACCCGTCGCTAAGAAGCAGTTGTAAACTGCAGGGAAAAGCTCCTTGGTGAGGAATTACAACTAGTTTGAGCACAGTAATACATGAGATGATCAAATACAACTTTTTAACCTCTCTTTCCAGGGAGGACAGCAACCAGAACCAGCAAGTACTCCTTACTTGCCTCCTGTGATATCCTGCAGGAGGGCTTACAGACACAGAGAGAACTCTGAGCCTCTCTTGGTGAATCTGTCCTTACCCTACACTCGGGCATGTGCTCTGCTCTGCCCCATTTTTCTAGAGAAAGGGGCAGGAAGATGCACCGACTTACGTCAATGTGACTAAGTGAATTCTCAAGTACCAGAATCTTTCAGAGCGGCCCGCTTCTAGGTGTAATGTCAGGCAAGTACTACCAGACACTTCCCAATATTGAACTATTTCAGTTGTGACATGGCTCACTTATGCTTAAGTAAAGAGGATCTTACAAGAATTTTCAACAAATGATTAACGAAATCAAAACCATCCGGAAATTACTTCGGGATATGCCCCCGCAGCTGTTTGCCCCTGTGTAATCATCAGTGCCAGTGCATTTCAGAGCAGATCATTGCATTCTACTACTGTGTATGAAAAAGGTTGTGATCTTTTTTCCTTTAAATGAAACATCAATAAAGGTGCATTAAGAGCACTGCCTTTGTCTAAACACCGGGACGATGCTGTCTGCAAAACAAAAGAGTGCCTGGAAAAGCAGTTTACAGCTAACAATAGCGAAACGGCTCCTTTGATTCCCCAAGCAAAAAGCCCACTTCCATGCCATAAAAATACAAATCCTGAAGCAGACCAAAAAAAAAAAAAAAAAAAAGAAGGTTTTTTTCCTCCAATTAAAATATATTACGTTTCCTAAGTAATACAGAGACGAAAAGCTTAAAATACTTAAGTGAACGACCACAAGCGCTGCACTAGTGGGGAATTCCGCGGATGGCAAGAACACCCTGGTTATTTCCAACGAGATACATGTGGATGCCGTGCCGGGACTACCCTTGTACATCTGCTCCCATTTTCTTCCAGCCGGACTAAGCGTCCCGGCGGGAAGAACGAGGGTCAGGCGGGCCCACTGGCGGGATACTCCAGCACCACGCGTGGGCAGCCCCACGCAGGTTGCATAAGCCCCGCCGCAATGGAGCGTTACCCGGGAGCGGCTCACACGAGTGGGCTGTACCGGGAATGCCACGGGAGAGGAATCAAAAGGCGTCTCCGCTTTTCTGTTGTTGCCCGACGGCGCGGGCAGCCCCGGAGCCGCGGCCCGCCCTCCCAGACCCCTCACCGGCGGGCACCCACCTGCTCCTCCGGGCGCCGCCGGTGCCGGGCGGCCGCCGCTTCCCGCTCGCATTCCCCGAGCGGCGGCGGCGGCGGTGGCGGCGGGAGCTGCGGCGCCGAGCCCATGGCTCCTCCGCGCCGAGCGGGACCGAGCGCACCCGCGCTCCCGCCTGCCGGGGCGGGACGGGGCCGTCACGGGGTCCGGGGGAGCGGCGGCAGGGAGGGAGGCAGGGAGGGAGGAACGGAGGGAGGAACGGAGGGAAGAACGGAGGGAGGGCGGCGCCGCGGGAGCGGGGGGCGGCCCCTGGCAGCGGGGGCCCGGGGCGGGGATGGGGGGTCCGGGGCGGGGAACCTCCTGGTGGCGGCTCCCGCTTCTGGCCGGGCAGCTGCTCCCTGCTCCTTAAAGCGAAACATAAACCACCCCAAGCACCCGATTTCTAAAGCTTTTGTTAAAAGCAGGACGTGCCAGGTGTTAATAAAGCGTTAATTTTAGCACCACTCCTCGTTGGTGTGTCCCCAGGGAGGAACGGCTGCCTCTTGGCAGTGCGAGATGTGGCATTTGCTGTTCCTCCCTCGGGAAAGAGGAAACGCTGGCCTCGCTCTTCCGAAGCTGTTTGGATCGGGTTTTCTGTTCTTTAAAAGGAACTAATACACACCAGGAAGAAGGAAACGCAACAGCAGACCCCGAAGATAAGACTTAGTGTATGGACCATGCCGGCGGAGGTTTAGATTGGATTTTAGGAAAAAATTCTTCACTGAGAGGGTGGTCAAGCATTGGAACAGGCTGCCCAGGTGAAATCACTGTCCCTGGAGGTATTAAAAGATGTGTAGACGTGGCACTAACTTGGCAGTGCCAGGTAACAGACTCTGTTAACAGACTCAGTCATAAAGGTCTTTTCCAAGGGATTCTCTGATTCTGTGTTAATGAACTGCCACTGCACAGGGCAGTATGCCTGGCTCCTGCTTTAAGCACCACTGTCCCTCTGTAGAGAAGCCTCACTCCTGCCAACCCTGCATGCCTTATGCATTCTATCCACCACAGCAAAGGAAGGAGGGAGTCTGAAAGTGAAGCTGGATTTCAATGTGTAGCATTCCCAAGCTGTGGTGTGACCACTGTTGTCATCTTCATGCATCTTTTCTCCTCATCCAGTTCAAGTATTACTGGTGGCAAGTGTGCTTGATTCAGTTTTCTTTCCATAAGCAATTAGTGGAAGTGCTAACAGGTTGTGTAACAGTAGGATTCAGTGGAAATCAGACATTCGGATTAATATTACATGGCTTTCTGGTGGCTGGGTGTGGATTCCACTGTCATTTGGAGAAAATTCTACCTGGTGTTTGCTTTTCCTGTCATTATCGTTGGGCAACAAACAGCAGTAGACATAGCACACCTAAAACCATCACAAAGAACCACTCAGTGCACTGCGGT
This sequence comes from Corvus moneduloides, assembly GCF_009650955.1. Lineage (NCBI taxonomy): Eukaryota > Metazoa > Chordata > Aves > Passeriformes > Corvidae > Corvus > Corvus moneduloides. The sequence continues at coordinate 45,488,576 of NC_045480.1, read as the reverse complement.
ATAGTCACACCTTCAGACTACAAGCAAGTGTTCTTCCTGAGTGGGGAGCAATACACAAGACACTGCACCAGCCAGGCCCCTCGGTTTGGCTCCAGGGGCTGAGGGCCAACACAGGGACAGCTGGAACTGGGCACTGGGGGAAGGGGCCACTGCTCTGCCTGCCTTGCTTTGCTTGGCTGTGGCTTCTCATCCTGATGGAACAACTGGCCCAATCTGCTCCCCAAGGTTCAGGGTGGCCAAAAGCAGTTTGCCTTGAAGACCTGACTAACTGCTTGCCCAGAGTTCTCATCCATGATCTGTTTGTTTGTTAGTATTTTTTCTGATGAACAGGAAGAGGCTTGAAGAAATATCACACTGTTTAGACAGCGACCATAAACTACTGCAGTCCTGCTGGCATGCAAAATTACTGGACACAAGAAAAAAATCCTATGGACTTCACCACCAAGTGCTGCGGTGATATATCTCTGTGCAGAATATGACTGCTCAGCAGCAGTGTAGTAAAACATCCTCGAGGTTCTCTGCTCCGTGGGCGATTTGTGAAGAAATGAAGTGTCACACATAGTACTGACATTCTGTAAAAGCCCTCTGGAAAAAGTCTTAGTTAAAGCATAGATTAGGTGTCTCTTTCAGTGAGCTTTTTGGTACATTTAAATCCATAAACCTTTGCTGGTTTGTGGATCACAAAAACATGCATTAGAAATTTTTTAGAAAAAGTTTATGCTGAGGCCACCCGTGTCCTTTGCAGCACAGCCTCTGACCCCACTGCCTCTTGGGGACCAGTAACCATTCTGTGAGAAGTAGTAAAATGTATGTTGGCTGTCTTGGTGCTACTTTTTCTTCCTTACTTATCTGCAGTCCCCCTGGTTTGATGTTATCTCTTTGTAGACAGAGATTCTTCCATTAATTCTGCAGTAAAGGAAAGTTTATCATATTTCTTAAAAAGCCACACTCCTTCCTACTGCAGCTGGCAGCCTTTGACTGCTTCTTCACATTGAGCAACTCAGTGCACTGGAACTGCCCCTGGCTCTCTGGCATTCTCCATTTGTGAAAGCACCTCTGGGGTAACAGATCCAGTGCTCAGGAAAAGGACAGGGACTCAGAAGCCCTCGGTGAGGTCTCTTAGGATGCATTCACCATTGCAATCTGTGCAACTTCACTAACCTCAAAGAAACCCGTTCCCCTCCATAGCAAATGCTCACAGAGCAACCTTTAGCTCTTCTTACAGTGAACTTTCTGAGGCTTCATGTGCTCTATGCACTGGTGCCTGGGTCTGTGAATTTAGCTGAGCTGCTGCAAACTACTCTGACTGTTTCTCTTTTGGCTTACTGAAATTTGGATTTTTTCCTGACATTTACAAGTGTGTGGTAGCTTCATAAGGATCTAATCACAAGAACAAGCTGAAGGATCTGTCAACAAAGGAGATCCCCACAACTTAGCAACTTTCAAGATCACTGTCTGAGGGAACTTTCCCACCTCCCTAATGCCCTCTGGACATGGCTGACCTTCTGATGGTGCCTCCTCCCAACAGCAATACTTTCAGAAAATACAAGGATAAATCCCAGTGTAACTTAAGTGATAGGCAAAAAAGCAATGTGCCAAAAAAAAAAAAAACCAAAAAAACCACAACAAAAAAAAAACCAAACAAAAAAACCCAGATGCAAGCTAAAGGGCAGATTCTGCAAAAATAATTGTTTCGCATGGGGCAACTTGTAGTTGATTTGTAAATACGTGTACAGTCAAAATATCTCCCAAGGAATAAAGAGAGCTCACCTTGCACAACTCTGTTTTTTGGGGTCCCTAAGGAAAGTCAGAACCTCATGCTAAAAATGTATAAGTAAAGGGGTTTTGTGAAAAACAGGTGCTTGCAGCTGGAGGAAGACGGAATACTGCAGCTTTCAGAGCTGAGCCCACTGGCCTTGCAGAAACACAGCTCTAGGCTGCAAAACACAGACATAGCTGGAACAAGTGGGATTAAACTCCCTCTATTTGCCTCTAGCCAAAGCCAATAGTAGGTGGTGGGGAGAGAGTAACAGATGCTGCAGTGATACTTCTTGAGAGTATTCTTGTGGCTTTCAGTAGTCAGAGGTTCAAAGACTTCCTGATCCCGGGTGCAGAGTTGGATAATGAGAACAGTATTTTAAAGGCAGCAGAGGAAGGCATGCTACCACTGGGATCACATGCAGCTGAGTCACACATGGAGCTTAGACTGGTCTTGTTGCCCAGGGAAATGTATCCCATTCATCCTGCACTTTTATTTTCATGCTCCTAGCATTCACTAATGTCTGCTTAGGCTGCTGTCATGGCTAGGGCAGTGAGCCCCCTCTCTAGGACATCAGCTGCTCCTGCCTTCAGGAGTTGCCCATCCCAGCAACCTGCCTAAGGGCATGAAGGCAAAGCTGAAGCCTGCCAGAGTGCAGTTTGATGATACGACAAAACCAGGTTTTGGCCACTTAATTCCATATCAGAAAGGACATCGCCATGTAGCACACAGACACAGCTTCCTAGTTCAAACAGGTCAAACATTTTTGATGGATTAGTATCGTGTATAAAGGTCTTATACCAGAGCAGGCACTGTGTGTCCTCTCTCCCACCTGGCAGAAAGCTGGCATGAACACTCACCATCAGCCTAAAATCAGCATAAACTAGCCAATTCAAGAGATACACATTTGTGTGCTGGCATCTGCCCCAGACCAAGCCTTTGGATTTACTCCTAACACAAAACTCATCCTTGTGGAGACTCAGAAGGGACAGGAATTAGATACAGTGTATGTCCAGAGTTCTCACCTGCTTGCCACCTGCCGCTTTCTATCAGTGGCAACTCAGCTAACTTCCTTTGGTAAGTATGTGGTTAAGAACTTCAGAAAAAAAAACCACCCAAAACTTTTTTCCCCTCTTTATATGCATCCAACAGATAAAACTGACTTCAGTATGAGATTCACTCAGGTTGCTGACTGCAAAGTTTAATCCAAATCTTTTCAATCTCCAGAGTTCATCTAAATATTAAAAGACTTGGAAAAAACAGAGGTTCTTTAAACCTCTGTTAATGGAAACTTTTGTCATAACTGGTAAAAGGTCAATGTGGTTTTATACAGTATAATGGATTTACTGATGAATGGAACATTTCGAACTCTCTGATGGGTTTTATCTGCTTTATATTCCAGATGTAAATATAAGTAAATTCTCTAAACTCTCAGACAATTTGTCCAGTATGACCGTGCAGCTTATGGTGGTCATTGCAGCTCTTACATGGATTTTTGAAGTAAAGCTGTTAAATTCTGTAATTTCCTTAGATCCTTCAAGCATATTAAGAAATACAAGAAAGGGCTTTTCCAGCACCAGATACAAAGTGAACTGGAAGAAATTGGAATTCAAAACATGAAAATATATTAAAGGATACTGAATAAAAATGAAATGAAACAATTAATTTGGTTCCTTTTTCTTCCATGTATAATGACAAAAGGACACTGAAGATCACCTCACATTAGCAATATCTATTCTCCAACAGTTGATATGTGTCATGCAATCTCATTTAAGGGTCAAAGCAAAATATACATGGGCTCATATATACAGGCTCAGAAAGGGAGAAGCAAAACTAATGGAGAAGTTCTATTACAAGAGGTCACCTGGAGCACTCCTAGACATTGCAGGGTGGTTTTCTGTAGTACCTTTTCTAATGCATTTGCCAGTGTAATTTTTTCTTTTTAAACGTTTCAAGTAAATTCTGCCATTTCCCTTGGATATTATTTCACAGTATAAAAAATCTGACAAAAGGCTCTTTCCTGGCTATCAAGTCTAAAAATTCCCTTTTTATTTCATTCTATTTTTAGGTTACATTAATATGTCATCCTTGATGAGAGGCTGATTTTCTGCATAACCTGCTTGAATGATCAATATGTACCTCCACCCTATTAGAATTAGTAGGCTTTCAAAACAGAACCTTAACTTTGCTTACTTCAATTGCTCTGGTCTTTTGTAATTTATTACCTTTCTTCTTGGCTACCACCTCAGAAGTGAGTTTTGACTTTTTTATCTTGCCATGAGCCTTTTGTAAGTATTTACTCCACTGCAGTATAAGCTCAGAGCAGGCAAAAAATATTTGGAAAGTGTATAGATGGTCCAAATTCACAGCCGGGTATTTATGTATTACTTCAGGACATGGGAATATGGGTCCAGTTTGCTGCTTGCTGCCACTTACAAAGCTCTTGTGCTTCCAGCGGTTTTCCACAGGAGTAGAGCGCTGCTTTTGTTTTTGCGGTGCTTTTTGCTGTGTTGCATAGCAATAAGACTGTTCCCTCAGTTCAGCTGTAAGTTGAAATAAATCTGATGGGGTACTAATACGATGCTTTATCTTTACAGCGCCACCACACCAGTTTCACAGCTCCCTCCCTGCCTCTCCTTTCCTCATCCATCCTGGTGGCCCATTGCCCTCCCACAGCTGCAGGTACATGGAGAACCCTGCTGTGGGCCTGGAGAGAAACATATTGGCCAAGTATGACAAAGAGCTTGTGATCAGTCCTAGCCCAGTCCTGCAAACAGTTTTGTTGCCACTAAGCCAGGATGGAGCTTTGAGTCATAGGAACAGAAACAAATGGCTCAAGGCATGAGAAAGAGAAGGGAGAGGACAACTCCTTAATAAGGCACTGGTGCTGAACACTCCACACTGAATCTATGACCTCATCCCCAACATTTAATTATGCTTGCTCTCCTCCACTGAGAATCTTTGTGTTTACATGAAAAAAAAGTCTTTGTTTTGTTTTTGTTTTGAGGACAAGGATATTTTGCCAATGAGTACTTTAATAAGTATGGGCTTATAATGCAAAATTTGTTCAGCTAAAATAAACCGTAAGCTTTCCTTAATGTGCTGTCATTTGTCCAAGTGCAAGTAAGGACAAGCCAGAATAGTAGGCTGCTGTCTGGGGGGTTTGTGTGTGCATGTGGGTTAAATCTCATGGGGACAAATGAATTATGGTTTTAAACAATTCTGAGCATTATAAAACTAAACTACGGAAAGAGCCAAGGGGATATATGCCAGCAGAAGAACCCTTTTGGTTAAAACTGGGAAATATCACCTTAATTCCCGATTAAAATCCTGAGCACCCAAGCAAACAAAAGTGATTGTGGTAGCGTGATTTTCTCAAAGAAATATCAATGCGTATATATGTGCATGATAAGGAAGAGGGATGGCCTTACTCAAAGTGCTTCTCTGAGAAGGCTTTCTGGCCCCCCAGGGTGGGCAGATGAACATCAGGAGAAAGACTGACGGAGTCCCCATACAATTAATGTTTTGTTTTTAGCCAAGCAACAGAGACAGTATTTTATTTTCTGACAACAGCAGCCTGTGAGAAAGCTCCGTGTGTGTGCATGTGTGCAAGACTCGAGCTGGGTCTGAGGAGTCAGGGCTATGCTTGGTGGTGACTTGAGTTTACGTGGCCCCAGTTTCATTTTCTGTAATTAATTTAATGTAGCTACAAATCTGAGACGGTTCATTCAAGGGAGTTATTAAAGATTCAGAAAGGCCTAAGTGATATGGTTCAAACTTGATTTTTTTTTTTTAACAAGGCCTGGTTATTTGAAGGTCTCACATATTCTTGTGTTTCAGGGAAGGGAGTAATAAATGAGGATTTTTATCTTGGACTAATTTAAGGCTTTCCATAAAATTATGTGAATAATTCACAATTGATAATTTATTTGATTAATTTTACCTCTCTTCTTTGCTAATTGTCCCCAAGCAGAGCAAGTTTTCCTCAAACATGTTTGTTATTAAAATTTATTTGCAAAGTCTTTCCTTTCAATAAAGTTCTGGGTCTGCAGTTAATTCATGACTAGATCTTTGTGAATACCTGACAGTCATCCTGTGAGACAGGAAGGTAGAGCTGGATACATTTTCGTGGCTGAGGTCCCTTGTTTACTGAATACTCAGTCCCTCAGCTGGGGACCCACTCGAAATGCTCTGGGGGTCTCTTCTGACTTGTGCAACCACCAGATGAAGTGAAGAAAAAGGTAAAGTGATAAATATCACATCTGGTCAACCTGAAGATGTAGCTGGGAAGTGAACTGCATCCCAGCTGCACCGTTGAGTGTGTGGATAAACTGTCCATTAGGAAAGGTAAAGACTGAACCCATTGGCTGTTTGTGGGGTATTTACCAAAATATTTGCCTTGCTTAACATCACCATATCCTTGAAGAGAGGATGCAAGAATCATGAATTTAGTCAAAGAATGTTTAGACACCGAAGGTTGCAGATAACGCAGCATCAGGCTTTTAAAAAGTGTCCTGAGATGTTTGTGAATGTGCAGGGAACACCTACTTGTACCTTTGGGCACTTAGATAACCTTTGAATATGATTAAAATTAATATGATCCATCATCCTTTAAAATTTCTCTGCTTTTTTTTTCAAGACCTGACTACCTACATTTCGCTATGACTGAACTGGGGCCTTCCTAAGGGCCAAATTATAACACTTAGTTCTTGGACAAGGAGAAATGATTACAGATCAAGTCTTTAATGATTTAAACAACAGAGAGTAATAAAATCTGATATTTCTCTATTGAATTGAAAAAACAACACAAAGCAATGCAACAGAGACCTGCTGTGATGACAGGCTGTACTTCAGCTAAATGGCAAGACTTAATTACACTGCCCCAGCCTGAGTTCAGAGTAAACTAAAGACTACCATATGATTAACTCCTCTGTGCTTTAGTAGGAAAAAGGGAGATTGCAAATGGAAGCATCTGGCACCTCTCAGAACTTAATTAAAGAAATGCAAAGAAGCTACTATTGCTATTACAATTGCTCCTTGGGGCAACAAAAGACAAACATAGTAAGTAGGAAAGGAGAAGCTCTGGAATATGAAGGAACGCTCCCCAAACAAATCCTGAATAACTGAGTTTTTCATGGCTGTCAAGCCTTCTGTTCCTCATCTCCTGAGCAAATTTGCCTAAATATTATATACTAAGATACTGAGAATACTGAATGAGTTCTGCTTTGAAATTACTACTATTTTTTAGACTTTGTTTTTCCTTTCACTTCAGTGTTGGGGACTGAGTGTAAAATATTATTATGAACCTACATTAAAGCAGCAGCTGTTAAGTCTTTGAAGCTGCTCAGGGCTCATGATTCAGCTTCAGTGAAGGTTGTACTTAGACTCAATGCCTAGTTGACTTATTGCCTAATTATGGAGAGCTGGTGTACTTAATAAAAAACCTAACTGAAGTATTTAGCTTTTAAAATTCCCTAGGATTTTTTTCCCTTATCAGATTATTTTTGTACTTCATGTTCAGGGAGACATCCAAACAGAACACAATAAATTTATTGTTCTCAAAGAAGTGCAAGTCTGTTCTGGTGCTGCATGACTGTTAAGAAAAGGAAAGAAAATGGCTAATTCCAAAGGGAAAAACAATGGAAAAGGAAAGTTACTGAAAAGCTTTTCTAAAATCTGTTTCATGTTCTTGTTTGTTCTTGTTTGTGTCCTTATTCCTCCCTTTTTCATTACTAAAACTGCAAGTCTATAACTTCTAAAAGTATCAGAACATAATAGTATTGGAGTAAAGCTATTTTGTTTATTTTTAACGGGGTTTTCACTCTGGACAGTTGTCCTGGAATATTCATAGTAGCACAGCTTAATCCAGTCCAGTCTTATGGAGACCAGCCTGTCAGACCAGCTCTGCTCATCTAACAGATGCTAAAATAGCCATTCAATTTAGACAGACTCAGGGCAGTGATTTTAAGAGAGATGGTCATTAAATTAAGACAGTCAAAAAAGAGGCAAGCTGTTGAACCCATGCCCGTTTTGAATCCAGAGTTTTGTTTAAAGTATTTGGTGACCTTCCTGGACAAATTTAGCATCCTGTAGCCTTTCCTCTTAAGCACAGTTCCAGCACGACCCAAGAGCCGGCTGCCAGGATGAAATGTGCTGCTGGTGCTCCGTGTGGCTGCAGCAATAGCAGTCAGGGGGGTGGTAGGAAACAGCATTTTGAGGCTTCAAGGAAATGTTTGGTGTGTGCTTGCTAGAGAGAACTGGCACTAAAAGCTACGTATGTCATGCAGGGCTGACGTGACCTTGCCTTTGACACTGCAAATGATCATTTGGAAAGTGTTGCTTTACCTGCAATGCTGCACCTGGAACCTCAGCCTGAACTCACTGACTGTAGAAATTCCCAGTCAGTTTCATCACCTTCTTATAAGCGAGGGTATGGTCAAGCAGAAGAATAATGAGAACTTGTGTTGCTCCAAAGCAGCAGCAAAGCTTGATTGTGTAAAGCAGAAGTTCCTTTATTTTGTAGAGAGAAAATGTCAGAAATTTTAAGAAACACTTATGCCATGTTCTTAAGTATATTGTCTATTAAAGTTTCTGATTTTTAACATTTGGAAATGCAAGTTCTGTGGAATTAAACTAAATCCCACTAAAATTCAAATATTTGTGCAATTCAATGCCTTTCCTGCTTATTTTCTTCATTTTGAGTTTCTTATCAAGTTATATGATAGTTTTTCAATTAGAATTCCCTATCCTTCCTGTCTGATTGTCTTTTCTTTTTCTTTTTATGCCATATAAGAGATTTTGTAACTTAATGAACTTTACAGAGAGGCACTTCTGCAAACCACAGTATAAAATTATGAGGTTGTGTGCTAAGAAGCTGCACTGAATTTTGACTATGATCATCATTATTTTATGCAATTGTTTAGTAATGGCTATGGCATATGTGTGAGCCTATGAAACCACTGAATTCTTTAAAATATCAATCAAATAATGCTTATCACTGTAAGAAACCCCTTACTGATTAAGGCAGACAAAAATATAGACATTATGAAACTTACCGGTGTATTGCACTTACAAATGCACAATATTGATACACCTCTAATCTTGTAAAAAATGTATGTAAGCTTAAATTTTGCTTTTAATCCTTGCTTTGTCATGGAAATATACATTGTCATTTGCAGCTTCAGGACTGGAGTTGGAACCAAGTGATCTCTTTTCTTTGAAGGGAGGTCTGAAAGAGGAATATATGTGCCTGGAAATATATACCAAAAAAATTGGTCTATGATTCCTTAGTATTGTGGTTCCTCTTTGATCCTGGGTCAAATGTTTGGCACTGAGTGGCATTAGGAGGAGTCTCAAAACATGAAGAGGACTGCCTGTTCCTCATCATCTTAAAATGTTTCTGTATGTCCGTGTCTTAGCCTTATCCTCATTCTGTTGTCACCTCTCCCTCCTTTCTCAGTAGGAGCACATTCTCATCCCTGGAGTTGTTTTTTTCTCTTTCCTCTTTGGAGAAACAATCATAAGTCTTTCAACTATTTAATTTCTTTTTAATGATTCAGAGATTGGTGTTTTGCGGTTAATCAGATCCCTGTTCAGGAACCAAGTTCTTTACCATATCAGAAATATAGGCTGAAAAATGGGAAAAAAAAAAAGGAGAAAAAAAAAAGTGACTGGCCTAGTTTTGGTTACCATGGCAACAATGATAAAGTACAGTCCTATTCTCAATTTTAGAGTACTGTTCCTGTAGTACTTTTTGGAATTTATTTGGTAAAGGTAAGAAATTTTCCCCTCTAATTCCTTTTGTAAAGCTTTCTAATACTAATTCTGAATTGAGGGAGAAGTAGAAGTATGGTGGAACTAGCAGGAAGAAAGGTATGAAGGGAGGCAGAGATGACAACAAAGAGAAGGTTAGAAATTGTTCCTTTGTGGAAAGATTTGACCTCAGAAGAAGTTCCTCTGAGATGTGTGATGAAGATCTGTGCAGAGGCCCTCAAACACTTTCATTGTTCCTGGATATTTAGAATAATCCAACTACATTGTGAGGTTCTAAGGCAGAGCAGATAGAGCAAATTTTAAGTGAAGTAGTCTATCTCTGTGGGCAAGAGAAGAGTGCCAGTTTTCATTATAGTATTTGTATTTAACAGCTCAGCTAAAACACATCATGAGAACACTAGCAAAATGTTTCAGATCAGAAATAGCAACAGCATGATTCCAGGATGCTGTTATGTTTCTGGGAATTGCTTATTACTGGACCTGCTTGTTTCTATGACTGCAAACTAATTGAACCTATTGTTTCCAGTTCAGTGTCTGCTTCCAGTGATAGTACAGGGTCAGGCAGAGTCCTGCTGCATGGTGTAGATTAGCACACAATTGCACTTCCTAGAACAGCCAATTCAAGCAAATTCCCTGAAAAGAGTTCTCCTTATCAGAAAGAAATGGGACTTTTAAGCGAGTTTTGTGCATTGACAGGATGAAGTCTTTTGTTGTTTCTAAGAAAGAGAGCTAAATATCTAATTTACTGTTTTCTTGTAAGTGCTCTTACAATCATTACTTGTCCTTTTTTTCCAGTTCACTCACAAGCTTTTCAGCAGAACAGAACTAGGCAGGGTTCAGCAAATGTTCAATAATTGTACATGTATTGCACTAAGGAGACAGAAAGTTCTCTTATTTTAACAAGAAGTAATGTATACTGAAGTGCTTTCTTCAGGAAAGTAAATGGACTGGAAAAATGCAAATGGTTCTAAATGACCCTTGATGGAAAATGAACAGAAATATAAGGCCAAAATGTAGACTGGCTGGTCAGGAAATGAAAGCTCTTCTCTAGTTCCATGTCATCAATACAATATTCCTTAATTACCAACTTAACAGTTGGTGTCAGAGACCTGTCCTGGCACAAAGGCCTTGGCAGCTCTTCCCTATGATCTCACTGTGTTGCTTCTGGGAAAGTCATTACTGTCAGAGAGCTGCTATGGAAAGCAGGGAAAGAACTGAGAGGGTCTCAAGGAAAGATCTGAAGATGTCTGTCCAGGATTGTGTTGGTTGGGGGCACTGCTGTGCACTGGCTACTGACACATGAGGTGGATTTATTTCACTGGAGAAAGAGTTTCAGCTTCCATCAGTATATTGCATGTCACTTACACCTGACATTTACCTAGACATATGTCTTGTCTCAAACTGAGACAAAATACTCATATTAGTCATGCACAGAATAGAATAAAACATTTTAAAAAAGCATTCAACTACAGTTGTTGCACAGATGACTGGCAAAAGAACAGTTTCCAACTCCAACTGTGTTGCCCCCAACACAAATATTTTTTTTCCTCATTTACACCATACGAATGTCTTTAAATTATACCAATTCTGCAGCCTAACTCTCAGCTGGTATGGTGGAAAAGGTGCATCAAGCACTGTGTGTGTTGGATTAAAGCAGCGTGAAAATAAAGGTTTACGAATTCTATGCTTGGGTGTTTTACATCTGTGCAGGAAGCTCTTGCAGGATGAATTGTCCTGCTTGTTTGGTTTATTCATTGTCCAGAACTCTGAGTTTGTGCCACTCAGTGGCTGTCACCTTTTCCATTTCCCTTCTCTGTTGAATTAGATATAAATCACTCACCATCACTCATGTAGCTCATCTGACAAACAGCGAGAAGAAAAATAGTCTGTCTTGCAACCCTGCAAAGAGATTCTGTTTCCCTAATACTTCCACTTATTTGAGGCCAGGTCACTTTCCCTCCAAGTCAATGACAGAAATTCCATTCCCTTAGTTAACAGCAAAATGACCTCCCCAGAACAGATCTAGGTAGATTACATTTTCTCAAACAGAGAGATCCTTGCTCAATAATACCTTACAACTCATATAATCATTACCTGAAGTTTATTTTTGCCTACACGTCATTTTTAAACACAGAAGCCCGATGCCCAAGTGCCACCTGGTGGACAAAATAACTTTTTTCTGTCCTCATCTAACCTTGTATACTAAAATTTCTCTTCCATCAAGACCTGAGTTATAGAAGCCTCTAGAGAAGAGACCTAAATCAAGCAATTAATTTTAAACTTATCTCTATATATCTAGCTGTACATATAGATATGTTGGCTTAAAAAAACCCCAAACCAGACATAGTCATTGTGCACATCTATTGCTTCTTGCCCCTGTTTACTCCTGCCCCCTCACTAAGAGGGCTGACAGTTGTAGCAGGAGCAGCTTCTGTGGTGTGCACACAGAATGCCAAGAATTGAAAGCCATGTAGTGCAAGCAGCTGGAGACTCATTTTCCTGAGAAGGAATCCTTTCCTCCAGCTAGCTGTTGTCACTGTCAGCTGCAGAAGTAATTTTTACTACTATTGTTTTCCTGTGAGCTTCTGCAAGAGCCTGATTTTTTGCTAAATCATATATTCCTGCTAGGATCCATGGAATGGAGTTTGGAGGAAATGGGAAAACCTGGGACTCCTGAAGGATTTACTTGTTCAAGCTCAATAGACTAATGGGTTTTACTGTGTGAACTTAGCCAGGTACAGGAATTACAGCAATGAATAGGAAATAGATGCCTGAAGGCTCAATGTATGTGAATCTGTTCAACTGAGCAAAATAAACTATTCACTGCCAAGCCCATGAATGTTTGGGCCACAAGAGCTTTCCAGGAAGATGCAAGAAACTCTTCATGGGACATTTTTAATACAATCTACCCAAAGAATGTTTTTTTTCTAGTGATGACAACTGATAGATATCTCATATGTCACAGCTGAAGTCCTTCACTACAGTCCATTTTAAAAATAATTCTATCTCAAAATATAACTACATTAGAGTGGAGATCCTGATCACAGTAAGACTGTGCTCAATCCCTGGTCGTGCTCAACATGAGTATTAGTGCCCTCGAACATGGGAATTTCCCTGCTCTTCATTGTATTTTGAAATACTGTTATTGTGTGGACACATCATATACATAATATGGTTTCTAAAAATGGATGAAAATAGTATTATAACATACACAACTATTATGTACCATCCGTATGTAAAACATAGTGGAGTTTCACTGTGACTCATTTAGACCTTAGCCACTAGGCGGTAGTATAAGATTAAGTCATGTAACAGTATCTGGTAGTTTTGTTTTCATTTTGCAGCAAACTTCAAAACACATGCCAGCACCAGAGGAAATACTGTAAAACACTCCTCTGTTTCTTTATCAAATCAGCAAGACACTGAGCAAAAATACTGCTCAGAAGATTCACTTGTGATCAAATGCAGTATTTGAAGCTGATGAACCACAAGGACAACAGATACCCCCCTGACACCCCCATATTTTTCCTCACCTTATCAGTTTGTGATTAGTAAGCTTCACCAAATACAGTTTAGTCATTAAGGAATCTTATTTAGAATAAAAAACTACAATAAAATCAAATTCTTCACACTGTTCTGTGAATCTCACACTGGAGCTGAATTAGTTGAACTAATTATAGGAGAAGTTCCTTTTCAGAGGATCACAGAATGGCTGAGGTTGAAAGACACCTCTGGAGGTTATCTAGTCCATGTCTGGTCAAGCAGGGATATGTCTAGCGTGGTTCTGATTATCTCCAAGGACAGAGACTCCACAACGCCGCTGGGCAACTTGTGCCATTTTTTGACAACCTTGGAGTGAAAGGAAACTTCTTTGTGCTTAGGTTTTGTGGTTTTTAATCTGTGCCTATCACCTCTTGTTCTGTCAGTAAGCACGACTGAAGGGAGCCTGACTTTATTCCTCTTTGGAATTTGCCCTCTTTATTCCCTCTCATTAGGTGTTAATATACATTGAAACAATTTAATTTCATTTTTGCTAGTGTTCCAGATGAATATGGAGATTTCAATCTGGATCTAACATGGCAAATTAATTTTATAGGTTTAGAGGATAAAAAGGAAAATTCCATGACTACAGGGCACAGTTCTGAGTGCATTTTGGGAAGCTACCAGCTGTAATAAAGTAAGTCATCCTGGTTTACTGCATCTGCTGTGTTTGACTTCAGCAGCTCATGTGATAATGTGGTTGGTGGAATGCCTTCACTGACTGCTAAAAAGGATATGCCAAAGTGAATTTGGGTAGGTAACAAAAAGAATAGGTATGCAACATTTTTGGCTGCTTTTCACACAAATGAAACAATCTGATCTTTCTGTAATACCACGTGGAAGCCTTGAATTCACATTTTTTTTGAGATCCTCATCTAATGTTCTTTTGTTCTTTCAGGTACATTTAGGTCCTTCGAAAATACCTGGGGCCATTGTTTATTGTAGGACTGTACTGCAATCTCTCTCTTGGATTTATTTTTTAATGATGAGGGAATGCAAGGAGATAATCAGGAAGCAGGCCTTTTTTTGATTTTCGTAATTGAAGACTATTTTCTCTGGTGAGAAGAGGAATGCAGTACATTATCAGGAAGACTAAAAAGCTTTCCCTAATTTATCCTGATTTTGCTAAGAAAAGACTAACGTTAGCTTGCAGTAATATTTTAATTTTTTTAAATTGTTGCCAATATCCTTATTAATGTACATTTTGTACAGTGCTGTGTGGATCCAGAGTACTGTAAAATGAATTTTAGACCAAGACTGGAAATAAGCCATAAAGTCCAAAGTGAAACAGTAAGGTGTTTTAATCTCAGGGTTTGTTTTCAGTCTGTTACACAGAGAGGAGCCAAAAGCTACATGAGATTGTGGGCTCACCCTTTTTGAGAATAAATTCTATGAATGTTCTCATTTAGCTGGAGTTCTTCCCTTTAAATAAAAACAAATTCATGAAAGTTGATGCTCTTTAATTCTGAAGTGAATATATTGGTATGCATAACCTAGTGAGCATAAAAACTGTAATTATATTCCAACTAAACCTATCTCAGTCTCACAAAACCTTTCCCACAGATCCTGATTTCTGCTAGCTTATTTTCAACCTAAATTTGAACCGTCCTTGATGAATGTTTGCCAAACCAGCCAGGGCTCTGTCCATTTCTTATTTTTGCACACTGTTTTTGAATTATGGGACCTGATCTCTCAAGGAAAATGGAAAGACTCCCAGCACCTCTAACAGTTCAGGATGAGGTCATACACACTAATATGTAAGAGACTTTTTTTTCATCTCCTTTCATCCATTTTAATCTGATGCAAGTCATGAGTCCTCAAGACCCATTTCCTTTTTCTTTTCTATTATTTTTGGAGGAACTTCATCCCATATACTCTTCTCTGTTGAACTATAACATGAAGATAGATATTTTAGGGGAGGGGGAGTCTCCCAAAAATAAAAAAGCTGTCCTTTGTTTTTTCTCATGAAGAAATTTCAGTCTGAATAGGTCATGGTATGAACAACAAATATGTGATGCTGCAGTTCTTTTTGCTGTGTGATAGTATAGCTATTTCCTGGGTTTGTAGGTATTGATATATTACATAAAAATGCTTGTGGTTCTTTCCATAAAATAATAACATTAAACTCTTGCATCTCAATATATTACCTTGAAAACTCAAAGAGTCAATAGCTATTTTAGGAGGCTATCCAAAGGTTAACCAGATAAATTTAAAATTATGGTCATAAATAATCTAAACAATGACCAGCCGTAGAACCAGATGGTGCTTCTGGAAGGGCCCAAACCATTTCCACCCGTAATTCAATGTACACCTCCTGTTTGGAGGTCTGGAGCTGAGGTCCTTTGTACCTGCCTTTAAATCCATAATTTCTTCAAAGGTTAGATTTGTGACACAATGTGTGAAGCTTCTTTAATCAGAAACAATGTGAACCCCTGTTTGCATGACTGGCAGATGAACTGAGAGAGTGTTCCGGAAATCAGAGAGACTGATCATGGAGTTACACAAATTGCAGCTGAAAATAACAAACCCATTCAGCCTTAGTTTCCATTGCCATTTGCTTATCATTTGTAGCACGGATCAGTTCCCGTTCTCGCATTGAATTGTCAATTTAATTTGTTATTATGGATTACTCTATGTCTGAAAACAATCAGTTTTGGTACCTACCTCTGATATTTCTATATTTAGTTTTGGTTTTCTTTCAAGTACAGTGTCATTTACTTTGGTTACCAGATTTGTCAGAATGAGATGCTTCGTGCTTGAAAGATACGCAATTACTGAGGTGAATGCTCTGAAACAGTCACCTGAGCAAAATAACTCAAATAACACAGCTCTGCAGGGGCTGGTTTTTAGACAGCATGAAGGTTACCTGAATGATGATGAACCCACTAAAGGAGCATGCAGATCAGGCAGTGGTGGCAAGTTCCAGCAGACCTTTTACCAGCTTTAGGGCTTTTTTTTTTACTGCCAGTTCCTGCCAGGAAAAAAAAAGTGGGTGTAGGTTTAATACTAGGATGTGTTCACTAGGCAAGTTCTTGCCAAAAATCCTCTTTATGGAACAAAAAAAATCATTACATCATAATAATTTTAAAGAATTATGTGCAATAAGTGCAGGATATGCTCACTCCATGTAATTTATTAGTTCCTGTTCTTCATCAATCTTTCAGTCTCTTCTGCAACAGCTTATTTTTTACTTCCATGGTACTGAGGTCTGCCATTCCAAAAGGAGGTAAAGGTATCCAAAGTGGGAAAAAATGTCTGAGAATTTATGAACTAGATACATGGAAACATAAAACATCATTAAAATCCAAAGAAATGGTGCAATAATTACAACTGAAGCAAGTTATGGTAAAAGAAGAGCTGCTGAGAGCATAAGTTAAAAGCATTTCCTCCTCTTTACAAAATACTCTAGAAAGAAAATTCAGGAGTCAGTTGCATAAACCTACTTTTGCTCTAAAGCAGTTGATTATGGTTCTCTTTTGTCTCAGTCAAGAGCCAGCAAACAGCTGTATTTATTTGATTGGCTTGTGTCCTTTCAGGATATTTATAACTATTGATAAAACATGCAAGTCAGTGGGCGGAGATATTTAATACGGAATAATTCTTCATGAGTCACTGGAAAGGAGGAAAAGATCTTTTTTGTAAGTGCTTATAGAGGCAAGGCAGCATAGCAACATTTGCAGTTCCAGAGACTAGATGATGTAGCTGTGGAGTTTAGGGTCTGTCTCTTGAAAAAGTTGAAAGTAAATACCTTTCAGGATAAAGAAGTTAATATGTTTTACAGAACATGGGAAGGGGAGATGAACAGAGAAAGAGAGAAAGAAAGCATATGTAGAGGAAATAAGTCTGTCTAGACCCCTGGAGTACTCTGGAGAAGTTAAGTTTTAAAATCTTGCATAAGAATAGCTTCCAAATATTTGTGTAAAAAGCTTCTGTCACTAAGGCATGTGAACTTTAAAACAATACAAAATAAATATACCTTCACAATATTTTGAAAGAGAAGGAACTGAGCTACAGGGCCAGTGAAAGCTTGACTTCTATTTCCCATCAAGTAGGCTTGTACAATTATAGAGCCATGGATGTGAGAGAAAGTGCTTCATGTTCACAGCAAGAGCAGTGGGAGCTGTGAGTAGCCCCCAGCTTGTGCCTGGTCCTGCTTCTCTTGGGGGGAAGCTGAGAGTGTCAGAAATGAGACCCAGCATTGTGTACATGGAAAGCACTGTGTCCTTCAAAGCCAGAGCTGCTGAGTGCCATTTCTGTACCCCACACACGCTCATCAGTTTGTATTGGCCAATATTATCCATCGCTGCTGTAGTCCTTGTCACTTAAGTCACTTAAGTCACTGTTCATTATTATCTTCTTATGAGTGAGCAATGCAGAATTACATTCCAGCATACAGCATGAAATACTTGCTGTTCCTCTGAAGCAACATCTCTAGATGAAAACTGGACTGAACTGATGGCTGTGTGGACAGTGAGCTCCTCCGAGAATTGAATGAGGTGGATTTTCTCTACAAGAATTATTAACTCCCAAATGCTTCAGGGCAAAATGCGATTACTGTGTCTTACTGCACATCTCAGAGCTTAACGGAGCATTTGGTGTTCAGAGGATGAGTAATTTCTGTTACAGGAGTGATTTTCCTGAGGGCTCTCTAAATTGATGTGAGCTTTCCCAAGCAGTCTGTATGCTATTGCTCAGTTTGCCTTAGAGCCTTGCACAATAGTGCTTTATCTCGAGTTGTGCTCCCGTGCACCACTGAGATACAAATATTTCCTTACACTGTACTGGCAAGTCAGAATGATTCAGAGCATTGGTGGCATCCTGAGGTAGGGCCAGGTACTCCAGCATCTTCTCTGTCTGTATCCTGGGAGCTGGTCCTGAGGGAGCTCATGGTCTGCTTTGCCTGAGTTGCCTTCAAAGAGTCTATGAGTTCTCTTATGCCTTGGGGTTCTCTCATTCCTGATGGGTGAACTCCGCACAGTTGATCCAGAGAAGTGGATTTCAGTTACTAATGATTTTTCAAGGTTATTTATACATAGACATGTTTATACATAGACTTAAACACATACCAGAGGACCACAGAATGGTTAAGTTCCGCAAGGACTACAGTTGTACCTTGTCCAACCTCCCTGATCAAGCAGGGTCATCCTAGAGAACATGGCACAGGATTGTGTCCAGAGGGCTCTTGAGTATCTCCAGTGAGGGAGACTCCACAGTCGCTCCGGGCAACCTGTGTTGGTGCTCAGTCACCTGCACAGTAAAGAAATTCTTCCTCATGGTCAGGTGGAACTTCCTGTACATCAGTTTCTGCCCAGTGCCTCTTCTCCTATTGCTCGGCACCACTAAGAAGAGCCTGGATCCATCTCCTTGGCACCCCCACTTTAGATATTTATACACGTTGATGAAATCCCCTCTCAGTTGTCTCTTGTGGATGAACGAGCCCATCACCTTCAGCCTTAAAGGATAAAAGAGATGCTCCAGTCCCTTCCATCATCTTTATTCCCCTCCACTGGACCTGCCCCAGGAGCTCCATGTCTCTCTTGTGCTGAGGAGCCCAGAACTGGACTCAGCACTCCAGAAGTGGCCTCGCCAGGGCTGAGTGGAGGGACAAGATCATGTCCCTCAACCTGCTGGCAGTGCTCTTCCTAATGCACCCCAGGATACTACTGGCCTTCTTGGCTGGCTCATATACATATGTAGAAATATAGATTGGTATCTGTTTCTCCAGTGGCCAAGGGAAAATGAGAAGGAATAGGAAGAAGAAATAATGAAAGAAACAGAAATATTTCAAAAAATGATAAAAGATCAGATTCTGGTTTACCAAAAGTCAACCCTGTCTTGACAGTGAAGACTTGGCAGCAGCAGGAAACATCAGGCTTTTGTTTGACTGAATCAGTTCCAAGATTATAAACACCACATTTTCCTAGATATTCTTCCAATATGAGATAAGCCCAACAAACAGGCCAGCAAGAACAGTGTTTAGCTTTCCTGTGCAGGAAGAGAACTGGGTGCATACTTCAAACCTTTTATTTTCATTATACACTATCTAAACAGAAGCATCTTAAGAGAGTTTTCAGTGTCAGGACATCACTCCTGCATCTCCTCTGCTGCTAGCACTACTAAAAATATTGAATTGTTATTGCTACTTCCACACAAGATGTGGAAATAACTGTTCTTTTCATTAAAATGGAAAAAATTGAACCAAGACCAAGCAAGGAGGGTTTTTGTTCTGCCAAGTAGGAGAGCTTAAAATGTGTTAAGCAGATCTGTTCACAAAAAATTATTCCAACTTTAAGAAGTAGTTTCAGTGATGTTTTCACAAACCTTTTGGCCAGCACTCTCATAAACAATCTAATGTGTCAATCCTAATTTCTGACTAGCAATGACCATAGGATTATCTCAAAGGTTATTTGAGTTCTCCTCCTCCTTATAAATATTTCCATCACCTAAACAAGGAGTGAACAGTATGGTACAAGTATTAAATTTGCAGAAGCATTTATAGATGCAACCAGTACAGACATCTCACAATTACCTTTAGGTAAAAAAAAATGAAAAGAAAGACCCAGTTGAAAATTAGACGAGAAAAGAATTCTCTTCTAGTGCACCTTCATTAATTCTATGGAATTACATTGAAACTAATAAATTCAGCCAAATCATCACGCAATTAGAACAGAAATCACACGTCCCACACTTCTGCTGGTGTCAGAGTTACAGCTGAAACAATTACTGCCTGAGATGATTTTTAAGTTCCATGAAAGCTGTGCTTAGTGATTCAACACTACATTTTAAGTTTACAAATCCGGTGTCAGAAATCAATGGCATAATGTTCTTATAGTAATCTAGGGAAAAGCCTTTTCTAAACCTAATGTACATTGTATTTGTTCCTAAAAATCTCATCAGCTAATCCTTCAGAAATAAACTCTTGTGCTACAGATGTCACGTATTTTCCTGTCTGTGTTTTCAATTCAAATGAATGCTTCCTTTTTTGAATTCTCCCACAGAGTATCTTTTACCTCTCTGCAGCCAAAGAAAAAGAGTTAATTTTCCAGGAAGATGGAAGACTCCTACACAGAGTTTATAATGAAAATTATGGTTACATGCATTGCACACCTTCAGCTGTGTACATATTGCACACAGGTCACGTAATTTGTCAACAGCCTTACACTGGGCAGCCAGTCTGCTACAGAGGGTCCAGTTGTGTGTGATGTTCATAAGCAACCATACCAAAAATTAATCTGGCATGGATTCTGTTTGTAGAGTTCAACAGAGTTTGGATTTGTTTCTGCAAGATTTGACACACAATCTCAATTAGAAAAATAGACATATCTTCTTTATTGCCCTGTTCCTTAGAAAAGAGTGGGTAAGCATTAACTCTAGTATAATTTAAACCCAAATCGCTGACAATATATCTTTTATATGTCCATAAACTCTCTATTGCAAACACTTGTCACTTACTTTTTGTGCTGGAGATTTCTGCAATCTACTATCACAAGGGACTTATTTTTTCCTAATGCAGCTACATCTCAGCCACCTGTTATTTCATGGAACAGTCTGGGACAAATAAAATTGCACAACTAAGACAAAGAACAGGTTTACAGATGGATTAATGTCCACAAAAATAATCAGAAGGCATTTTGAAAAATTCATATGTTCACACACACATGGAGAGTCATGAAAACCTTTTGATTTTTGGACTCTGTAAGGGAACTCCCACCAATCCTTAGGGGCGATGCCATTTGCACACCTCACCGAGCATTAACTGACCTCCAGCTGGCCTCTGGTAGTGCAAGTAGTTACCCTGGATGTGAAGCTACTGTGACTCTCAGAAAGGCAGATCTACCACAAGATACTAGCTGATTTTTCCGTCAAGGCTGGTATTTTTCACTAGCAAATCGTAAATAATCACTGTCCCACAGAAAAGTAGAAAATCCCAGCAGACTCATATGGGATAGAAATAGAAGAACATACCAAGCTGCTGATGAAATTCAACTACCTTTCTAAGCATGAAAAACTCCATGATTACAGGCCATCTTGAAAATGTAGTTATACAGCTTAGCCAATGGATTCTCCCCTGGAGAGCAATCTCACTGAGATTTTCTCAAAATTGTCATGGATGACCTACCATTCCCTTTGTCACCTGTCAAATGCAGAAGCAAGTTCAGATTCAGTGCTAAAACTTTATTCTGTGTTGAATGGTCATTTAAATTCAGAATCTTGGTTTGAGCACATCTCAAAATGGACAAGTTAGTCGTGCAACCATTGTTGTTGCACAACACTGATGAAGAGTCATCAGTGCAGTAACTGTTGAGTAGTGGTGTTTCATAGAGCTGCTTTGTTGTCCACCATCACAGCTGTTGTCCACCAGCTGTGAGACCGTCTCTGAAAATGACTTTGCATCACTGATACAAAACCCTACAGGAACCAACAGGAATTGAAGATTTAATGCAACACATTTTATTCTTCGTTGTTTGACAGTAAAAGGGCACTTAGCTCTAATAATTTTCCTAATGGCATATCTTACCAGTTGTAGCACGTTTAAAAACTGAACTGCTCTGAGTGTTTGCCAAAATTAACAAACTATGACATCACTCATTTTTGAAAGAGAGAAGTGAAACTTTGCTTGCAGTGAAAGTCCAGACAATTACAATGTGCATTCCAGATAGGAGCACAACATTAGCATTGCTTCTTTGTGCTAGCTCAGAAGCCCATCTTTTAAAATACGTTATGTATCCATCAGTTTTGAACCTTGTTCCATTTTTAAATTCCTCTCTATCAGGCGGCTTAGAAGCCTGAATGCTCGCACTTCAGATTTGGCCAAAAATAATGAAAATACAACAGATAAAATAAAGCATATTGATATATTTGAGTAAAAAAGGGCCTCATATAAAATGAGGTTAGCTTGGCTTATATTATACTCAGAGCATAAGTGAACATGCTAAACTTTTTTAGTTGCTCTTTATGCATGCTGTTCTTTATATTGTATGAAAGGCATTTATGATATATATTGTCATTTCAAGTGTTCTTGCCAAGCAGTTTCTGAGTCTTTTCATAAATTTAAAGGAACTATATAGCAGTTCAGCACATTTAATAAACATACTTTATATGGAAATAACTTTTTGGAGAGTAGTAAGATACATTTGATCTTAGAAAGTTCTGCTTTAGCTTTGCAAAAGCAAGTTAATCATAATCTGATTTAATACCTTATGCTAATGATAACTTAAATACAAGTGCAAGCATAAATTAGATGCACTGATAGTCCCTTACTGCACTTTAAAGGCTGCAGATAAATCTGGAATGCACGCAGAGACAATGTTTTAGTGAGAAAAGAGAAATATTAAAAAAACATCTGAATTTGTAACAGTGCTGTCATGGGACACAGAATATGAAATGATTTAGACAAAGAAATGAAATATGGCAGTGGAGTAGGGGAAAAAGACTCATTTCAATTCTCAGCTTGCAACAGATCTCTTGTGCTGACTTCAGTGAAAAGAAATGTGTCTGTCACAGAATTCCCAGGAAATTAGATTCACCCAGTTTGCAGTGGATGATACAGCTCAGCTATAAAGCAAGAAGGCCTGGCAGAGTGAGCAGCTGTGCCAAGGTCTCACATCATGCTGGCTGTCTTCTCCTCAAAGCCCCGTGCAGCAATACCTGTGCAGGGAATAATTTTCCAGCATTGCTTCTCCCACAGCAAAACTGAAGCTCTCATCCTGTAGCTGCTGTGACCCTGGAGCCACCTCCTCGTAGGGTGCTTTCTGAAGGGGATCATTCACAAAATGGGACAGAAGCTATGAAACAGCAGCAGAAGGAGCAAAGCTGCATATTCCAGATTGACTGTTGCTAAAAGGATCAGAGAAGATTGAAATAACAAAGACTTGTAGTTGTCTTTATCAAGAAATGCAATCTTTACTTATTATTTACATGATGGGCCCAAGCATACCGGGCATTTTAACCTGGTTGTGCCACATTCTTATGACTTCCTTTAACCTACAGTAATTTATTTTTAAGTGTCATGCTCAAGTGTAACTGTATGTTTTGCCTCCTGCTTTGTTGCATTCCCAAAGGTTGATTAAGCAGGTTATAATCCTTTAGAAGATATCTACTCAAGGCTTAGTAATGCCACAATGTCTTGCTTTCTTATGTACTCAGGCAAGCTGGAGGATTTCTAATATTTATTTTCTAACCCTGAGCAAAAAGTATTAAGTGCTTTTTCTCGATGAGTCTTCATCCCACCACTTTTCTCCCAGACCTTTTGTGAAAATCTCATTACAAGAGGGTACTGGGCATTCACCCAGGCTTAGCTATACTTCTTTGTGAACCTGATAAAAGGGAAGTGAGGGCTTTACAGTATGCGCCACGGCAAAACATCCTGTTGTGTGAGTTTGATATGCATTAATTAATCAACTCTTCTTGTTAGAAATTATGCAAAGTCTCTAGGTTATTCAGAATATACAACTTCCCTAAGGATTTGTATCCTACTGCAAATAGAAAATGACATTGTTCAATTCTTTACAAAGACCTCCCACCAGATGTCCCCCTTTCCCCACCAAAATGATAACAAAAGACTGTTTAATTCTCAATTTAAACCTGTCTGTAGTTATTTTGTTCTTCATTATGCTCTATATCCTGTAAAATTAGTTATCATACCTGCACTTTGACATAAATAGCGGCTGCTTTTAGGCATGATGCCATAATAGCATCAGCCTGTAGGAAGAGCATGTAACCTCGAAGAGCACTTTATGCCTAGAGAGCCTGAGCCAGGCAGAGCAGTTCTCACAGTGCATGAGAAATGGTGGGATAGATACTTCAGGTGCCTGTTTTCTAGCACTGGCAATTACATGCAAACTCACTGGGATTGATTTTATTCATCTATTCTTAGGGAATTGAAAGAAATATAAAGGCTGTATCTGAGTCATTTGACCTACTCATTAGGAAGCTTTGACACAACAAAGACAGAATATTCCAGAGGCTTCAAAAAGAAATAATGTGCAACTGAAATGGTTATTGTCATAACGAGGGAATTTTAGAAATGCGCTTTTATTAACATGCTTGCTGGCACAATGGTCATTAGTCATGATGGTGCACAAAAAAGCCTGAACAATTTTGGTTGCACTTCTCAGCCAGATTTAATTTCGATCATGGCTACAACAATCAAAATCACTCTTTCAGATACAGCCATCTCTCTTTCTCTGCATACACCTGTTTCCATTCATTCTGACAGTTTAGTACTTAATGTGGAAAGGGCAGCAGGGCCTGACCATAAGATCATGCTTACATTCCACAGAGTCCGAGACAAACCGGAGAAATGAGTCCATGACACTTATTTAATAATGAACACAGAATAATGGGATATTTCTGGTGCTTGAGTTCTAGACATTGACAATGAAATGTGCACTCTCATAAGCAGAAGTGTAGTTATTTGATATCTTGCCAACTAAACTGTGAGGCAAGATGCAGAGAATTTATTCTCTGGCACTTTTAGTCCCAATGTGAGCCAAACTCAGTACCTCAGTTTCAAATGGAGTAAATTGCTTTAAGGAAGTTGAAGCCCATAGCGAACCTAGCCAGTTTTTAGACATGGTTGGGGAATAGTATGTGCAAGCTACAGATTGTAGATCAATCCATTCTTCCTGTTTTCCTATAAGATGAAACCTCTGCTTTCCAGGTGGGATCAGAACTGTAAATACCACCCCCCAATCCCTCCTCACCCCTTAAAAAGCCCCCAAACACCAAAGCTACCCAATGGACGTACAAAAAAACACCGTCAAAAAACCGTACTACAAAAAATAAGGATCATGAAGACAATTAAGTACCCTTACTTTCTCTGTATCTCAGCCACTCATGCTTACAGCAGAATTAAGAATATTTCTTTATTTCTAGCTTTTGTGACTGTTCTTGTACATTCCTTAACTCTGAGGAGGTCTGAACCTGATAAACACATTGGACGGTTCAAGTGCTAGTAATAACAAACAGTGGGGACAGCTTGACTGACATAATCTATTTACAGACTAAAGGTGTAAGGAGCAACATTGCAGGGTGCTTATCTGCCAAATCAATGGCCAATGGTACTGGACAGAGATAGTATTTTACAGGCTTAACCTCATAGTTCCCTTCTCACTTTCTTCATGTCGTGTAAAATCTGACTAAACTCAAAAGGCTACATGAGGAATAAAAAGGGGAAACCTGGTGCATGAAAGGATTTACTTTAGCTATTAAAAATAAATAAATTCCCAAACCTCCACTGCAATTGAAACAGGCGTTTCAAATATTCCAAGGTAGACAAATACTCTGTTGTAGCTCTAATGATTAGGATAAGAGCCTATGATTTGTACAAAACAAGCCATAATTACTGTGAATATCCTACTGGATTTTGCAATAAGGAAAGAAGGTATTTTCATGCTTTCCAGGTTTGGGATGAATATAATTGATTTATGATTAACATAATAGGTCTAGGCTTATCCTCCAAATAAATTGTGTTTCACAGAGAAATGAGGATAAAGGCATTTTTCTCATTTCTATTGAAACATGGTATTTTCAAGGCAGAATGACTAAGAGCAATGCTGATGAGGACTTCTGCTAGATGAACACTTGTCATTCATGCTAGATTGAAGTTTGTCTATTGTATGGCAGGAGAAAGATGAATGAGAGGTCAAAAATCTAAAGAATAACATGAGTAAGGTTTTTAAAGGCCACAGTTTGGAAAGTAACACCATTGGGAGAAAATTCCTGTCCGTTTACTACAGATTAATTAAGCAACATGGATCCCTGGGCATTTCTTGGGAACTAATTGGAGTCAGAGATTAATAGTCCAAGTTTGTGCCCTAGGCTACCGTTTCTTGCCAGCTTCTCATACCATTGAGGTGTTTCAGACCAAGGCTCTCACAGTTTAGGTAAAAAGAAAAAAGGGTGGAAATATATTCTAAATTTTTGAAAGCTGTATCAATAATGGCACAATAGTTATCCTGAAAGGGATGTAGACCTGATCCTGAGAAATATCAAGACCCACCAATTCCCATCAATCCCCATCAATCCTTCTGGAACTCCATTCCTCAGCAGCTGATAAAGGCTATGGCAAGCCTCACTGAACCCCAACCTCAATTTCATTTGGCAGACCAATTCAGATAATAACACAGAAGATAACTACACCTTCAGGCATTTCAGGCATACTCAGCCTTCATGAACACTGCAATCAAATCACTGCAGTGGGTCAAATTTGGCACTGCACTCATGTCCAGAAACTCTTGTGTTACACACAACCTCTGCCAAAAAAAGGTGTCTTGCAAGACCAAGAAAATCATATTGCTTCAGAGAAGGTAAAGAAAAAGTTTCAGCAGCCTGGTGACTGCTGGAAAAGGCCTGTCCCCTCATTAAACCTGGTGGCTTGCAATTGAAACATCTCTCTGGAGTACTGAATGCTTTTGCAGCATCCTGCCTTGTTCAGCAGCAAGAATAACTCCTTGCAGTAAGACGGACAAAAAAAAAAAAGTGTGAATCCACTGTTAGAGAAGGATAAGTGGGATTCTGACCACCCCATGCCAGGATGAAACAAGCAAATAGTTGTCATTTCTACATCCATCTGAGCCCTTACTTTCTCCAAAGGTTGGACATGTCATCTGCAGCAGGATAGCCACTCTATGTCTGTGTGCCTGGCTCAAGTGCCAGTCAGCTACAGAGCTCCCTGGCATCAATGATTTGTGTTCAGGAGTGTCCAAATTCCAGACACTAGCTAAACCCTGACTAAACTGCCAGTCTGACTCTCACTGGCATTAATGACAGCATTGGCTACGGCTCATTTAAGACTTCCTCTGAAGCTTCCCTGCTCCCCTCCCTCCCCAGCTTGTGTACAGAAACCAGCAATTTCACAAGGTTATTTTAAACACTAGTCCTTATATCTAAATCCTCTCTCTTGTTAGCTTTGCTAAAATACATGGCACTCAAGTGCTTTCTAAATGCTATCAATGGATGCTGCACTTAAAGGGCAAATGTAAAAAGGAACAAACTGAACACATATATCACATACCTTTTAGGGCTGAGACATTAAAGAGCAGAAGCTTAATCTTTGGAATTTTTCAGTATAAATAACTGCCCCTGCCTATTCAACTCGAGAAAATGTCTTCCACAGTCTTACATGAAATCTTCTCTAGCTAGTGGTTGAGGAAGAAAGCTTCTGAACTTTCCACACTATCATTTTCACTATTTTCTAAAGCACATGTAGCCAATTAAGAAAAGTTATTCCAGTGTATTATTCTGTTTTAAAAACAAGGAGAAATATAAGACAGCGTGAGTGAACATTCTGCTTTCTTGAAAAATTAATTATTTGATACAATTCATCTTGTCCACAGTTGTTGCTCTTGTTAAGAATGACCTTCTTGATTGTTCCAGTTTGAAAAAAATAATCAAGTTGGTAGCAACAAAATAACTCTGTGGGGTGGCAGCCTGCTCTGTGTGTTCCTTATCTCCAGAAGGATTGAAATTGTAGCCACTGAATAAAGGTAAAGAGGCATATGTAATGGACTTTACTGAACTTTGATCTCTCCATATTTTTCAGATGTTGCTAGACAATGCTTGCACAATGTTTTAAGAGTGCAAAGCATGGTTTGAAAAGTCCACAATATTTATTAAGTGTTGAGACATTCTCTAAGTTAGTGTACAATGAGATGCAGAAAGTTCTTTAGAAGAATTGTTGTTGTGTTCAATTTTAAGAGTGGAGTAGACCTACTATTGATTATACATGTGATTATTTAAACATTTCTAGTTAATGCTGTTGCCACACAGAATAACAGATTCTATGAGCTACAAGCTACAGCCAGTCAAGTGCATGTACTCTGCACTTCACAGCCTCTCTCTTTATTGACTAATAAGATACATAGGCCTTAACATACATTGTTACTTAAACGAAGTTCCACGGCATTTTTCCTGGATAAACACTGCCAGGTTGCATCCCAAAGACAGAAAATTCTTGGGCATTTCTCCCATTCCTGCAAGTGGGTCTGCTGAACATCAGTGGTGTAACTCTGCCAGATAGAGCTGAGTCTGTCTGTGCTTGCAGAAAAATTTCAAAATGCTTCTTTACCTTTCCAGATGTCAGGGAATTTTCTGAGCAAAAGAGATGCGTCCCTTCAGTTGGCAACTCAGGGATATGAGCATTGCTGCTCTGAACACCAGTAACACCCAACCTCAAATGAGCATGGAGAGCACCAAGGGAGCTGACTTATGTGGACACCTCTCACATCATGTAGTCCAGTGTGAAGAATGACAGATAGCTGTGCTCCCAGCTGAAATGAGCTTCATACAACTGTGATTGCTGAAGAATTGGATATTTCATTATGACGTTTGAATCTATCAGAAAAACTTGGTTCAAAAAAGAAAGAAAAATATAAAAATGGAATTGGTCAGATTTGGGTTTTCCTTCTGCTTCAATGCTTAATATAAGCTAAAGAGTAATGCGATGGTGTCCAGTTTAGTAAATGCATTGACATGCAAAGTCTGTATAAAATGAATGTGTTAGATATTCACAAATGCAGAAGGGTGAATATTCTTTAAAGCTTCTGCTCATACTCCAAGGTTTTGCTCTGGGAAAGAAGATGTGTAGTAGTAAGAAAAAGAAGCTATCACTTTGGGCTTGTAATAAGCCTGTGAATTTTAACACCAGTGGGTGTTATGCTTTGTTTTTCTATTATACTCCTGAAAGGTATGAATAGAAAAAAAAAAAGGTATACTCTTTGTTGTTCAAAATATTGTGCCATAGTTTAGCATAAATGATAGGTTTAGTATTTATTCCTCACTTAATCTTTCTTTTTTTTTTAATGAAATTCAGATTTTTCCCTTATTATTAGAAAGTGTGGTCAGGAATCTGAGGAAGCACTGGGTACCCAGGAACTGAATTAGAATTAGGATTCTGTACCTATGACTTATTTCCTCTTCTATCTCTGCCTTTAGGGAAATCTCTACTTCATTTTCCCTATGCATAAAAGCCTACGTATCTGCCAATTTTAATTAGATGGAGTACAACACCTTCAGAATTGTAAGTGCCAAGCATTATTATGATCTGTGACCTTCAGCTAATGAAGGAGCGTCCTGCTTTCACGAAAAGCATGTCAAGTATTAGACTGTGATACTGTTTGAGTGCTCTCTCCTCACATAAGCTGTGTATAACATTATATGTTGGTCACACACCTGCACAACACTGTTGAAGTTTGTAAAGATAGTATTTGATGCAAGTCAAGCATGTTGTGAAAATCAGTCTTTTACAAGAAGCACTGGGATAGGTTTCAAAGCAAAGGAGTATGATAACCTCTATCTTAGCATATCTCAAATTACAAGATCAAATGCAGATTTGGACATGTTGGAAGAGAAGTTCAGCTCTATGGCTGAAAGCTAAAAGAATTTAAATGATGTGCTTTGATATGGCTTTGGGACCTCTTACAATTTCCATGGAGAGCTACTAATTCTTCTTTATTTCTTTCACTTTTTCATAGTTAAAAGGTTTTTTTTCTTTCTCGCCTAAAGCTCGTAATGTGGTAAAGAAGTTGTTTGGAGCAGTTAAATCAGTGTATAAATCCCCATGAGAAATCACACATTTTGCATATCTCAGGGGTTCAAGAACAGTGGGCAGGAATCTGATCTGTTTTACAATAATTTAAACTATGACTAATTTGAGTGAACCTCCAGATTGGTGTTCCTCCAGATGTCAGTTAGAATAACAGAGAGCAGAGTGTGGCTCAGGAAGTGAAAAATAAAACAGAAGATCTGTGTCTTTCCCTGTTGATGCTGTAACTTGTGACAGAAACCTTCTCTGAGGCAGTGATGTGCTGGTGTTCCAACCATGCTGAATTCATTTACTTTGGCAGTTTCTTGATTGTTCCACTGTCTATTTATTTGAAATGGAAACCAAGTCATCTTGCCTGCTCCTTCTCCCAGCATATAATTACACAATACATCTTCCATTTTTTGCAGTCAATCACTTTCAGTGCTATTTTCCCATTGTGCACCACATTACCTGGCTTTTGGAGAGGTTTCCATCTGAATATGAGCGTAAAGGAAAAACTTGAAAATAAGAGAAGGTGTCTATGCATTTGCAAAGTGGGAAGAATGTCTAAGTTGTTCCATGCATTTATTCGGTCATTTACTGACAGCTGATTTGGAACATACGCTTCTCAGACATTCAGTGTCCTCAATTTTGGGTGTAAGAGCCAGAGATTTTAGTGTCAGATAAGCTAACCTTGTTTTTCAAAAAGTCAGGACCTGTCATCATTATAGACATCTCCTAGTTGGCTACCCCTGTAACAACCCCTGTAATGTGGCTGTTCAATATCAGAGACAGATCAGACAAATGTTTGGTATTTTCTGGATTCTATTCAAATTGTTCTACAGTCAAGTAAAGTAAAAACTAAAATAAGGTAGGTAAGTGACAACTCACATCTAATGAATTGTATGCAACACTTATTAAAATGGATTTCAAATGGAAAGGAAATGTATTACAAGAATGTTCTGATTTTTATAAGGGTAACAATCTAATTAAAATATGTTTTCCCTCTTCTAAGTTCATGGCTCCCACATATTAGTGGTTAGGACATCCTTAGATGAGTTATTTTAGGTTTATTTTAAAGATGTACAAACTGAGGTATGTAGTGTCCAAGATCAACTAGAAGGCCAGTGGTAATTAATAAAGTTCGAGAGCTGGGAATAAAACTGAATAAGGGCTATATTTGAAAGAAAAAAGGTCTCAGGTAGACAAACAAGTGGCCACTGGCTTAATTCAAATTCTGACAAAGTTCCTTTCCCTATTAAGGCACAGCCATGTCTGCCAACATCTAAGGAAGGGCACAGATTCTGTCAGCAATTGATCTACCTTGGGCTAGTGCTTCATCCATCTATAGAAGAGCTGCAGCAAAACTACCTAATTGATCAACTAATCCCTCAGGAAAAGTGCTTCTGTCATCAAGAGTCTGTCATTCTCATTGGGATGGGATTCCCTCTCCTCTTCAAGAAACTGCCCTTCTCTGTTTCCTACATGGCTGGTGTCTCTCCCCTGTGTCCACGCTGACCTTTCAGTCCTTTCTTGACACAATATCTGCCAGTGTCCCTTCCTTGTCACCTTTGCCTTGTGCCTCTTTGTTGTTTGGACTCCAGCCACTGACTCAGGCCACTGTTACTGTCTCTTCCTTCTTGACTTATTTTGTTTGGTAGCATAGAAACTGACCCTATGTTCAGCATCATTAGCTTTTCCCACATTTTTCTTAGTCCCTCTATACCTCCACTCCTTTTTCTGATAGAGAATTGATGCCTTAAAGGAGGAGCACTGCCTGATTTCAAGGTTCTTGGGCACTGCCATTGTGTGAAGGCACCATTCAATGCCTCAGGCAAGGGTGATGGAGGGTTCTTGCATCACTCACCTCCGTGTAGTAGCCACAACCTGGTCTCTGGCTGCAGAGCTGTCAAACCTTCATAACAAATTACTGAAGAGCTATTTTTTCTAAAGCTGGGCCCACATCCGACAGCCCTGTTCTTTGACATTTAAAAGTGCAGGGATTGCACATGCACACCTATTCCAACTATGGGTGTAAAAGGCACCTCAGACAAAACAAGTGAGATCATTTTTCTGAAGAAGACTACAAATCCTACAGACTTGGATGGAGGAACCTGACAGACAGCTGACACATGCAGAAGGCTCATCAGGCATTTGCAGTTTTGTTGTCTGACTTGCTGAAAATGAAGGGACAGAGTCTGGGGAAATGTAACTTGGGACAGTGTTGTTGCAATAGTGAGAGCCACATTATCACACTTCCCAGAGGAGAGAGTTTTATGTCTTACTGCAGTGTCAAACCTTACTGCAGTGTCTGAGTAAGTCAAATGAATAAAATGAGAACTTTAAATGGAAAATTAACCAACCAAGGGGAGGAATATTTTAAAAAGTATTTGTGGTTAATCCTTTTTATGCTCTCGTCAGGGAAGACTGCCACAGCTGCAGGGCATGTACATCTCAACCCACTGACATGCTTACCTGGAAGTGAAAAAGAAAGGGGTGAAACCTCCACTGAACTGGCATCTAAATTACACCTTATTAAACAGAAAGGTGACATTTGGAGCATATGAGTTGGGACTTGCTTTTTTCAGCATCTGAACATTCATTTGTAAAACTGGTTCTCTCGTTATTGTGTCAAAATGAGAGATTCCCAGCCAGGTAGCTGACAGGTTAGACAAAGAGTCCTGTTCAGTAATAAAACAGTCATTCGGGTATTCTCCAGTTTTCCCTCCAGCATTTGCACAAAGTGTATGAGCTGTGCTTGGGCCTGATACACTCTTTCTCTTATCTAGGATTTGATAATTATTGCTAGGGAAGTGGAGAGGAGATGTTTTGACTAGCACTGGAGTATGTGAAAGAAAGTAAGTGGGTCAATCATATTTTGCTTCTCAGGAAGGCTGGTGACATGTTCAGTTTATCCATCTGATTCATTTGTTTATCATTCAATTAAATGAAATGAGTGTTGCCTGTATGGGTGCCTAGAAAGGTGTGGTGCAGCTTGAGTAGGAGTTTACACTCTGTGGTTACTTGGATGACAACTGCCAAACAGTCAATCCATAAAGATGTGAAGTGATTCCTTTTTCCTCTCACTCCCTCTCATCCCCAGCCCTCCAGTGGCCCTAAAATTACACCACTAATACTCATCCAGGAGAGACCTACACTGACTACAAACCAGCCAGAGCAAATAATCACAATGTAGTAACCAGGAATTAATAATTGCAACCTTTTTCAGCTTCTGCAGTGATCTGTCCTCGTCAGTTGTGTATATGGGCAAAAGTGTGGCTACATGACTTTGGTTCAGACATGCAGTACAGATCACAGACACTGAAAGTGAAACAATTCACTGGAAAAACCTTTGTATCTTGTGTGCTTTGGATTTCATTGCTTTTGTTGTGTGTTACTCTGTGGAAGATGCAGTTCTATATAAAAGGATTGCCAAGTGACACAGCAAGAGGATAGGCAGCCTACCAGCAGTACAATAGATACCAAAAGGCCATCTTATAATGAGGTCATATTCTTCCAAGAAATGCTGAATATGATGCTTTAGCAAGCACTCTTCGATTATAACACTAACCAATGATCTTTCTTACTCTGTACCACTTCTGTCTAAGACAAATCTGGTATTTTTTGTGCAAGAATTACTGGTAATGGCGCAGACATTCTCACATATAATTTGAAAGCACATATAATTTGTGCTTTCAAAACCTATATTTATATTGCATTTATATTTGCAACCCTATCAGCTCAAGTAGCAAGTAACACAACTCTCCCTGAATATCTGCAGGGGAATACTTATCTGTAGTTGATGATCACAGGACTGGGAATGCCAACACTTACTTTCTCAAATGCCAGAAACCTTTAACTGTCAGCAAAGCTAATAAAATAAATCACACGTGTGCTGGAGGAGTGGTATGTAAGGGAGAAATGGATATAGTGATTAGAGTTCATACGGGTAACAATGGTCAATCTGAATGAATGACACAGAATTTGTGAAAACATTTCTAAAGTAATCTCTGTTACACTCCTCCCCTAGTGTACAAGACTATTTAGGCAAGAGGAAAAACAGGCACTCAATAAAACATGTAGAAGAGACAGGAATAT
Source organism: Corvus moneduloides (assembly GCF_009650955.1). Taxonomy (NCBI): domain Eukaryota; kingdom Metazoa; phylum Chordata; class Aves; order Passeriformes; family Corvidae; genus Corvus; species Corvus moneduloides. The sequence goes on along the minus strand of NC_045480.1, from coordinate 45,454,881 downwards.
CCCTTGACACAATGCTGGAAAACTTTTGGTGCTGCATTTAACCAAAGTCAAGCCAGACCTGCATCCGAGATAATGGTCAGGAAAAATTGGAAACTACCTAACCAGCAGCTGGGAGAAGACCAACATATAGTTACAATTCCAGGAGAATGAAGACATTTGTTAGGCACTAGTGGGACTGCCATAATTTAGCAGGCAGTAATAAAAGTTCAGACAGAAGGTACAAAACCCGGGGGGAAGATCAGTTGATCAAGTGTTACAGTACAGCAGCCACCAACATGTCTTGTGTAAGTTCACATCATAGTGTACAGAGCACAAGCTGAAATGATTTAACACAAATGAGCTTAAAGAATCCAAAGAATTTAATGAAGCCCTAGACAGTCACAAAGCAAAAAGTTATGAAAGTAAATGAAAGAATCTAAGACAAAAACAGAATGGTAAATTTTCCTTGAGAGCAATATACCAGGCAATGGGATGTATCAAGGATCTAATTTGATGAATTTAGTAAGGATTTGCTTTTCATTTCTCTGAACACAAAAAATCCTAGAGCCTGCTTTGATGCCCAGTTAAATATTAGACTAGAAAACACAATCATACAGACATCTGGTAAGAAATTTTTAAGTACTCAGTAATGGTTTAAACCCTGTGTAACCATTGCTGATCTTTGACAAAAATGAAACAAGCCAGCTCTGAAGACTTTTAAACTGGCATCAATCACACACACAGTTACTGCAAGCCCCCTCCAAACCTCCTCCATAAAACTGTTGGTACAAAATTAGAGACTGGTTATGACCAAGCTGAAGAATAAGAAGCTAGTTATATATTTTCATAACTTGCAGTTAAAAAAAAAAAAAATCTACATTTATATACTTTACCTGCTCTCCAAAATAATAGTTAGCTGAAGATAAGTAACACCATAACTGACAACACACTGTATACCTTTTCCAAGAACATTTACTGCATATTTTAGGAATTAAATTCTTCCAGGATATCTAAATATGTTTTTCCACATTGGGCTCTAACACAAAACTTTTTATGGGCATAAACCATGGCTTTGATGTAAAATTAATTCATTCATGAATTTAGGTACAGTTTATTATTGCAGCTGAAATGTCTGCCTAAAGGAAAATGAATATATTAAATATTTTTTTCCATAGAATAGTCTCCATAAACTAGAATTGTTTGAAATAAGCCTGATCCTAAGGAGATGTGAAGGAGATGCTATTTTTAACATGAGAAGCAAATCATAGCTTCCAGTGTTTGACTTCCCAAATCCCTTTTAAGTTTCTCATTTAGTTTCAGACTGCTCTGTTTACTAGATCTTTTTCTCTAGTAAACCTATATTTTATATATTTGCTGGGTTTGTGACATGACTTTTTGATCTTTCTTAATTCCAGTCCAAACCAGCGAGGCATTCTGGCAACTGAAAATGAATTTAAATGATCCATGCCTTCATTTATAAGAGTATTGTAAATAAATATTTATGCCTTGATAAAACAAGACACTCAAATAAACGCGTAATTTAATAACATCCCTATTTCCTGAAATATAAGCTCTCACCTACATGGAAAAGGTCTGTTTTCCCAAGCCACTGTTACCTGTTTCTTTGAAATTTACACAGATGCTGGAAAATATTCACAAAGACGTTCAAGACATGGACTTCACAGGGCAATCCAGAGTGACAGCACAGTGCTGCTCTGGGCACCTTGGAGAGAGAAGCCGAGTGCATTTGCACAGCTCCAAAGAGCCATTAGGGGAGATTATTTCAGATGATGGCAAACTCCCCAGGTGGCAGAGCCTCAGCAAAGCCCTGGGCCTGAACTTAGCTGCATGCAGGAGTACCTGGGTTTGTTTCCACTGGTTGTGTATTGTCAATGTTGAGTTACAAGCCCATTTCCCCTCTGCAGTATCAGCTCATGGATTTCCTTTTATGTTTGTGATGCCTTGCTAGGGAGCACCTGTCTGTGCTGCTTTCCTCATTTCCTTTAAAATGAGATTAATAGATAGCAGCCTGCCTCTGAGGCGCTCTGCAGGACGGCCTCCTTTGTACAATGCTTAGATCTTGTAAAAGCCTGATTTAATGCTGTCAGACCCAACAGAACCCATTCCTGTTACCATTTGGGGTGTCTTGGAACATATGACGGGAAGAGTCCTGCTCTCAGCCTCACCAGGGCTATCGTTGAACTTCTCTGCTTACAGTAGTGGAACAGCTCTGCATTTAGACCCACTAGGTAAGAACAGGAAACAAGAGTACTGGTTTGTTGCCTGAACCTCCACAGTTTCTATTGACAAAACCCACAGGAGTGTGATCTGACCAAATGTTTCTTTAAGAAAAGTCTGGCACTCCAGGATTCCAAAAAGTAACAAAAACCACAACAATTTCCCTTGTGATAAAGCGCTCCAGATCTACTAAACGGTAGTTTAGTCATACCCAATTTTTGTTACCTTCCAACAGAGATGCCTTAAGAGGTCTGTATCTGATCTAATACAGTATTTGGAGAATACAGTATGCTGGCAAAGAAGCAATTTTCTGCTAAGATTGATGCCAGACTATCAAATGTTTAGATCATTCATGATTTTAGAAGTATACAATGGTACATAAGCATGTGATGTCAGAACTAAAGTATAAGTTATGCAAAGCACAATAGTTTTGAAAATATGTTGCCTACTATTAAGAAAGAGAATGACCCTACACAATTTCAGAGACCTTTTTTCTGCAAACATTAAAAAAAATTCTGGAGGAATCGCCAAGTTTACAAATATGCACACACATTCCACATATGGATATGCTTTAGTAATCATCTTTACAAACCTTTTAGGCTACACATGGCTCTAATAAATAACCCATTCACAAACAATATATTATCATCTAAAAAAAAAAAAAGGAAAAAGCCCAAACCGTTTTCATACACAGCCCAACAGTTCTAGCGTTCACTTTCAACCCGCAGCCCCATGATCAATCATTACGTCAGTGCTCATTTTTCATGGTTTGGTGTTGAACAACAAATGGAAAAGAAAATGACTGAAAAAATTAATACTGTCTCTGACAATGAGCAAAGCTCAAGAAAGAGCTCACAAGTGACAGCTGAGGACAGTCTGCCCTCTGTAAGTTGCAAATGTAATAAAATCTGAATGTTTTTTCTCCTATCTTTTTGAACAGAGTTCTTATGGGCCAAACTGCATGACGGGAAGGCCTGGATGTCAGTCCCTTTGTGTAAATAGTAAACAGCTGCAGTTAAATGTTTTACCCCTTGAAGGACAATACTTATTAGCTCAAGGTTAAGAGCCTTGCAGAAGGTTAGCCCAGCTACTGCAGAGCTGTGAAATATCATCCTTTGGCTATCTGCTGACGTACACTCAGGGGCTGAGTTATGCGATTTGGGCAATGCAAGCTTCACCACTCAGAAGACAACAAAAAGTTGTGTTCCCGAACCACCAAAATTATTGGGGCAGTAACAGCTTCTGAGTGGTAAGACCCTTTCTCAGCCTTGATCCCATGAGTTTTCCTCACTCCTGAGTCTCGCTGGATTCAGCCAATTCTATTCCAAATGTATGTTTCTTGTGTCTGTGTGAGCCAGACTAAGACCTTTGGACTATGCAGAGTGTTTCATGCAGGGGTGGATGCAAGGCAGGAGGAGTAGCAGGAGAGTCCAGAAGAACATATGGCCAAATGGCTCAAGGTGTTCTCTGCCAGTGTGAGATCCTGTGTATCAACCTATGCACAGGCAGGTCTTGTAACAGGGAAAGACAGTAGTGCTAATGGCAGCTGGGTAATGATACCTTTTGTGGAAGCTTTTTTTGAAACTTAAGTGCCCTCATGAGAGTGACTGACAAAGCCTTTCTGTACTGTGGATGTGGAGCTGAAGCAAGAGACAGTGTGGTGCTGGGACAGAAGGAGGGGGAGGGCCATAGGAGAGCACGTGCTGAGGACCAGTTGTCTGAGCTGGGAGGTAAAGGCACAATCTTGGCTGTGCTGTCTGCATTTCCCCCACTGTGGTGATGCACATGGTGGGGAATAAGTGATAACTCATTCCCCCACCTTTCTCCATTTAAATCTGTGCCTGATTTGTCTAGCCAAAGTGCAGTATATCATATTCATTCATGGCCTGTCTTAATACTCCTTCTTCTACTAAATCACACATTAAAATAATAGGAAGGCATAATCTGGCTAATCTTTCTTCCTCAATGTTATTTTTTTTTTTTACATTTAATGAGGATTCAAATCTGACTTCTCAGATTTGTCAGAGCTAACAAGAATATGCAGCTTTTCCTTGTCATGTAGGACTCAAACTTCTCATCTTAGTCTAAACATGCCCAATTTTTGTTTTCTTCTAGTACCAACACATCAGACATCCAGCCTATCCCAAGATATGGAAGATGTATTTTCCTTGGCAAAGAAATATTTTGAGCCTGATTGATGCAGACCCTAGGCAGTACTGATTATTTATCTTTTTGGTGGTACGCAAAAGTCTTTCATGAAAATTAAGGCCCAAGGCATTTAAATCCTGATATTTTTTAGCTGAATATGATCATGGTTATGTTTCTGGCACACTGAGCAGCTTTTGTCACAAAAAGAAAATGTTTGTGTAGCTCTATTTTCAGTCTGTATCATCACTGTTTATCCAGTGCCTAACAACAGAGTACACTGCCTATGAAAGCCAGAATGCTTCCGGTACAGAGATCATTTTGGCTTTCTACAGCTTGTTGCAAACTGCTCCAGTACTCATTTCATGTACAAATGCTTCTTGTTTGATTGATGAAATATACCTCTGAATGCAGAAAGCAGGTAACACAATGAAAACAATTAATTAGTAAAATCCTAAAAAAGCCATCTCCACCATAAGTCTTCCTATCTCAGAGCAGGCTGCACAACGCTATTTCCCAGACAGAAGAGAAGATAAAATGGAGTCTTGAGCTGCTGAGGTTTCAGTTCCCCTGGACTAACACCATCCTTATGTCTCTCTTCTGAGAACATCTTGGGTTTAGACTGCAGTCCTGAGTGCTGCAGCTGAACTCAACAAAAATAGTGTCTAATCCAAACTGACTTCTTGAAAGTGAAAAAAAGCACAAAGGATGAGTTTTTGTTAATGGCTGAGTAGTACCAACCCCTTGTGTAAGTTCAACAGGAAGGACAAAGGACTTCCCTAGTGAGAGCAGTTACAGCAGGTTCTCCTTTTCCTCCACAAGAAGTGGTTTTAAGGGTCTGGTCTCAAGTTCTGATTTTTATAAGTGGCATTGCATTAACTGTAGCTGTAGATGTAACTGTAGGTAGTCTCTTATTACTGGTCCCATGAGAAATAGTCCCAGCAAACCCAGCAGCACTGAGCACTGTAGCACTTAACTGGAACATGGCTAGAAAGGAGCAGGACCCTCTGCCTGTTGTGTGCCATGCCTGAGCTCACTGCGGTTTGGAGACATCGGATAACACACTCCCTGCGGCCAACAGCACCGAGCAGGTGGGCAGCCACATGTCGCACTAGCCTGCACTTCCAAGTGACCTTCACTAGCAGCCCCCTGCACAACATATTGCATTAATCCTTTCTGGAGGTCACAAAACCATGGCTAAGTGGGCTGCGGTACAGATCCAAGAGAAACAGTTGCAAATGCCTAGCCAGATGCAGATGGAAAAATGTGCTTTTCATGTAGCCAGTTCAGAAGGCTGAATAATTTATTAGTGCATCACATGCTATTTTTCAAAACTATGCCACTTTGAAGGAAATCATATATTTCAAATTATAAGCAGGTCCTGCTAACAAAGTGGATCACAAATGCCAAAGCAGACAAACCGCTGTGTGTCCGCCATCTCCATGCCAAGTGACTTGGATTACGTCACTGCTAATGGACAGCTCAGAGAGAAACAAGCACATCACAGAAATGAAACAATTACTGCTGATTACTTCAAGCACAACTTGGTGTGCTCAATCCTTGATCCAAAGGCCTTGACCCTTCCTGCAGTGCTCCCAGTACCTTCACCCAGCCTCTCAGTAACAGGCTATCAAAGGCTGCACAATGGATTAATTCCACCGGCTTTTCTGGAGCTGAGCAAGGCTGACAAATGAAATACGGTTTGCCTGTCTCAGTGTGGGTATTGTTTTCTGCACTGTAATGCAGCACAGGTGTTGCAGGCCAGGAAGGAGATGTACTGGCAGAAGTGTGATAAGGGAACTTGTGAAGGAAAGCATGCCATGGAAAGTTGGGGAGAGGAGGTGAGGCAAAGGACCCCCTTGGCCCCTGAGGGTGCTGCTGGGCCCTTGGCATTCCCCCAAGACTCACAGCACATCTCTAGGTACCATATGGTTTGAGGATGAACTTCCTGTTCTTCTAAGGGGTGGAAGAGGGGAGGAAGCGTCTACGTATGGAGAGAATAATTGCTTCCCTCTTCTGCTTCTTCTCCCCCTGTGCCACGGGCATCAACTTCACACCACCATAAGAACGAGGTGAGGTCTGATCTGTAAGGAGGCATTTGTAGATAAAACTTTGGCTGAAATGCATGGGAGAGCAGAGGGCAAAAAAGAAAACGGGATAGCACCCTAGAAGCACATGGTGTATCTTACAACAACTACAGCCTTGCTGGCATTGGATGGAAAAATGGAGAGTGAGCTCAGAGGGCCCCAGGTCATCAGAATCTGGTTTATTCTGGTTTCAAAAAGCATCTGTCCTTTGTTTGCACCACACTGGTTTTGTAGTTGTGATGGAGTCTGTGCTTTTGTGGCTGTACAAGCAATGACAGATTTGTAACTATCCACAGCCCAGCCCAGCCTGCCTTATCATACAGCTTTTACTGCACAGAACCGTCTCAGAAAATCTGTCAGTCTTCACCAAAAAGTATTATAACACATGATGAGCATCATTTGCAATTGTGAAATAATGTGAAAAAATGGAGGCAATTTTGTTGTGATGCATCATATTTCCTAGAATATAAGAATCTATGCTATTTCTATTAAGTTAATTAGAATTCAATTAAATTTTCGGTAGTGAGGATAGTAGGGCACTGAGCCAAAAAAAAAAAAAAAAAAAGGAAGGAAAGATGAAAGGGCTTGAAGTCTGCAAAAGCACTAGTCTATGGAAACTCCACCTAGAGGCAGATTTTCACACACATCTGTCAAAATAAGCAGCACAATATCGGCTCAGTTGAGGCAGTAGTGGGGTAACAAAGCCACTCAGTACAAGCACAGGTTGATACATTGCTCCCTACCCTCATTATACCCACAGTCGCCAGATTACATGTGTGACTCCAGACAATATTTTTTCATTAGCAATCTGGATATGGTTACACACAAAGCTTTAGCCGTGTTCTAATGAAAAACAAAGAAACCCTGCTGGTGGTCAAAAGTAACCTGGCTCTCAGGAAATTAGAAATTATATGCAGCAGTGTCTGTGTCACATGCTTGTCTAACTTTTCTGAAGAAACTGCTTATTGACAAGCACAGGTGTAGTTCTCTCTTGGGTTGTCATTTTTTTTTTTATGTTACCAGGGCCAGAATCACACTCAGAAGGCTGTCACTAGTCTCTAATTTGAGCTGAACTGGTAGGATCTGGCCCTTATTCTAGGATAAATGTCCCTATTTGAAATGAAGATCATTCATTCATTCAATCATTATTTCTTTCAGCAGGTAACCTGAAATGTGGAATGACAATTTAAAAACCTTATCTCAATGAATACATTCAATCAAATTACCTTAAAGTTAAAACTAATAAAAATATCCTTATCAAATAGTGCCTCATAAAAAGGTTATATCGTTTTACATAATTTGATACAGAATTAGCTCTTCGATCTCAAGGTTTGAACTCATCTTTTCACAAAAGTTGCAGTAGGATATCTCAGCTATTTTGCTGTGCTTGCAATGTCAATGGAGGTGATCTTTCTGGGTCACATTTTTAGAGCTGTTCAAATGCTTAATTTCAATGAAACCAACCTTTAAAAGCTGGGCAACCTCTTTTCGAATTAAGGTGGGAAATAAAAAAGAAAGAAAGAAAGAAGCTGATTTGAGGTGCTTAAATTGAAACATGGCAGTGCAGACCAGTTCTCTTTCTCTTTTCAACTGCTCTGTTTCAGTGTTCTACCCAGGATGACAACCTCAGCCTTTAGGCTGCTCCACTCTTCCTCCGAGCAGGATTACCCACTTCAGCTTTCACCAGTGTATTGTGTTGCACTCACATGGTTTGTCTCCCTTTCCAGTTACAAAGCTCCTTTGTGAATTTACATTAGCAAAGGTGTGACCACATGCATTCTGTGTGGTAAACTTAATTACATGTGTCCCACTTAATCTTTTGTTTTGCTTTTATGTTAATGTAAGTCAGAAGATTTCTTTGAAGCCCCACCAGAGTCAGTCAAGAGTAAGAGAAGTTAAGCTCTTCATCCATACATGGTAAAACACAGGTTTAGTATCAGATCAGGAAAAACAGACTTATAGGAGAGTCAGTGCAGTAAATCCATAGCACATTTTGAGTTTTTGTTTTGATTTTCCTTTTTTTTTTTCCTTATTTCAGTTCCTCTAGTGACACTGATCATGCTGTAATCAAACCTCTCCTGATGGGAGAGAGTTTTTAAAGTCCTTGCTAGGAGTTCCAGAGACAAATGGGACTCTCAGCCTTCGCTGCTTCTTGATAGTTGTTTATTAAGTCTTATGAGAGAAAAAGAGTCACTAGCGTGATCCAGACATAGCACAAGGCAAAGAATGCAGGAGAAAGCTGAATTATCAAGATTAAATGGCCTTTTTAAGGGTAAATCAACCAATGATTGCTAAAAACGTACATTATTTTTACTTTTCTACCAATTATTTAGTAACACAGCCAGGAACTGCAGAATTCTTTGTCCAATCATCCCAAACTACTTTTACTGCAGAATATGGAGTAGTAGAAGAAGAAGAAGAAGGAGGTTTGGAGAACAACAACAATCCTCCATTTTGATGTTTTTTTGCTTTTATCTATTTACTACATTAACAAACCCGAAACCTCTAAATTTTTCACCCTGTGAGAATCTTACATAGTAGTCTATCACCTAATTTACACTAGTGTAGTTTCTAGTTCTTTTCTAATAGTAGGCAGTTTTTTCCACGGACAGAGGTCAAAAGCTGTGTTGTTCAAGGGGGGTGAAACCCCTCAAAACAGGCAGAGAAATATTCTCTGCACTCTGGGTTCCCACACTCTAGGAGCCATACCAAGCCCCTTCCATTGACACCTGTGCAACTTACTGCAGAAATCAAAGTAAATCTATGGCTCGCAAGGACAATTGCAATCTGAAGGGCATTTTCCACCATATCTCAATTAAAACATAAATGAACTGTTAAGTTCCAAACTGACTAAAGGAAATCCCTCTTCCTACTTGATTTTCTAAATATTTCTGTGGAAGGCATTTTACGGCAAGGAAGGATTTCTAAGCAAGATGCACATAAGCTTTAGGCGCAAGGAAAAAAAATTAACATTGTCACATCGGGATAAAATACAGCTGATTTCTATATTGATTTGCTATATGCTTTCCTTGCTCCTCACTCTTTTTGTCCTCCTGTTTTCCTAAGTATTTGGTAGACTGAACATAAAGGATTTTTATAGAATCATTAGATATGTCACAGATTCACTGTATTATTGGCAAAAGACATATTCAAAAGGACTTTGAAAAAGAACTTATTTCCAGTGGATTTAGCTTTCCAAATTCCAAATGTTCACATCTCTATTTATGATTACTTTAAATAACTTCATTTCTGTGGATGGCTGATGAGCTTCCCAGATGGAATATAAAGCTTTATGTAGCTCTTGAGGTTCTCCTTTTGCTCTTTATGAAGAATAAAGGAAGAAAAATAGCTTTTAACTGGTAGGATTTTATGAAAAATAACTGTTCAGAAAATGGAAATATTTTCAGATAAAATGACCATCTGAAGATTGTTGGCTGTAAAATATTTGGTTTGCTTCAATAAAAGATTTTAGCTAAAGATCAGATTATTTCTGTGCACAAAGGAAAGTAGCAGCATGACAGTACCTGATGGATTAAATGAGTGCATAGTACACTGCTGTTTCACTGCTTTTTCTTAAATCACTTAAAGCACAGCTGCTGCATGCCAAAGAGTTGTGAAGAACATGCTCTGCCCTTGCAGTCATATTATTTTCATTCTAAAACAGCAAGTTTAAAAAAAAAAAAGAAGTCATGCTTCTTCTCTGTCAGACAGCTTTTCATTGAAGAACCTGAAAAATAATTTTTCATTGCAGCTTTGGCTACAACCCAAGCATTGAAACCAATGGAAACACTTGCAGAAGTCCAGCCTGTGATTCCACCCCCCATTATAAGGGCCTTCCTTTTACAAAATGGATTTTTGGGTAGATTTTCTTTGGAGAGTTCTAAAGATTTCCTGAAATTCTTGAAAAAAAAATAGAAGTGAGAAGTAAAGTACTGAATAAAGATGGAGTGTTTGTCTTTTAGTTCAGATAGAGCAACTAAGTCAGAAAGATGTCATCTGGCTAAAAGATGTTTTTAAGTGTCATGGTTAAAGAGCTTGCTCAAAAGACCACTGAAATGAAAAAAAACCTCAAACAACTCTTAGTGTCTTTCATGCATTTTGAAGCAGGACATAAGCATGAGGAAAAAAAATACTAGAGTTGCAGACTAATCTTCTGTTCACATTTGGGATTAAACTCTGCTCCATATGAGACTGCTAAGGTCCATAATAAATAGTTTGAGGCTACCACAGAGATGGAAAATCAAGGGAGATTAGGGGCACTCATTTTTATTTCATTTGTTCATAGCATAGCCTCCAAGACAACAACAGAAAGGGGAAACAACTTTGTATTTATTATTATGGCTGAGCTGCATGTAATAAATTATGGAAGAAAAAAAGGCTGAGGGATAATTGACTGAAAAAACAAATGTCAGTTAAAGTAAACACAGCAGTTTCCACTGAACCTATTTGTAAAAATGTCAAAGGAGTTGAGTTGTTTTCCTTCACAATATTTGTGCTGGTATAAAGGGACTGTGGTTTAATTAAATTTCCCCACAGAGACTAGGTATTCCACTAGATGTCACTTTGAGACTTTGCTAAGATGAAGGACAGCATCCTGATGAACGAATGCAGCATCCGCCTCTGCAAAGAGCTGAGAGCTGTCTTGCAGCAGGAGCCCCTGGTCAGGACGTGACACCGGGGTGCCTCAAGCACAATGAGGATGCTTACGGATGCATGACCACCTGCCAGGAGAAGAGCTGCCATCTAGACGTGTGCTAGCAAAGATTATCCAACCACTAAAATCGTTTTTACTGCCCTCAAGGGAAGGAGTGAGGAGACCACTGTCTTTGCCAACAATCCATCCTGTCCTCCCTTGCGGTGACAATGAGAACAGGGTCAGGCTTGGTAGGAAGGGGGATGGCTTTTGTGCAGATACCCTGGGCTTCCACAGGAGATCTGATGGATCCAAGCAAAGTACTGATCCAGAAACTGCCCCAAACATCTCTCATCCCTCACCAACAGGAACCAGGTACTAGCCCTGATGTGTGTACGTCTTCCCAGACCACCTTACAGGCAACAGAAAGCAAATTAAAACCATCTCCAAAAAAAGGAAGTAGATGACTTGAACCTTGTTTGGGAGCTGCCCCGTTCTTTTGGCAACTGACCATTTATTTAACACACCAAACAAAGGATGCCAAGGTTTCTCTAAATCTCATGTGCAGAATATTGATTAACAATAGGGAAAGAAAAATATAGAATGCTTGTCCTTTTAAAGGTGGGTGAAAAGTGAATGACACGTCTCCGTTCCCTGTAAAGCAATAAAAGAGTCACCACAGTGGCAGAACCCTGCCTTTTTAGCCCAGTCTAAAGAGGCTTAATATTAATCAAAAAAAGTGAGAGCAAACCTAGACAAAACCCACTTCATACCCTCTAACAATGCTGGCACACAGATGTCTCTGCATGGAGCAGGACATTGTGTTTGCACCTACACTCAGCTGTGATAATCACACAGAATAGGCTGCCGGGACAAAAAGATCCAGGAAATGTTAAAGAAAAAAAGAAAAAAAAAAAAAAGGCAAAAAGCACAAAGAAATATGTCTGCGTATTAAATACACTCTACCACATCTACTGCCAAGGGTGCCTGCCCAAAGCTCCAGCAAGCTGCATACTGTTTGTGCTGTCAACAAGCAGCAGCTTTTGTACCTATGCACGTTTGTTTACTAAATATATGAAAACAATGGAGCTCAATTAAAACTAGATTAGCCACACATGTACCAAAGGAATGTGTACTTAACTGACTGTGGTGAATCTGGCTGCTATTCAATCCCCTGGAGAGGCTGCTCTGGCATGTCTGCTGAGGCCTCATTGGTCTCCTGTCTAGGCACAGCGGTGGTTATGGCTCCTCGAGAATATATTAAATGGATTGTATAATAACCATTGGGCAGATGTTGGAAGAGCAGAAGTTTGCTGCAAATGCACAGATGGGGTGGCAGATTATCCTGGGAAGGCAACCATGAGTTGATGGGTTCATTTCCATTATTGCTTGGCAACGCACGGCGTGCGTCACCAGACAGGCTGGAAAACCCCCTTCAAGGAACCAAAGTGAACGCTTGCACAGGGAGAAGATTTGCATGGGAATACTGTCAACTGTGCAAGCCTACGGGAAGAATGGCTGAGGAAGTTTCTGCTTCTGAATTTATTAATGAAAAAAAGAGTGTGCAAGCAAGTAAAACAGCAGGCTACGAAAGCATACCTGAAAAATTATAGAATTAAGTACATTTCCTGCCAAAGGCTTCAGGTCCTCAGTAACGGAGTCCTTCTAAACAATAATCTAAATTAGAACTGTGTCCAACCTGGTTCCTTTGATCTAAGAAATTCCTTCAGTCAAAATATTTAAATCAAAGATTTGCAAATAAATCCAAGATTAGTTCCAAATCTGAATTAGTTCCAAATCTTTTGGTAGCTAGGTAGGTAACTGATTTAGGATTAGCAGCTACTAATTTGAGATAGACAAAAGACGCTTCAGGGATTTTTTTTCAGATTCCCTTGTGAAGGGCTCAGAGAAATTATATACCACTTTATTTTTTTTCAAGTGCAAACCTATGGAAGAATGGTTTTAGATCTATTTTACTCACCAAACCCACAACTTCTATTACTTAGAAATATATATGATTAAGATGATAATTTCAGTGACAAATTGATATAAAAATTACAGAAACTGTATATGAATTAGATAATCTCTCAAAATGGTTTTGGCTTTTTTTTTTCTTTACAAAGAAAAGAAACATGAAAACATTTTATCAGCCATAGTTAACTGTTTTGTTGCTTCTGCTGGTGAACACAGCTTCAAAAATGATCATGAAGTATTCCTTGTATGTGACAGCTGGTTTGTTGGGGAACCTATCCCAGTTTTTGACAATAAAATTGCAACACATATCTGCAAAGCTATATGTGAAGCACTCCGCAAAGAATTAACTAATCATTTTAGCAACCCTACCAAAATGGTTTTTGTTTGTCCACCCAACTAATGCAGATGAGTCAAGGAGAGGTTGGGGATACTCCCCAAAAGAACAATTCAGTATTTGTTAGATGTATAATCAGAAACTCATACTAGGGGTTATCCTTTTCTAATGACAAAAATGAATTCTCTTTTCTTATTAAGGTAACTCTACTAGACTCTAATATTCTAACTTCATGTCCATAAACTCCAATAATTATCCCATTTTTTTTTCTAATAAAAGCTAATATCATTAGCTAATGTCATTACCTTTGGTAAAAGTCCTGTAGGCTCTAAATAGAAGGAAATTTTTTTTTTAAAAAATTGCACAAACCTAACCTTTCAAAGAAATACTCAGTTATCCTATAAATATAGTTACAGAAGTACTTTCATTTTCTAAAATTCAATTGTTTTGCTAAGTGTTTCTATAATATGGCAAGAAAATGATGTAGAGGAAATCCAGGGTCCATGTAAATCAATGGAAATTTACAGGCCTCAGTGGAGTCAGGATTTTACCATACTAGAAATGACATCTCTAGGCATGTATTAAATTTGCATACAGATTGTTGGGTCCACATCCAGTACCTTCCATAGTGTTTGCTTTCCTACAAACATGCAGTTTCCTTAGCTTTTGGCACAAAGAGTAGATACAGTGTCTTGGGGTGTGGGAAATGCACATTTGTTTCATAAGATATACAAGCATGTTCGTATTTTCAAATTAGAAATATTCCCAATGATTTGATAGGACAGGCTATGTATGGAGAGAGGTGGTGAAATTACAACCTTTATGAAATGGAGTAAAAGGTTTCTTTTTACATTTCCACTTTCAGAGAAGGAACACACTCATCTTTTGTGCTATATTTTGTGTTCTCAGCTACCTATCTTATGTCTGATGGGTGCAGAAAGTGACAACTTATAGAAAAGAAGGATGTTTCATGTATACCTACACACACGCACACACACACACACACACAGAAGAAGATCACATACATCTATTTAATATGGAACCACACAGTACTTTAGAATAACAGTGATATGATAAAATCAGATCAGCAGGATTAGTAGAAAATAATTACGAAGACAATAGACTGTATTTTAAAATGGCAAGCATGTTGATATTTGACAGACTAATATATTCAGTTTAGTTTATAATTCTAGAAATTATTATATTGTACACTACCAAATATCCTGTTAAATAAACAGAAATCCCTTTTGGAGGCTCTGGAGGCAAACTGTATTCCAAAGTGTTTTCAGATTAAAGAATCAAATCATTTCACTGGCTTATTCAGGCACTGCCATTGGGAAGAAAATCACCCATCAGACAATAGAATTACACTCTCCTCAATATCCAAGGAACAGCTCATTTACACTGCTGCAAGCATGTGAAATTGTCTTTCATTCTCACACTGAATGTTTGTAAAAAGGCCACTCTGCAGGCCTGATTTTGGGAGAGGTACCCTCTCCAAGATTTTTAGATATTTCACCTCCTGTATGTTAACATTTTCTGAGGGCTGCCTCTCTCATTTCATTCATTTTTGTTTAGTCACATACACATTTAAAAAATTTATTTGACTTGATTTGAGCACTTTGGGATCTGTCTGCTGACAAAAGGGCATTCTAGTGATGGCAACGCAGTTTCAGTCTAATTTAGATATCGGTAAATGTACTCCTGTCATACATCTACTTTGCCACTGATCTACCAGAATTCATTAGACTCTTGGTTCAATCCCAATGATTTTCTTTCACCTTAATATATCTGAGAAGTGGTTATATGAGACCATTGCATTGGTTTAAGTACTAAAAGTTAATGTAAACTGCAAAATGCTAACAGGTCTCTGAAAGCTTCGACTGTGCTATGTTGCATTTTTCTTTTTTAGCAGAGGGAATGATGCCTGAAGATGGAGCTGTTTACAAACTTCTGGAGGACAAAAGGGAACATACTTAGTTGCAACACAAACTTAACTAAACAGACACTGTAGTTACTTGTATTATGTATAAATCTACCTGTTGTTTTCCTAAACACTATAATAAATTTAGAAAGTATGCATGTTTTCCACAAGTACTTATGAAAGGTTTTATTCCAGAAGTGAAGACATCAATGAAACATTAAATGAATGTTAACTGACAAGAGGCTTGATTTTTACCAGTATAATATTTATGTACAATTTCTAATAGATCTCATAGTCTTCAACTGGAGTTCTTTATTTTTCTGTATTTTATGCCTATGTGTGTTCATACTGATTAGATTTTTTCATCATGTCATATTCATAGCTGACCTCTTTCTATTAATCATGCCAGAAAAGCTGTTATGTGCAGCTACAGATGTCAATCTTTTCTTGCCTTCTGCAAATCCAAGTTTATCCCCATGAGAGGGGATTTTCAAAGCTGGTTCAATGTAGCCAGAAAGTCATATGCTTGTATAGGAATTCTTTTTTTCAGCATGGCCACAGGTACAACATCTACACCCTTTTTTTTGGTGGACTTCTTGCTCGCATTCTCAAGATAAGCAGTACACAAATACTGGAAGAATCAGGGCCTAAGTAATTATAAAACCTGTTCAAGTGCATAAATAAATATGATATGTGCGCATTCAGCATAGTCTCCAGTATGGTCTGCAGTATCTGCAAGAGCACCTATGTCTTCCTGGAAACGTGAAGGGTTTGCTCAGGACCCTGTGTTTGCTTCACTGACAGTCATTCATGTGACTCTCACCTTCCTTCCAAAAAAATGCACAATGTAAGCACTGCACAGGTGCTCAATCAATTTCTTACTTTAAATGGATTATCCACCTAGCTGATGTACAATTACTATTTCTTGTTGTGATGTTAGACAAAGATTTTGCTTTGTAATAAATTGTACCATTCTCACACAAGCACATGCTGCCTTTTTTTTCAGTTGTACTAGTTTAATAAAGAGATTTTAATCAAGCTTCTGTGCTGTCATAAAAAAAAAGTGCCTGCTTATATTCATATAACAAGCTGTCATCTAATTTTTTATCTAACTTTTTAAAGAGCACTGCATAAATATTTCAAAATACCACCTACACCTTCTCTAATTACCAGACTTAAATCCAGAGGCTTCATCAAGTCTCAAAACAAAAGTAAAGTAAGAAACAATACCTAAGGTGATCTTTACTCTTTAGGATAACTGCCATCAAACATACCTACAAATACTTTTAATTTTGGATCACAAAAACTGCTTTTATTTTCATACACAGGACCAAGAAGGTCCAGCGGGCATTGCCAACATTTGGAATAACGAATGAATATAAAAGGTTAATTTGGTCAAAGGATTGTCAGCAACCACAAAGAAAATTCTGAATTCGGATCCATGCAAGACCACACAGTTGAAGTTTACAGGAGGTTTAAACTGTACTTTGGCCTTTCTGGCACTGGCGATTTCTGGCCAATGCTCTTCACAAAACATTCTGGCAGCAGTTCCGTACTCTGATTTAATTTGCCAGCACCAAGATGTATAACAGTAGAGCACAGTGACAGGAATGACTGCTGAATAAAAAGACAATTAACTGCTTAGGGTCGACTGAGGGAAGACAGTCAGTACACAAATCAGAGAACTGGTACCACACGCTGCAGCAGCTCTGCCAGCAGCCTCCTGGCTTTCCATGGTGTCTCAGTTTGTGCACAGAGCTAATGCAGCCCACACTAAGGGAATCCATTCTTAACCACAAGGAAGATGCAGAACACAGCAGGAAGATCTGTGTCTGAAAGGAAATATTCCACTTCATCTACTTCCCTGTCATGCCCAATGCTCTCAAGGAAGTTTTCCTAAATGCTATACAAGTCTTAGCTTTACCTTTGGGTGGAGGCAATGAGATCATTTCTCTGCATGTTCTAATATGTCTTGCAGATTTTTGCTCGTCTTCTCACCACTGAGATAGTTTGCTCTCATTCATTCAGCAAATGAGTGAATCAGTGGTTATTTGGATTTATTGAAGAGCAATCTACTAATTTCTCATCTTTCAATCTGCTCATTGTACTGAACCTGCTCATTACGTTAGCAATCTACTGTGGCCCTTTTTTATTTTTATTTAAATTTTTTTTTTTTTTTTTTTACATTTTCTTATTTCAAACAGTTCTGAAAAATCTCATTTGCTCCATCATATTTTTTTTTGTAATTCTACAAGACCTCTTCGATCAGTGATATCCTTAGGTTTGAATAACTGTTGTCCTTGGGAGACTGAAGTGGAGAAAGAGAAAAGGGAAAAGGAAGAAATGACTGTTCAAAGCATACCACAAATCTAAGTAATTGAAAATATCTCCATAGATTTCATTGGTCATATGTTCAACAAAACTGTAAGATTTTCTAGTAATTATAAAGAGAAAAAAAATGCTGTTCTATTAAGAATCTCTGACCAGCTGTTTATTTTGGCTGCATGTGATTCCCCATCTCAGCCTTTGTGAATATTTATCAGATAAACATTAGGATAAACAATTTGTGCAACACTCTCAGCTACTGACAGCTTGCTTGGGTGTAACTGATTGCAGGTTGAACTGTGTGCTATAAGCCAAAGGTGAGCCTTCTAATAGGGTCAAGGTCAATGGCATTATCACAGGCAAAGATTGTTGTTAGTTGAAGGAAGTTAAAGAAAGTGGATGTCATCCAACATCACTAACACACAACTGTATTCATATTTGTGACATACAATGGCCACCAGTAACTTTTTAACTTTACTTCTTTCTGACTTTTTTTTTTTTTTGAAGCAAGCGATAGACAGTTTCAGTGGCTTGATGTGCGTGAGAATTCACTAGAACCACCTAAACAAACAACTGACAGTTTCATCTGGAGTTCTTTAAACTGGTGTCATATTGTACAGACTTCTTCCTTGTGAGCTTTATGTCCACACATAGAGGTTTCTAACAAAAGTGTCTTTGGAAAAATATTTGGATCCATAGTTCAAACCCAAGACCCTGTATCTGACATGATTCAGTTCTATTAGTAGGAAGGATGAGGACTGTATTACCTAACCAATTATGCTATATTTTAATCCATTGCTCACAGATTCCCCAGGTATGTGGGAGGTGTCAATGTCATTGCTGATTTTCATCTGAAAAAAATGTGGTTCCCGGCTTACAAAGATGCCTACTTACTTCACTGTATGTAAAATCATACCTGTTGTTACACCTCCAGGGAAGTTTTTACTTGCTGGAAAACAGGCTATTTGGCATGTGTTTTATAGTATCAGAAAAAGAAGAGTTTTTATGCTGCAATGATGAGTTTTCAATTTAAAACTTTTACTTAATCTTATCTAGAAATGGATATTGATGCTCTAGATATGAATGAAAGTGAGCCAGCAAGATGTGGATAGCAGTTTGTTGCTCTTTTTTTTCCAGAAAATACTTAGTTTAAGGAAATTTCTTTAATCAGAATCACATTAGACAACAGTTCTGGGCAATTTACTCTGTCTGATGAACAATGTCTTTCCCATATCCAATGCTGAAACTTCATCATGCTTCATATGTTTCAGCATTCACTAAGGAAAAAAAGTCATGCATTTTTAAATTTTAAATACATAGGAGATAGAAACTTTGATGGGCATCATGCATTTAATCACAACTCAAATGTAAATACAATATTGTATGCTTTCTGGCCCATGAAGTACTGCAGTGTAGTGAGCAACGTCTCATTCTTTAAACAGAATGCTGTTAATATAACTCATGAAAAGGTCTATTCTTGGTAGACTTAAATTTTGTGGTTTTAAAGACAGATATAATTGGTACTTGCCAGAACACAGTTTGAAGTCAAAATTATTTCAGCTACTTTGAGAACAAGTCTGCCTTTTTTTTTTTCCTGCCTGGTTGAGTGCTGTGCTACAGAAAGAGGCATTTTCTCACAGTGTCCTCTCACTGTGACAGTACTCGGAAGTTTCAGGCAGAGAATCAGTACCTGATTGTCTCTCTCAATGCCTTCCCAAAGCTCTTTTTCTATCCGTATATGTGACCAGCCACTCCTATACTTCCAGATAAACTCTTTCCCTTATCATCTTAACAGGCTCTCTGTAGACTCTCTAACCTCATTCTTCCCTCCATTGGTTATTGGACTAGCTTCTCTCCAATTTTCCATGAACATGTGGGGCCAGCTGAGAGAACTGAACATAGCACTGAATATTAATGCAATAGTCCCTCTCTTCTCCCCTAGTTTTCACCAACGTCCATTGAAGCTGTCGGGTGCAGCTGCAGCTCCCATATCCACCACAGAGCTTCTGACAGACTTGGAGTTGAGCGACACTTAATAGAATGCAATAAAGAAAGAATTTTGATTTTGCTTGCACTGTCACAGTGAGAGTTTGGTACTAGGTCCGTGGTTGAGTCGTAACAGGAAAACTCCAGTGACCAGATCTTTAGAACAACATACAGCCTTGTCATTCTTTTCGTCGTGGAGATGACAATAAGCATTAAAAATCCAGTAATAGAGGAATGAAGGAGTTTTTCTGCTGTAGTCTTAGTCTTGACCACTGGCTATCAAAACCTAATGTTAAGTATTTCAGCTAGGCTGCTTTGGAGCGCTACCTCACCACCTATTACTACTGTTATGGTATTGCTCTTTGAATTCATATTTACCAGCACTGGGAAATAAAATATTCTATTGAGTTATTACTACACACCTTGCACATGAAAAATATTTTGCTGTTTCTCTCCATACTATAATTTTTTTGTTACTTCACAAGAGTTTCTGTTTTTTCATAAAGACTATAACTGAAAAGTTATGCTGGTTGCAAAAATTTGGTTGTTAAGGACCATATTATATTTCATTTCAGACCTTATGAATATAGGAGTACTATACTCGTTATTTCTTTCTGCTCCCCATCTGATAAAACAAATACATACTTTGTAAAAATGGGTTTCATATCAGCATGTGAACCTCATCCTGAAACAAGAGTTAACTTGCATATTTAGGTAGAAGGCTTACTTTTAAAACGGCTGTTAAGATGAGTGATCAGAATAAGATATAGCTTTCAAGAAAAAAATTGCACTCACTTGTCTGATTTCTTAAAAACAATCACAAGTTTTAAGAGTAAAAGAAGTTATACCTCCTTTATTTTATACAGATACACCCCTGAAACTGTGAGATCAATTTTGCCAATTTAAAACCACCAACTGCCAACACACTGTTTTTTTACCCACTTTGCAATTATTCTATATCAGAGAGTCCTAAATTGCATGCATATGCATTTCTTTCTCAATCCTGTTCCCAGTAGTAACAGTAAGGGATAGAACTCAAAGTAGTGGAACCTTACAAGAGCTTTTAAGTGCCATCTCTTTACATAAGTTGTGGAAAAAATACATATTTTGAAAGAGCATTAATTGCAAAATAAAATGATCAAAATGGTTGATTATGGCATCAATTCACTTTTATACAAACTGTGCTCCAGTCCTTACCCCTGCAGTCACATAGATATTTTCAAGTCGTACTTTGTTCACAGCAGGTTTGGAAGGACGCAGTGTATTTCTGGTTTCCCTATTGTGTGATCCACTGATGATCAGATAAAAATCACAGTGAATGTTCTGAATGTATATTCAGACTCACAATGCAACTGGAAGGATGCCTATGTTTATACACTGCATACTAGAGGTTCCTGTCAAAGCTTAGAAGCACTTCATAAGTGCAGCAATTTTGAGATGGTCTCTACATATCCTCTGATCTTATATTTTCTTAACCTTAAATTCTGGACGAAGAAAAGAGTACAACACATAAGTTCTGAATCTCAGTTACATTCCATGTGCAATATCCACACTACCAAATGGAGGTTCAAATGTTACTGATGGAAATATTTGTTTCTGTGTTTTTACATGATAGCAAATGTAAGAAAATTTTGTCCCAAACTGGGATCAGACAGATATTTCCTAGGCAACATTTCAGTGACATGTTGCAGTCAAAAGTATAGCAGGTACAAACAGGAAGTAACTTTATATTTATGAAGTCTATGTGCAGCTGAGCAGCTATTTTGATACAGATACAGGGAGCTGTATAGAAATGTGCATTGGTCAACATTTCAGGATCTGGGAAAGGTAGCAGTAGAAAAAAAATAAAAGACAAAGTTAATTTTTTTTTAAGCAACACCTTTTCTTTCCTTTAATAACAGGGGCAGGATATGTCCTATTATTCATATAGCATATATTCATATGGTAGTGTGTTTTCATACATGAACACTTGTGAGCAGTAGATAAATAGAGAGAAAAAGACGACTGACACCCTGCCAACAGTGTAATGCAGCAAGAAGGCCCTTTACCTTCAACAGTAATTCTAAGCCTTACCCTAGTAAAAGTTAGGGAACACAGGAAAATGGCAGAAGACCAACCGGAAATTTAAGTAACATATATAACTTTTCTCTTAAGGTTTGTCCCTAACACTTCATTAGATTTAGCTCATATTTTCAAGTTTGATTTTTGTTACACCTTTTCCTCTACTTCCTATTTCTGGCATAGCAGCTCTTCTGGAGTTGGGCAAAAAGGTTATACTGTTCACAGGCAGTCACATACATCTGTGGTTGAGACCAAGGAGGGCAATGTTTGTCAAGAATACCACTCCTAGGATGTCCAATCTCCAGACATTTGTTTTTCAGCAAACAGGACTTCTATAACCAAGCCACACCTTTTGGAATAACAACGAACTTGACCCAGCAAGGGAGGAGGGGGCAGATCTAATCTTAGTTGTTCATAGCTTTGGTTTTTGTTCTGGAAATCAGACTTAGCAACACAATATGAACATTACTGTATTAATTTCCAGAATGTAAAAAAGTTATAAAGAAATGTCTGCCCTTCTGAATAGTGAATATTGATTGTTTACAGAAAGCATGTTCAAATGTCAAATGGGACTTTTCTGCTGTTGAGATAGGAAAAAAAGATTGACATACAAATAACCTGGAGGCAAAGAAGAAACTTTTGAGGTGCAACCACCATAAACCCTGTAACTAAACATTTTAATTTGCTGAATAGTAAAGAAATCAAATCTTTTGCCCTGGTGAAAAAGGACAACTCTACACTATGAAAGCATTGGTACTTTGTGTATCAGGCTGATGACGTCTGAGAACATGGCCTCTCTTTGGCTAAAGAGTGGCAAGCAGAAAACCTACTCTCTAATGAGAATTTGCCATGCTGATGCTATATCTCTGATTCTTGGCCCAGTTAAACACTTCAACCCTGTGTTCTGTTAGCGTGGCCTCATGTTTTACCAGTGAAAATGAACTTTATATCTTCCACAATATTCTTTCCACAGATGGTCAACTGTAAAATGAAAGATGTACTGCAGAGAAAATGCTCCTCTATGTAAAGAATTGAGTCCAAAGATGACATAGTTAATTCAAATAATGTTTAAAACCAAACTTAAATATCTACATTGCAAATTAAAGAAAACAGCAAGACATGTTGCTATGTTACTATGATTAAACCTTAAATATGAAAAAAAAAAAAAGGAAAATTTCACTTCCAAATCCGATTCTGTTCAGGTTCTTCTTCCATTCCTATTTACATAGTTTTTGAGGATGTTTTGTACCTGAGATCAAGATACCATTGACCTTCAAGGACCCTAGAATATTTCTTGCAGTGTTCAGAGTCAGGCCACAATTTGCTTACTGTGTTATTTGTGGTCCTCATGTCCAGGCAAATAAGTTTTTGATCCATCTTCCCAAGATCTTTCTTTGCAAGAGATGTGGATATTCTAAACTCTCTGCCTATCTTCTGCCATCTGAGCCATCTGCGTACAGCAGAAGAGAGAAGATGAGAAGGAAAGCCCAATATTAGAGATGAAAGAGATTAAAATGCAAATAAATGAGAACACATTTTAAGACTGCCATGGTAGTTTGTATTTGACATAAAGGCATCATGGCAGGTTTTCCCCTGTTACTGTGACGGGTCACCATTTCTAATCTCAGGGTCATGTCCAAGTTCTCTCTTTCATAATTGCTTGGGCTGACATTTATTTTGACCTTTTTTTATGCCGGCCTTCCTGAATGAGGGAAGTCACAGAACCATAAAGAGGCAGAAGTTCCATAAAATGCCATAGCGTTTAAGAAATGGGACTACCATCCCTCTGGCCTTTGGTATAAATGTATATATATAATGTGTCATGATATTTTAACCCTTGAAAGTTGCTGAAGTACACATATTTGCCCTGTTTTGGTACAATTTGACAGAGCTACATACAGTGCTATTTGTTTGTGATGTACTATGAAATATGTACTTAACTAGAGTCTCCTTATTTTTCATAAGGAATGATAGTAATTATAACTGTTATAATTTCATACAATTATTTCTTTTGCTGTTCTGGACAGTCCCAATATCTGTCTTGACAACAATCTGCCCCATTTTGTTTTAGTTTTCTATTTAGAAGCATTAGATATGCAGTTCTCCGTGAAACATCTCTGAAGTTGGAAGCTGTAGAAGCATTACATTGGCCAAAATACATAAAGAATAATTGAATCTCAGCTAGGACAACTATGATGCACAAGCTCTTCTTTTTGATTACTAGCTACACAGTGTTGGCTACCTTCTTATAATACACTGTGTTGTGATAAAACTCATAGTCGAATGTCAAGCTGATGACAAATGACTAAAAAGGGACTGTTGGTGCTTTGGTAAGGAATCTCTACAAAATTAGTGCTTAACAAAAATATTGTCACACATATCTATCCAGTAATTTGAAAATTATATTTAAATAAGTGTATTACTATATAGTCTTATCCAAGGAACCCTCTGTAAATCATTGATTGCTACTGGTAATAGTAATTGGAAAATACAAACACATGTAAAGATATCTAAAGCACAAATTCTTAGAATAATAGAGTCACAGAATGGTTTGAGTTGAAAGGGACCTTAAAGATCATCTCATTCCAAACTCTCTGTCATAGGCAGATTGCTCCAAGCCCCATCCAGCCTGGCCTTGAGCACTCCCAGGGGTGGGGCATCCACAACTTCTCTGGGCAACCAGCTCCAGTGCTTCACCACCCTCACAGTTGAGAATTTCCTCCTAACATATTTCTCCCATTATAGAGCCACCTGATTTTTGGAACCCCTCTTTTTTACTGTGTGTTTTGTTATTAATACTATTTTATTTTAAGATGACCTGTGCTAGAGATGCAGATTTTATAATGCATCAAATTTGATGCATTTTGTATGCATCTGAGATGCAGATTTTTAATTCCAGAAAGGGCCAGGGGTTTGTTTAGCTAGGTACTACAGAGCAGGAGGAGGATGAGATTTTCTCTATTAGAGGGTAGAGCATCAAGCCAGGGCAGGGCTGTGGTTATCTGATGACTATGAGAATATGGTGAAGGGCTGTTCAGATGCCAATGCTGCTGATAAAGCAGATGCTAAGGTGGGACCACCATACCACCTTTGGGAAGAGAGCTCCAAGTGAAACTGAAACAGTGCAGTAGGGCTGTCAAGGAGGAAATCAGTATATGTTCTCACCTAGCTCAACATGGAGGAAGGATCTTCAGCGCTGCCTCTTTTGTGCACCTTCTCCTACTGCAGACATGTAAAGTTGAGCAAGATGAGTTTGGGCATTACAGAAGTAGCTCAGCATTTGAAGAACCCTCTATCTTCAATTTAGAGATGTGCTTAGCTTCTCAGAGCTTTATACACAGCCCATTTCATTCTGGTATTATTTTATCTCTCCTTTGCCCTCTCTCTCTCTCTCTCTCTAACACCATATACAAATTTCTCAGCCCAAGAATAGAACTTCTTGGGAGGTGTAGCTGCTGAAATGAAGTCTGTGAGATCTGCATGCACATCAGATGCTGACACAACATAAACTGATGTAGTTCTCCTATAAACAAGGCACCCTTGATATTCTGCAGCCAGGAGCAGCCCTGCCCCAGATCTGGTAATATCTTTGACAGCCTATGTAGCAAACATACCTCTCTGTGCTGAAAGCCAACAGAGTAAGTTATACCTTCTTTCCTGGTGAATATGTAAAAGTGCCTTACTTTTTTTCTTTAATCCTGTAAGTAAACAAGTAAATAGTCAAAGTTTATAAATTTGATTTTTACTGGTTCTCAGCTTTATTCTGGAAGAGTTCAGTGTTCTGATACCACACCCGTGTAGTCAGCACAGTGCACAGATCATTATGCAAACCCCTTTGCACACAAAATTTTATTAGCTTTTAGTAACACTGTAAGTGGAAGCAAAGTGATTTTTTTTTCATCATAAAAGGTGCTTTTGGAATATACTGGAATAATGATCTATAGGTTATGCATGTATTGTTGTTTAATGTCCTAGCCATAATTTCTGCTCAGGAAAATACAGGAATTTTAAACAATATAACCCCAAAACTTCAGCCAAATAGGGGAGAAAGATCTTTAAAAGTCAGTTGGTTTGTCTTGGAACTCTAAAACACAAAATATAACTTCATAGTTTCATGAAAATGTTATTTAATATAATATTCTCTAAGGTAAAATAGAACCCGGAATGGAAATAAAACATTTTAAAAGGTGAGATACTAAGCATCCAACCTGTATTTCACTGAAAAATCTTGCCTTCCCCAAGAGGTCAATCTTAAATGTCCAAATTGATTCAAAGATAATGAAATAATTCTTATATTACGATGATTTTCACAGTTCAGTTACATTTTATCAAATATATCTTTTTTCATTTGTTCTAGTCATGTAATTAAGCTTCATTAGGTATATTTTTGCCATTTGATTAAGTCATCCTTAAGTTAGTATTGAAAATAAGATGAATTGCTTTCCATAATTAAAATGTCAGACCCTGGCAATCCCTGGGAATAGACTTCCTGAAAGTACATTGCTCCTCTGTGAGGTCATAAGAAACAATGTAGGGACATTAGTGGAGTTTCCTTGCAAACATACCAGGACTTTAAGATTACAAGGCATACCCACTATTTTTATAGACTGTACAATACTTTTCACAGTGCAGCTGCATCCTGAAAATTACTTGCAAATAGTCCTTGCTTGCATAAATAGCTCAGCTGGGCGTCTCTGTAACAAAGACACAGTAGTCCTTACCAGGCAACAAACCCCACTGATCCACACAAGTGGTATTTTGCTAGGGTGAGACCATAGACTTTGAAAAAAAAAAAATAAAGAATAACATATGTTTGAAAGATGAGTAGGTTTCAGTACAAAGAGTTCAAATCTAACCAAACTTTGCAGTACAGAAATAAGCACAGCTGGTTTTACACTCTGTACCTCTGGTTAATGTTTAAAAGAAATGAGTATTGAAAATACGAAGAAAAAGTAATTCTGAGAGTCTCTTAGAGCTCTGTTACTGTGAACTCTATTCTTTCTTTCTTTCTTCTCCTCCTAGCCTACATATTAAAAAAAAGAATTTCATATCTGTGTGGCATGTCATTCAGCGACAGGTTTTACAGAATTTGGTGAGGGCAAAAGGCGGGTTGAAGCCATTTTTTTATACTTTATAGGCATTCTTTGAATAGAAATAGCAATTCCTGAAGAAGATGAATGGAAAAAAATCCCAATTTAGTCTTTCTTGCAAAGTTAGCTTTGGTGATTAGCTCTAGATATTGGGCAGCAGGTTCACCCATGTAGCTGTGTGTATGTCCTCCCTTCCACTGGGACTCAAAAAGCCTGGTGGGGAGCTATAACTTTGGTCGGGCAGACTGCAGCTTTTTTCCTCTATATAGTGAGGCTCTCTATTTATTTTTTTATCTCCAGAAGATTGCAGGAGAACTTGTTGGCTTCTGTGGAGCACAAAAGGAACTGTGGGAAAGTGGTGAAGGACTTTCATCAGACAAAAGGATTATCCTGTTTTCTGCAGTAAAGCAGGTGGCTGCCAGCTGAAGTATGCATAGCATTTGTACTCTTAATTTTTATTGCATCTAGCCAGCTAGCTAACTCAAGTGGGAACTCCAGGATATTTATGTGAATTAAGAGCCTGCATCTCAACTCTCCACTTCACCTGACTGATGAGCATCCAGGAGAATGAACGCTCGTATCGTCTGTACTGTTCCTAAAAAGGAAGTAAGCACTTGTACTCTGGGGGATCATATTGACACACTCCATTGCAAGCAAGTAATCCTAGACAAAACACAGTCAGGTGAAGAGACCTAGTTCAGCAAGCAATCGAGCATTTCTTAATGAATGAGGTATTTAATTTTAATGGAAGGAAAAAATGCCTGACACTGAAATCATACTAAAATCACAAGTAATTATGAGATCTGTCCATAAACAGCAGGAGATCATGCTTTTATTGACATAGATACCCACAACTCTAACCTATGTAGAAGTCACAGGGAGAAGATAATTGAGCTCATCAGGATCTATGTCTTCATGCATTCTCACTCTGCAGGACCTTAAAAGCCTGCTGTGCCAACCTACTCACCAGGAAGTATTTACACAAATTTTATATGCCAAGGAAGTTGAGGCCCTGTCTTGATGCAAAAGTTTCCATAGCTGTTGAAAATCTGTATAACTTTACTTCAGCTCTCCTGCAGCCATACAGTATGATATGTGCTATTTACTTAACCTGTGTGTTCCAGAGGCTGTAGGATAGATGATACCCACTTTACAGCAAAGTCATATTAGTCTTAGTGTCACTGTTGAGTGAGTAGCTCTAGGCATTGTTTTTGTGGATGTTATTCTTGATCTGATATGTATTCTGAATGATTTATTTCCTCATAGTCCTACCCATACTGTATCCAGCTCTATCACAAATATTGACCTGTCATTGCAAAGAAAGGGAGGTGAATGTGAGGTAACAATATTCATTCATGTGCTTATCCAGACTTTGAGACAATGGCTCTTGGTGTTGCAGTGTACCAGAATTGTTTTCTCTCTTTTTTAGTCAGGTCTAGCTTGGAATTCAGATGCACTCATGCAGACTCACTATTTTTACAAATTAGACCTCAATTTTCTCTGTTGTATTTCTAGAAAGTCAATGAGAAAGTAGAAAAACCTGCTTGTAAAATGACTTTCCTATCATATTTACTCAGGAGAATCCAGTGGAAGATGAAAAAATAAAGGTAATTTGTTCAAGGAAGAATTTCCCTATAATAATTATAATAATAATTCCGTGTAATTAATTTTCAGTTCCTAAAACAGAAGAACCAAAGGTTCATTCTAAACCACTTTTATTCTCCCACCTCATTTCTTCCTCCTCTGAGGTAATTTCATATTTTCAATGGACCAACAAAACCAAGTGCCTCTTTCCCTACTGTCTAGTTTTCTGGCTGCTTTTTCTGTCAGTGTTTCTGTGGCTTGTCACAGTGATGGAACTTCAGACCCTCTGGCCAGACCCCATTCTAGACCGGAGTAACAAACACGAGAGTGGCTTGGGAGCCCCATTTTGCTGACACTTTCAGAACACAGAAGAATTGGGAATACTGGAACCTGGAGCTCCATTCTGCTCCATGGACAATGGCACTGAACTATTGTGCTGATTGCAGGAAGCCCAGGATGAGGTAAAAAGCTCTGAGTCCATGGAGTTATGAGAGTTACTCTCCCCCACGTTCTTGCACAGGTTATAAAATGTATGCAGGGCTGCAGTCCTGTATTTACGTAATCTCAGCTGTTGCCTCACATTTTTTTTGGAGCACCACTTACCGCAAAAGGCCTCAGGATTATGTGGGGTCATGGCTGTCAACTTACTCTCAATGTGGCCTTAAGATACAAATATTTTGTAATAAAAACCAGCTGGAATCACCTATAAATAATAAGATCCAGCAAAAGCTGTCTATACTCTCATGCACTGCTATTCTGATAATGCTGAAGTAAATGAGATATCCACAATTGCCATAAGTGGACTGTAACTCCAAGTAATCAACTTCCACTTACAATGAAGCTTAGAAAGAAACTAGACTGGTGATAAGGAAGTCTACTATGCTCCTGACAATTCCTATAGCTGAGATACCATTGTTGTGGACATCCTGGTTCATTTGAAGTCAGTTTCTTTTATTTACAGAGGTCATACATCAAAATGAGAAAGAGCTGGTTTTGCCTCTGGCTTTTGTTGAAATTTTCCTCTTTGAAAAGAGCATAACTAACCATCTCAAGGTACATTTCCCTTAATCTTTCTATCCATACAGAACTCTTTGCAGTGAGAATGTTTCATTATTTTTATGACTGTTTTGCTTAATTTAAGAGGTCGTGAACAATCAGGAATATTTTAAAAAAAGTATCATAAAACTACTACTGTCAGTGCCATGATGTTGCATGCTAAATTTTAACATGATGCCAGTGATTACAGAAACATATGAAATACAAGTAATGCAGCGACTTGGGACCTGCAATCAACTGTAAATGTAGCTCTTATTATTGTGGTATGGCCTGTTCTCTTGAATTTTCTGACAGAAGATGATAATAATTAAAGGTGTAGAATAACTAAATTTTGTTAAAAGTTGTCCTCTCTACATCTCTGAAATATCTGGATCTTCATATCTTTTCTGTATTACATGTATTTTTACATATTCAGTCATTTTTATCAGTGTAGCTTACTGCAAGCATAGCCATAAAATAAGATCATTTTTACAGAGCAGAATTTCACTACTTTTTTTTTCACAGGCCACTGTAAAATTAGCTCTGCAGGTATGTCAGGCTGAAACAGCACGTCTGTGGGCCCACAAGTACAACCTTTGAAACCAGTATCTGAATTTGGAATCCGAAGTGCAACTGAGGAAGAAAACCTAAATCCAGGTATTTAAGTCACTTGAATATTTCCAAAATTGTTATATAAGAATCTCACTTTTAAAAGGGTATAATCTAAGAAAATGTTTGTAAGTGAAGGATTCCTATTAACATCTAAAATAAATGAGCATTCTCTCACAAAACAAGTCAGCCACTATGAATCTCTGCAAGAAAACCATGCAATGGAAGGGTTTTTCTTTTTTCATTTTCTTCTTTCCCCACTCAAAACCAAATAAAAAAACCCCACTCACTTAAGAAGTGATTGTCTGTAGACCTTTGAAGCCAAGGAGGGTGACAGCAAGGGCAAGAGGCTTATTTCAAGGGTCACATTTCATTTGCATAAGCAAGTAACCATAGGGCACTCTGGAATGTCTGTAAATGGATTTCATTACAGAAATTCAGCTTAAAGGGACTATAAATAATCCTCTGACAAACAATGTATATTGCTTCAAGTTCTTCTGTAATAAAAATATTTTAGTAACACAACAATCCGTGAAAGCAGGAAATGAAACAGGAGGAGCTGCACATCTTCCCCTTTTCTCTCTCACGGCAACATTATATTGTAATATGTTTTAGAGGAAAAAAACGTGATATTCATATTATTTTAGCAAAGTAATCCTACAAAAACAAGGTTATATAATTCCATATGTCTGAGACAGGGTGGCTAAACAAATAACCAGATCTTTACAAGCTCTTCTCCCCTGGAGATCATCAGTCCAGCAGGACAGGTGTGCAGGCTGCACGGTATTCTGCCCAGAGGAACATCTCAAAATATATTAGAGTGTGTAAATCTTCTTGGATGAATTTCAGTGGAGAAGCCATTTAAAGTAGACATTTTAATGGGTTGACATTTTTTGCCCATATGAAGAAGCAATGACTGTCTAAGGCCCCAGTTCAGCAAAAGCTTTTCAGCAACTCCCCAGTTTGGTGCACATTTACCTGCTGTTTCCTTCAGTAGGACTTATCTATATGGTCAAAAGCTTTCCTAAGTGAAGAAAGACGTACTCCAACATTAATAGTGCATATTATATGCTTTGATGCATTAGTCCCCAGCACTGCAGCCTGTTCAACGCTAGATGCAGCTAGGTGGACACCAAACCCCTTGGCAAATTTCACTTTAAGCACTGAACTTCTGTGAGGGCCAGAAAGTTACCAGAACTTTTGCAGATATACAACCACTGGAGAAATACAACCTTAAAGAGACTTGGCTTGCCATCTTCAGAGAGGTTTGGGGTATTATCTCAACACGACTTCATCCCTCTTGGGGTACTAGCAAGGAACAGCCCTATTCTGAAGGGTGTGGAAGCTCTCCTCTGCACTGGTAGTCACCTCTGAGAGAGAGTTTTCGCAGTGCCCCAGTCTAGTAGAAAAGGTCTCACCAAATAGTCTGCCTCTATTGTTTCTAATAATATACTTGTCAAGAAAAGAAAAATTTAGAGATACTCTGCAAAAGGAAGGAAAAAGCAGGCCTTTAAAGCAGTAACTTAATTTCTGTTAATTTTTGTTTTACATTGTTTCTAATAACTGTAATTATTCTCACACTGGCATTACTGTTTTCTCTGGAATAGATGTGCTCACAGTGAAAAATCCAATTGAATCAGAGCATGTAACGAGAAAATGTAATCCATCGTTATTAAAAAAGGCAGCTTACCTTTATCTGGGTGTTAAATAGTACAAATCCATGGGAGTCAGCGAATGTTTTGAAGTAAAAACGAAGGGCATTATGAAGGCTGAAGTGGATTTGTCACTGAATTATACGTATTACCTCAGAAATGGCCTAATATATGGTTGGGGAAACTATGTATTTAGCAGTGGGAGAAGAGAAAATAAGCCCATTTATTCATTTTGCACATTTCCAGATATACTGGATGGTGTTTTAAATATCCAACTATTTTGTGGAAAATTTTAAGAGGAAAAGGAAGCTTGTCCCTGAACAGAAATCACAGTTGTTTCACTGTTTATACCTGCATGGTGCTTCCACCTGTGTATCAGGAAATGTGCACCAACTTGCTCCACGTGAACTTAGGCAGCACGGTCGCAGGTTCTGGCACAGAATGCCATGTTTGTCAAGGCACTCCTTGTCTCCAGCTCTCACGACAAGCTGATCAAATCACTTAGCCATCTGCTGCTTCTCCATCTTTAAGGAGGTAGTATGAGTTACTCCTCTTTATGGCATATTTCAAGGACTACACACCACAAGAAAGCCACAGGGATGCTTCATGATTTTTAGCACTTTGGGCATTTGTCATTCTGAACAAAGCAGTTGCTGTTCTCAGAGAAATACACTCAACTGTAGCTCCACAAATAGCATACTTCATTCCTAGTTAGAGGTTGTACTGGAAGAGTGTGCAGCACTTATTACAAATTCTGAAAAGAAAGCAAAACGGCTTCACTGGCAGGTTTATTTAGAGAGGCCTCAAATTACATGGCTTGAATGCTTGTGATGCAGGGGGTTGCTGTGGGATAGGGTTTTGCTTGAATTTGCGGTTGATGCAAAACTGGAGCTGGAGTTCAGGTGGAGTGAGGCACTGCTAGTAAACTTCCCCAGTTTTGAATAAGATAGGAGAAATTTACATAGAAGTCCTTCGATTTTAGGTCCTATTTTCAGAATTGTTTTCTCACCTGATCTACAAGTTCAAAGCAAATGCTTGCAAAGAAGAAAATCTGACAAATATTCAGTCACATGGAAGGTACACAAGCATGACAAAAGGTGTGTTAATCTACAGCCTTCTAATGCCACACAAATGCAATGAATGGCTGCCAGAAAGAACTGCTGAAAAAAGCCAAAACTTAACCTTGTCTCCTTCCTCACATACTGAAGATCCTAAACTATTGTCTCTCCAGATTTGTTGGCAAAGTAGTGGTAAACTCACCAAGATGCCTGTGAACTCCTCCTGTCACAGTGCAGAAACAGCTCTTTGTTAGGTCTTTTTTTCCCCAGTGACCTCAAATGATGTAGCCTCACTCAAAATATTTCATGGATGTAGAGAAATACATATGGGTTTAGTTTTAATACATACTAAGGATTATACTCCGTGGTGACATAAGGAAAGGCTGCTTACTCTAAATCCCTGAGTAGCTGGGCTGACTGGCATGGTATGAATTTATAGAAATAAACATTCAAAGAAATCAGGTTGTGTGTTCCAGTTGTTACCCATTCAAACACTAGAAATAGCTCTAATAATGTCAAGACTGAATGAAATTTAGGTCTCCTAGACCAAGAAAGGGTAAAAAACCACTGAATTTTGCTTAGCGTGGGGGAGGACGATATGCTTAGGACTGAGTGGAAAAGGTTCTTTCTAGTGGAGGAAATGGCAATTCTCAGTTTTATATACATTATATATATATATATAAATATTTTCTGTTTTGGGTAGTAATAGATAAAGGATAAAGAGCTATAGAAATTTATTCATTATAAGGAGTTGTGGAATGGTTTTGCATTGATAGGAATGAATATCAGTTAAAAGAGTAAAATTTCTGTTTCAGCTTATATATTCTACAATTAATTTCTATAATCGGTCTAGAACAAATACACTCCTAGTAGTGACAAGGTTACCCCAAAGCTCTTTTTACAGAGAGTTCTAATCTTTTTGATCATTCAACCAGTGAAGAAAATGACAAAATCACATCTTTTCTGTGTGCCAACTTTCAA
Source organism: Corvus moneduloides (assembly GCF_009650955.1). Lineage (NCBI taxonomy): Eukaryota > Metazoa > Chordata > Aves > Passeriformes > Corvidae > Corvus > Corvus moneduloides. The sequence goes on along the minus strand of NC_045480.1, from coordinate 45,421,186 downwards.
ACACACTGAATGAACATTTAGATTATCTTTTAACAACATAAGCTTTTTCAATAGATAATGTCTGTAGCCAGCTCTAAGGAAGAACAGATACCAATATTTCTGTGGCAAAGTGTCCTTTTGATCTCTATATCAAGGTACATCATTGTATCCTGTGTTCATTGGGATGGTACAAAAGGAAAAATATATATGACTTAAAATTGACAGAATCATCTTACAGAAAGAAAAGGTAATGAACATAACTGTGACAGGTTGGTACTTCTGGATCTTTCTAAGATCTTCTAGGGACCTCAAAAGGCAACTTGGACACGCGGCTTTGTTAGACCTGGCAGTGCACTTGACACACCATGATAGCCCATTTATTCTCACTTTTTCAAGAATAATTTTCAATTAGTTACTGTTGTCTGTGAATCAGAAGGGGGAAGTGTACATGGAACATGCATCTGGAAAGGAAATAGAGTAAATAAAACCATTTCTGAAGGGAGATGGCAACAGTGATGCTGGGAATCTGTGATTTAGAGAACAGGAAGCATGAAGTGGTGCGGAGTGAATGGGATCACAGAAATGGTTCAGTTGAAACATGATCGGCTCATGGGCCATTTAGAAAAACAGGCAAACAGTGGTCAATTGTTCGCAATGAATTATTCACCCCGTTCTATTGGAACACAACGATCCCAGAATGCAAAATTAGGAATTAATCAGGATGCAATCCCTCACTCCTCCTGTTTGGCATTGCCATTGACCTTATTGTTAGAGAAGATGTACATGGTTGTATCCTAGAAACAGCAAAGCTTAAGCAGTATGCCAAAATATTTAGATTTTAGCTGGCAACATACCTCCTATAAGTAATAATCATCAGCAAAACAATGACCAAAAAACTCTGTAATATTTAAAGAAAGACAGGGTTTATCATTAATGGTAAAGAAAACAAATTCAACAAAGTTAGCAATCCCTCTTCCAGGCATTTTGTAGAAGTATCAATCCACTGCAGATAAGTAAATCCATATACATTCTTATTAGTGGGAAAATGTGAGAAAATAACTAGAAAATTATGTAATGAATCTGCAAGGTGAAAATCATTACAGAGTTCAACAACTACTTAATATCAAAAATTATCTAGGAAAAAGACAGAGTTTTCTCATATAGAAATAAAAACAAAGCATCTGCTGTGACAGCCTTTGGCTGGATAAACAAACTCGTCCCTGAGCAGGATGCACAGTGGGGAATCCAGTGGGACTTCACAATGCACAAGGTGTGCAAAGTGCAGGCACAGGACACATAGGCTGGCAGAGTGTTTTTCACGGCCTAAGCAACGCAGGTTTCTCCCAGAAGTATCCAGCACCAAATACCAGGAATGCCTCAACACTATTCCTTCATGTAACTGTGGTAGAAACTACACGAGGTACACAAGATGATGCTTTCCAGATATGACATCTTTTGCCTAGACTGAACTCTCCTGTATTCTAAAGCCTGTGCTTATTATTTTAATGGCCTTTACTGCTTATTATTTTAGAGGCCTAAAGTGCTTATTATTTTAAAATATCAGTTTTTCTAGAAGCTGAAAAACGCCTGAATTTGGATAGATAGGAGTAAAAAGTACTCAATACTTTGATTATTTCTGTAAGAAGCATTACTATTAATTGCCAGAAGGTGCCCCTGTATTTGCAGCCTAATCTTCAAAGGTGACACAGATTCCTATTCATATTTTGACTTACTCTAAGAAAAATAAACACATTTCTATTTGTATGTTTACTGATCATTCTTTAGAGGGATAAGGTCTGCCTGCATAAATCCTGATTAGCTGAAAATTTTGATGTCTTTTTGGACAGGAGTATCACTGCAGTTTTAGCCAAGCAAAGTTTCTCACTTGAATGGGATCTACAAGCACACATTTGAAGTAAGCTAGACTTAATGTCAAGATGCCATTGCTTACCTCTGCTACTTGGGCTCTGAAGTACAGAAATGCTTTTAATTCTGGTCCTCAAAAATAAACTAGTAAGTTGTAAGTCAATTTGTTTCTTTTCTGATTTGCAAGCACTCAAAAGCTCTTTCAGACAGGTGTTGCACAAAAGAAAAGGGTAAAGAAACATTCTCCAAATAAACAAGTGAGAGCTCAATATATAAACATATTTGTGCAAACAGGAAATAGTGACCCAGAAGGTATATAACAGTCAGTCTTCCAGGCTCCACTCTGAAACATTTTGCCCAAATCTCACTTTCCCTAGATTGTACTCTCATGTCAAGTCAGCTCTCAGAGAAGAAAGGGGCAAAGTTGCTCACCTCTGCTAATCTTCACTTCTCATGGCTGGGCTGTTCTGTCAGATTCTGTTTGCGTAAGTGGCTTCAGCTACTGATTCAGCAGAGGGCTTGCTCTGTTGTGAGAGTATAGTTACATACTCCCAGTAACTCCTGGATTTGGAAAGCAAATAAGCTTTACTCTTTCCTGCTGTCTGCTTGCCCATGTGTCTTTGTGGAGTCAGGTTTTCTGCTTTACAATCAGTCTCCTGCTGGGTTCTATAATTGAGCTTCCAGATAAAATAATCTAGAGTGAATAATAGCTTGGAAAGCATTCTTAATCTTCATTTTAGTATTGTATCTTAAGACCACTTTTTCCTTTTCAGCTTCTGTGATCAGGGCAAACTTCCTGACATTAGCTCAGGTGTTGTTCCACCAGCATATTTATTAGCATACATGAGCAGCAATCATCATTACTCTTTATTACTTATAATACCTTAATTATAAGCAGAAGCCTAATTTCTTATTTGAGTGTGTAATAGGTAAAAAATATACTAGTTAGAACTAGTTTATTCTTTTGTCTCCAATGGATGAAAAATGATTTTATGTAATTGAATCCTTATCATGTGCACTGAACAGCATCTATTCACAGCCACCTGCGTGCCGAACCCAGGAGCACCATTTTTTCCTCTCTGTGTTTGAGCATTTAAGCATATTGCTTAAATATAAAAAATTAACACTGCATTCATTTAATCAGTCAGCAATTCTAAGAGTATTTTTATATTATATGCTCGAAGGAAAGCCACATTATGTTCTTAAAGCAGTAACTAAATTCATAAGTCAATATAATTTTGTCTTCAACAGCCTTCTCCTAATAAACTTCTTTTACATATCTACTATAGTCCATAATGAAAATAAAGTAAAAACTAGCAGGAAAATATGCAATGCAACATTGGAAAAAAATCCCCAAAAAATAGGTACAATTTTCTGCCACCGGCATTTGCTATGCTTATACTACTTGGTGGAAAAAAGGGAAGCATAAAGTCAAATGTATGAGGACATCTGTCTAATTGGATTACTTTTATTGCAATTCAATGATCAATTAACAGTTTAAAACACTTTTATTAGCTATTGACCTTGATCTTTTGTCTGTGCATACTATTAAGGATGTCAGAAAACAAACCTCCTAACACTGCAGTTATCAATTTTATGGTAGGGGTACATATAATGCATATTTTCTATCTGTAAGGTGTGAACCTGTTCCATGTAAGATTTTCCATGTAAGCATACCTACTGTGGAGACATCTATTAAGGGACTCATAGGCAGTAAATTAAACCTGACTTCAAAGACAACCGTCCTCAGACAAATTAGGCTACAGAGATAGAAAAGGGCAGGAGCACTCATTAATCTGTTGAAGGTCACCTTCTGAAATGTACTGCTGTTTCTAAGTTCAATGACCATTTCAAGATTAATTGTTCATAATTCTACAATTTCTCTTCGCAAATTATGCGTTATTAGGCGGTAAAATATTGCATATCAGAATCAATTCTCCTTTATTCTAGTTATCCTAGCAAGTCAATTGCTTTAATTCAAAATATATACAGCATTACTCTGAAATCCTGAGGTTTAGAAGCTAACTTGAATGAAGTATTGTTCACAGTGAGGTCCACAAAGTCGTTTCCTGTGAGATGTTGTTTGTGCGTAAATTGTTTACTTCATAAATTTACTAGTACTGCTTTTCCTGTCATTTGCACCATCACTTAGAGTGCTATAAAGGGGGAAAGAACACAATAATTCCAATTGTATACTAATCCTTAGCAGAAGATGAACAACTGGCATAATATTTTGAAAGGTGTCTTTGTCCAATCTCCAAAATCCTGTTACATGCTGAAGAAAATATGAATGATAGAATTATGTGGAAGATGAAGCTTTAGGTTTACTGGCTGAGATAAATTACTGTCTTGTGTTAAACCATAATTTTTCCCCAAACAGTTGAATAAAACAGAGCAAGACTCAGCTGCAAAAAACATTTAAAAATATTTTTTTTACTGTATTTCAGCTTCAAACCTTTCAAAGGATTTTCTCCTCCTTTTTTTTTCTAAATGTAGGTCAGTTTCTAAAACAAAGCCTTGCTTTTACAGGACATATAAATCTAAAGATTTCATAAAAATATAACCCTGGAGAAAACGGAGTGATCATTTGTTTATGCACGATGCAGAAAGAGAAGACATTTGGCAAGAAATTCAGATCTCCCTACAAGCCTGGGAAGGATCATCTGTGAAGGAGAACTGAAGTGTCAGGCACACCTCCACTCAAGGCATGTGAGTTGGGTCTTCTGAAATGGTTACTCACCCATGAATGCCTAATCTGGGATCTGGAATCATGATCACTTTCTCTTCTCAGGCTGGTAAATGCCTGGGGAAATCTCAGTTATGTCAGCTGGGTGGGAAAGGTGGTATGGCAAAACCCATCACAGAAACAGAAAAGGTGAGAACCAGCACTGTAAGGTGTTCTTCCTCTCCTCTGTAATTGTAAAATGGGTCAGGTACCTGATGGGACTGTGTGACCTGTGGAAGAGTTCTTTTATCTTTATAAATATAATTTTATATATTATACATAATCTATTATAATACTTATATTTGTGAATTTTGTTGTTCAGCAGGATATAAGTTTTGTACACACTTTGGAAAAGCTTTTCTATTTTAGAACTTATTCCTAAATTAAGTGACTTCCACTACCTGTTGGTACCTTGGGCAAAAGGACTGAACTGAAACCAACAATAAACAGACCTCCACTGCTGAGTATTTTATTTTATAGGAGATGTTATTTGCAGAAACACAGACTGCTTGCTAATGCACAGAGTGAAAAATACCAATGATAGCTAAGTCTCCATCAATTTTAGGATTTCACAGTGTACAGTGGTGGAACAGCAGAACAATGCTGATTTGGGCTGTAGAACATGTTGCCTCCATTCTTCTTCCCCTCAATGTTTATATAAGAAAAACAAAGCTACAAGCTCGAGGTAGTACCAACACTGGCATATTTGTTTAGTTGATCCAAAAATGACAATGCAATATTAAAAAAAAACTACCTCAGCCTATAATATTTAAAACAAAAGGGACTGCAATTTTCGTTTGCTCTCCTGTCAGTGAAAATATGAACAGCCCTAAAAAAACTCCTGTGAATTAATTACTTAGCACAAGAATAAGTGTTTTTCTAACCTTGACTTGAGTTTATTTAAACAGCTCCATAAAAAAATAAAACTGCAACACTTTTAAAGAGAAAATTTAATTAAAATATCAGCAAACTCTACATACCTATCTGCCCATGCAAAATTTATTGAAATCTTTGATTTAAACTCTATTGCTAGCAACCTGAATCTTTTCATTTCTCCACTCTTAAAATCTGAGTTGTATTAAATGTATCATGAAAGATGGAGAGACAGAAAAACATAATAAAAATATATCACTTCCCAGACTCTTGAGTGTGTGTGTGGGGGTACTTCTGCTTGCCTTTGCCTGGACAAATGTTTTCCATACAGCTTTTAAGTCATAAGTAAAAGTTGGGTAAGTAGACTTATCAGAAAAATGAGAAAAAAAATACACAGGCTGCACTACTGACAAAGATGGGAAAGAAAATACTGTCTCCCAGTGCCTTTTTCACTGGAAACCCTGAGTTCCCCCTCATTCCCCCATGTCTGGTAATTTTTTTTAAAACTAAATGTTTTAGGTAAATTACAACAGCGCTCATAGTAGGTGAATTTGTACTTCTGGTATATCCCAAAGACCTTGATGGCCTTCCAATTCCACTTGGTATTTTAAATGTGTTGTTTTTATTGACAAAAAAACCACTCCAGCGATCAGCAGCTCTATAAAACTTGCCACACATCTGTTGGATTTTTGTTTATGTATTGAAATGTAATTGGGCAACTGGAGAAAAGTGGATTTGTGAGGTGTTATTTTCCTAAAGATTACATTTAATATTGTTGGTGTACCCTCCATAATTTAGTTGATTAATAATATTTGATCTAAACCCAAATTATGACTTCCCACATATATGACATAACTAATGAACTGTGAAAGGAAAGCTGTTCAGATGGTCACCAATAACCAATGCTTAGTTAATCCTTTAAATAAACTGGAGCTCACAATGTGTCCCTTTGAAGTCATAAATAATGTATATTTTTCTTTTGACTTTTAATAAGCCAGTGGAGTTCATCTCACAGTCTCCAAACACATATATTTTATTATGGGCCTCTGCAGTTTACTTTAATTAGTGTGTCTGAGTGCTTTGGGAGACTTAGCCCTACTGAAAACAAACAGAGCCTTACCATCTATAAAACATTAGCTCCCTTTGGTTTATCCTGATACAGCCGAGGCTCAGTGAGAAACACATGGTGTAAGTAAACACTCATAATTGCATTAGAATTCCCGGGTGTATTGGTAATTCAAACCCTGTTTCATGATATTGTTAGAGCAGTTAGAGCAGGTTTACCAATCTCCTTGCCTTCTGGGATTTCATGAAATTCCATTTGGAGAGAATTTTAAGTGACGAATCTAATAGAAACAGCAACAGAAAAAATAAGCCACAGAGACTCTGAAAAGGAAGCACACAGCTAAAAAAACCCCTTGATGTAAGTGTGTGTTGTCATGTCTCTGAAATCTCTCATTCCTCTAAGCTCCTTGTTGATGTGTTAATTTTTGTGTAGAATGGCTATGCCTGTGTTTTCTCCCACTGCTCCCTGCAGAACTTTTGGTCCAATCTGTCAACCAATCTGATAATCCCATATCTCAGCTAATTCTCTCCAAAAATGATGCAGTCTGTTCCAAAATGAAACATATAAACCAAAACAAACACTATGGTTTTAGTGGTATGTTGAGTGATAACAGGTACAGTTTTTTAAAAAGGGAAGAAATCATTGTTGAAGGCTTTCCATTGTAAGGAAGATTTAAGTAATTAAAAATGCTTCAGTGCCTATAGTTTGCAATTTCTTTTTCCAAAAGAAATGACATCTCTATGAAACAGATTGAACTAAAATAGAAGCCAGCTGTTTTGACTATAGAAAAGCATCACAGCTATTAGACTTAAACCAAACATTATTCAAATTAATGCTGGTAGCAAAATAACACTCTACTTAGCCCTTACCTCAAGCCCTACATGTACTATTTCTGTATCTTCTGTAGTTTTAATGCAATAATTTTAAAGAATGAAATGTTCACTTCCTTCATGTTCCTTCCATAATATTGATGTAAACATAGTGTGACTGCTTAAACAGCAGAACTATGAATTCAGCATAAAATGAATTGCATGGAGTTTTACTGTTTGCCTGAAAAATATATTTTAAAGGCACAGCATTCCAATATTTCTACAACAAAGATTTCAAAATACAAAATGTCTCCTCTAAACTAAGATTTTTTTGGTAGCTGATTTATGACAGTAGGTATGGAAGAGAGGAAACTTTTATATTAAAAAAAGAGAAAAAATTATAATTTCATTTTCAAAGCAATTCAGTGTTAGGAATGTATATCTTCATATAAAGTATTCGATCTTGGTGGGGTCAAAAATGCAATATCTATCATGAACGAGTACTACCTGTCATTTTTCTTGTAGATTTACTCATGAAATACAGAAATATTTATTTCATTAAAGTGATAAACTGTTCTGGAAAATAAAATGAAAAGACATTTCGTTCTTCTGAATGACCCTTGGGATCCCCTTGAATCAGTTGTACTCTTCTACCTGTACAAACTGGTCCATATATTTACTGGCACTTGGTTTAGCATTGGCTTTGTTGGCTATTGTTTGTTTCTTTGGTTTGCACCTTCTGTTTCTGCTCCTATGCAACACACCTCTTAAACCTGTTAAGACATTTCAAAATCTAATAATATTCCTCAGAGGATGTTTATAAATTCACGCCACTGTTTTATATTATATGATCAGTGCAAACAGAACACTGCCAATAAAGCCAAAGCTAATATGCATTGAAGGCCTGAACTCAGAGATTGCTGAAGGTGAGTGGATGGAACTGGGCTTCCTGCACTGCTCTCAGGAGGAGGATGAGCTGGGACTCTGGGTTACCTGCAAAACACATCGAGGAGCTCTGCTGGGCTAGTCTTGGTGGCCCCCCCGGCTGCCATAGTAGCCAAGACTTGCCCTCCAGCACTGTAGAGCCACAGAGCAGTTTCAGAGGTTTTAAGCTGAAGGTATGAATGAGAGTTCACTTCTCATTTTCCCCTGAGAAATGCTAAGCCACTTGCTAGCTGAAGCCTACATGTCAGAGCACGAATTTGGAGGACGTAAACCAGTAGTTTAATGGTGACATTTTGCTCACCCTGCTACCCCCCGTCAATAGTAAACACGTGCAAGTGGGTCTTTCAACCCTGTTTCTGCATCTGGAAAATCAGAGTTGAAAATCATCAGTAAACTGATCTAAGCAACAATCTTTGCTGCGGAGAATTGGGTCATCTGGCCCAAAATCCACACCAGTTTTGCATATGAATTGAACTAAGTGACTATGGCTGGATGGATCCAGCTTGTTCTTAAACACCAATTAAACTTACAGAAGTATACAACCTCTGATGCTGAGACTCTAGCAAAGCTGCAATACTAATAAGGTTTGCTGAAGCTATGATTCCAAACCCCTCTGCATGGAATATTTCCTCCTTAATTTATTAATCTACAGAAGTTATGCTGAAATTAAAAAAGGACAAACCAAATCCTAGTTTGCTAAAACACACCATATTTACAATATTAAATAATTGAAGCTATAAGTAAATATATACAGTGTTGATAAAATTGAATTATCAGGCAGAGCATAATTGGGGTTTATTTAAACTCTGATTGACTCCATTCATCTGTTATTCCAGTGGATATAAAAAGATAAATTATTTCCTCAGAAATTGAGACACAACTTTTTTTTTTAAAAGATATTTTTCTTATCAGGTTTTCATTAGACAAGGCAGCCTGCTTTATATGTTTGTACAATTTAAGTAGGCTCTTGGTCTGTTTGTTAATACATCATGTTTATTTAAAACTCCTGGAGGAAGTTATTAATCTGTCAAAACTTTAAAGATTTGAAGTTGATAAATAAATGAACAATGCTAAATAATTCTCTGCGTTGTCTACAAAAACACAAAACAGGTCTTACTGTTCTCCTCTAGAAGGTGAAGCCTGGATTGCTTTGAAATTACTCACTATTTGCCTACACTACGTGGCTGCCAAAGCCTGCACTGGCTGATAAGTACGCCCACTCCCTTAAGCAAGGTGCCTTTCTGACCAGAAAGGTTGGTCAGGAATCAAACATATGCTTTAATCCAACTTTCAGTTTCATATCACATGAGGTTCTACGGAATGATTGCCATGTGTAAGAGAAAAAGACAAGCTTTTAAAAACTGACTCTCTAATCCCTCTGCCTATGGCTTGGAACCAGAGCCAAAAGAAATACTGCCTTAACAGGTACATTTCCCCTGAGGGGAAGCACACCCCCGACCACCTAGCTGGTGAGATGAAGAGATAAGAAGATATTTGGGTGTATCAATGGCCAACAAATTGTGTGTTGGCTTCTGACAGAAGAGGCTGAAATGAGTGGGTGGCAAACAGGGGCTCTGTTTACTCACAGTAGCTGCTCCAGCTCGGTGGCAAATCCAAGAGTGTTATGTTTCAGCCCCTGTCTCCACAGCCAAGCCACCTTCTGGGCCATGAGAAGATCTGAGTGTAACTGACATCTGTCTAAAGAGACATTGGAAAGTGATTGAAGGCCAACATAACTGCTAACCACTAATTAGACTAATTAATAGTAAGAGTGGAAAACAGCTACCACAACAACACTAATAATTGTACACTGTGAAGACTATATTTATTTAACTTATTTATTGATAAATCTGAATCTATTTAATATATCCATTTAATATTTGAGAAGAGTGGGCTTAAAAATATTTCCTCCAATTCAGTGAGGAATTCCTCTGTCCCTGCAAACATTTTGCTCACCAGCAGTAATGCAGACATGATAGGTGAAAGATTTTACTTCCTCTTAGTGCAAATAATTTTTTTTTGATCTTCAGCTACAAGATAAAACTGCAAATGTTTCTATTTGTCTAGATTAATGCACAGACCATACATCTCAATTTAATAGGGCTCAATTTTAAGTTTCTCATGTAACCTACAGTAGAAATAGAGTGAGAATAAATTTTGTGAGCAGGCTTTGGTGCAGTTTTCAGAATACTTTCTCACAGCAGAAACCGTGAGCATTATTAGGCCTTCTAGATACTACAATATGGATCCTTATGACAAGACAATGTCACTGTCAAGTCAGAAATGGGCAATTGTAAGAAATTCTATCAGGTGGAGGTGGTATTGCTAGCTTCCTCAAGTTTTTCTTGCAACATCTATCGCTTTTTAGAGCACTATCTCAACATGAGAGAACCTTAGCTTTCACTTTAAAATTCAAGTTACTACCCTCTGGATTCAGGACAGAAGTTTAAAAAATGCAAACCCTAAAGGTTCCTACATTACTGTGGTCACTCCTTACAGAACTCCTAATACTACTTAGATACACACAATTCAGGTACAAAATGTAGGAAGTATCCCACAGCTTTTTTTTAAAAAAACCCTGCATTTTTCTTTTATGATGGATTGTTTCTTTCCTTTCCCAAAGTATCTGTAAATAGACTGCCAGTTTTTCCAAGCTTCCTTATTTAATGATGATTACTAATGTAATCTGTACAACAGAAACCTCATGTAAAATGAAAAACTACCTGTACTAAACAGGCCTATACTTGACCAGTTATGGTTGCTCTCATTTCACAACTCAGTTTTCACACACCACACCACACTGTCTTGGGGTGACTTTATGATGTGTATCCCCTATCGCCACTCTATGACCAGACATGAATCCTGTGCCTTTCAGTGCCTTTAAAACTGGGTGTGAGAGAAGGGAAAAAAAAGCCAGACAAACATTTTAAAGCAGTTTGTGATCCAAGGACACAGAGATAGCAGCTGCTGCTGCTGAAGAGAGGAGAAAAGCACCTTTTGCCTTTTCCCAGCTCTTGGCTCGTTTTCTCAGAAGCGAGACATGGAGAGTTAAACTCTTTTGTTTCCCTGGGACTTCGGCTTCTTCTCTTCTGGAACTGTTTGGCAACACCAGAACATACCTGGGAGACCGTGTATCTCTGAAAACCCAGCTCTGAAGAGGAGGAGAGAGACTACACTCACAGAAAGGACTCTAAAATCTTCCCAGGTTTCTCTCCACAGCGAGAACTTTTCTTATTTAGCATTATTATTCTTTTTCTGTGTGTCTGTTAAATAAATATTTTTTTTTCCTTCACTTTCCTCTGAGGAATTTCTTCCCAAACCTGGTGGGGGAGGGATGACTGTAACCTTCTATCAGAGGATGTTCAAATTAGGACGTTCCTTCAAATTTGTCTTGAACCGTGACACACACACATCCCCAATATGATAACCATAACTCTGACACAGAAACTGTGAAAATTTTTTAACAGCCCAGAAAGAGGCAGAGAGCACCTCAAGCAGCATGAGAGAATTCATTCTTATACTTTCCCTCTATGCCTTTCTCCCTTTTTGTATGGTACTGGCCTTGGCCATTACACCTGCTCTGTGAGATTTACTAACTTACTGAGGAGTTAAAGTAGCAGTTTCTCTCCAAAATCCTCAAGAAATAACAGTTAAATCCCAGTATTAAAATATTTGCTGTATTCTTAATTCTAGGCAAGTAAGTGTTTGTGAACTCAGAAGGGGAGCCATTCAGAATAAGAGCATTCTTCACTAAAACTATGTTGTGGAATTGGTCAGCAGTGAGACTCAGTAATGTGATGTCATATTCAGCCTAGATTGTGAATTTACTGGGGTAGAAAGAGCTCCGTTATTTGATCTCAAAGCCATGTTTTGCTATTGTATAAATAAATACTGTGGGACTTCAGGGTCAAAAGAGTATTGTCTCTGCACATAATGCAAAACCCAAAGCTCAGTAAATTCAATTGTGGTTCATCTATGCTTGGTAGTGTCTAAACCACCAACTTACAGGATAAGTGCAGTTCACAGAGTCTTTGAATGCCTTCCAAATCAAACAATCCAGGTGACTGTAAAATATTGCCATTTTTCTAATGATGCACATTATGCAGGTTACATTTTTGTAGCACCCTATCAAAACAAATAGAAAGGAGTGAATTAAAGAAGAATCCATTCTCTTTCCATCTGATAAAAGACAACTGCTCATATCATGCTTTCCAGTTTAAGGAAAACATCTGTTTAAACTAATGCCTCCCATGCCATTTCAAACCACCTTAAAATTGTCTTGATTTCAATCCTATTACATTGACATGCCTGTAAACAGGCATCTTTCCTGAGTGCTCACTGCTGTAATTTACTGTATGTTCATACTTACATATAAATCCCTTTTTTTTTGCACATCCTGTCTGAAATGGAGGTTTCCTCTCAATTATATCTACATACATCTACTGTTACTTAAACATGCAAAGAACCATAACTCTATTAAACTGACAAACTAAATTTATCCTGTGCTTATTGAATTGGTTTATTATACATAACCATAACACATTCCTAGATAAGAAGGGGCACTGCTTTGGCCTGGTTAAAGGAGTGGTATATTTCAGCTATTTTATCCTGACAATACTTTCAGGCTGGAGCAACATGACAGTTCTTTCCAAATGAAGGCTTCCAAATGGTTTGCAGGCAGCACATAAGTCCTTTACCAAGTCAAGATATCATTGATTCAGACAACAGACGCTGGAAGATATTCTTTAGTCTATATTCTGAAAGACTGCTTCTGAAACTTATGAAAATGGATTAGGCTTTATCAACAGCAAATGTAAATTAATAGCTTACTTTATGATTCTGGACAAACAACAACACAATTAAAATCCATGGGAATTTTATCACTCATTTCCCTGAAAGTGGAATGTGAAGTACCCTTGCAGAATAAAAACAACCCCAAATCCTGGGGTGTTCATATCAGGCAGAGGATCTTGCAGTAACTTTCAGACATGAATATAACCTCTGAACTTTCACCTGGGACATTTTTTCACATTTTACAGGTGGGAGTATATAGGGAAGCTAAAGACCTAGTGCAGAATAGCATTTTGACACCAAAAGGAAGTGTTAAGTAAAAGTTAAGTAAACAGGATCAAAATCTTTGTGAGCTGTTATTTAAATGGCACAGCTTCTTAATTTTTAACCCATAATTTCTGAAAGGAAAGGCCCTTTTGTAGAAGGCATTTCAACAGAGTGTAGTAGTGTTTCTAATAATTTCATCTCTAAAGGCCCTCTTGCTCTGTCTTTGCTAGGCTTCAATGCCTGCAATCACCTCACCCCAGATATCTATATGGAATTGTTCTAGAGGCTTCAGCAAGCTGAACTACTTAATACGGTATTCATTCTGATTTCTGCTTCAGACACTTGGTTGTGTCACACTGGAGTAGGTATGAAAAAATGTAGAGAATTTGATAACATTTGTAACACAAATTAGAACAATTTTCTGCTTCCATTTTTTTTGAACAATAAGGAGTCCTGATGGAGCTCGTGTAACAACTTGAATGCTGTAAAAATGAAATTTAAAGCTACCTGGGGATACACTCCTGCAGCACAAACTGTAGTGAAATCAGACCTATGTCTACATGACTGGATATACTGGATTTCTCATTTGTTATTTTGGACTTCAGTAGGAATGTTGGGTCTTTTGTCACTAATTTACTAAATAAAATTAAGTCCTCTACAGGTTGCTGGCAGAATTTCAAATCCTCAAGGCTGACCCTATAGCAGCTGGTACCTTGCAATAATGAACAGACTTATGATTTTAAAGGCAAATAATTCCACCAAAGAGAGGGAGTTGGGATGTGTTCTGGGCTTCAAGTTTGTGGACACTATTGCAAAATTACTTTTGGGGTTTTTTTGACAGTAGCACATTGTAAAAATACCTCAGGGCATGCTATTTATCTCCATTTTTTTTCTGATTTACAACAGCAATAAGGGCAGCATTCCTGGAATAATAGAATTATTCAGATAATGACTTGGATAATAAAAGGGATGATTTATCCTTTGTTCACTCTGGACATCACTGTCATTAGGCTGCTCAGACTTTGAGTCTATGGTAAAGAAAAGAAAAGGTGAAGAATGGAAGGAAAAATGAAGTGGCATGTTCAGTGCAAATAGGTAACTGTGAGACTTAGGACATCAATGAACTGTTGAGTTTTTATGAGTTTAAGAACCAGACATCCTAAGCAACACCTAGATTTCCATAGTTCAGGCAGCAGAAGAGAGAGTGCTCAGCTCACTGTGGTGTTTCTGCTCAGACTGTCAAGGAAAATGACTTTTGGCTGGAGGGCTGGAATTTGTGCTGCAGTACTGCAGCTCAGATGGCTTACCTGGGTTGGAGGTTGCCACAGAGAGGTGAAAAATAGGGCAGGAACAGAAAACATGGCTGTAATACTTGCAAGAGTTCACGCCTCATTCCTCAGAACACCAGGTAAGTGAACAAATCACTGGTTCTGTCTGTAGGTAGTTTTTATTATACCTTCACTATAAAGACAAGTTAAAAGTGGGATAAAATATTTCTTTCTGCTCTCCACAAGGCAATAACGGAATCATGGTAATTCAAAAAAATCCTTTCTTCTTCAACCTTTTCTAAAATGTATATTTCTTAAGGCATGTCCATAGGGATAAAATCAGATATGATAGATCTAGGTGAGTATAGCTCAGTGTTTCCTTCAGTCTATCAGCCTGTACACTACAGCCACCTAGAGCCTTCCAGACAAAACAGAAAGTAGTGTCCTCTTGGTCCAGGAATGGAGTGGAGTCTGACAGAGTTAGGGAGCTGAGTGAAAAAGAACACCATAAAACTATGGATGGCATAGCAGCAAAAATCAGAGTAGACTAATCTCTGAATTTGACTCTTTTTGTTTGTGTGAGGCTGGTTTACTGAAGTAAAATTTTTCTACTGAAGTATCAGAAGCAGCCTTGACATCTAAACATCAGTGATGCTCGTGTCATTTTTCTAATTCATATTGGCAGGTATTTTGAACTTGTGTGCACTTCAATCCCAGTTGATATGTCAATAAAGGCAGGCAGAAAATAGAAATGCCCACAAAAAGAGAGAAATTATGTTTAAAAGTGGTATCAGCATTTCTAAGAATAATTTTTCTCTCCTTTTGCTGAGTTTCATGCCTAGAAGAAGCTATCAATAAACAAAATGATGAAAAATATAACAAGTTAAATGACAATTTTTTGCTTTGGAAATTCATGGATGATTCAGTCGGAAGTGTTTTATTTAAATTCATGTAGATTAGAGGTATTTTTAACTCCTATTTGCTTTGAAGAAGCAGTAATTTCTTCAGTAAGGTAAATTTTTTCTACTATTAAAAGCCTTCAGTTGAAAGAAAAGAGGAAGCATTTAGTAAGAAGAAAGCTTTAAACCTTTTGAGATTTCATGCACTCTCCAGTAAGATGAAAGCAACATTTTTAAGTCTTAGGCTCACTTAGAAACATTTTGAGGTGTGCTGTTACCACATCTCATCAGCTTTTTGCACTTCAGAGCCATTTCAAATCTTATTGTGGTATGTTTGGCAATACACTTAAGAGATTACCACTTAATCTAGTTAAGTAAGTTTGACTTCAAGCAACTGTCTATCTGTCCATCCAGCTGCTTACTGCTTTTTGTTTCTTTGGGAAAGAAAGGAAATGAAAATCACTGGAAAAAAAAAAAAGGGACAACAAAGTCTGATCTTATTCAGGTTTTCTTGCAGCTGTGAATTTTTCTAGACAGACTTTTTAGCAGACAGATTATTGCCATTAATTCCAGCGGGAGCAAGGCTGTTTCCGAAATGGCTTATTTTCTATGGATGATATTATTTTAAACAAAAAAAATTCTGCCTTTGAAGAACCAAAGCAAAAGAAAGATTTGCCCCCAAGTTCAAAGGCTGCTTAATGGGATCTGACATGCAACATTTCCAGTTGCTGTGGGAATGAAGAGAGGAGACAGAGATGCACTTTCAGGAGGGGATGGCACCTGTAGATATAGCATCTCACTGTGACAGGGGAGTAGCCATCCCCTGTACAGCAGTTTTCTCTCTTGCCTTTCAGAACACAGCTCTACCTAGTCCTGATCTCAAATATATTATCAGTTACTGTGACCTATAAAAGTTTGAAGTTCATGGATAAATGCACAGCCATTCTAGATGTGTATCCAGAAGCCACAGCCAGCTAGGGTTGGAACTCCAGATTCTCCAGCTGCTCGTGTAGTTTGCTAGACATCCCACTCCTTTCTCTTCACAGCATTGCACTTGCAGAGACAGAGACCTAACAAGAGCCAGAAAATAAATAGGAGAATAGAGAAAGAGGCAAAATATTCTAGAGAATGGAAATAAGTTCTTATGGACTGCCTTAACTCTAGCATCTCTTAAATTTTCACCTTACATTCTTCTGCAGAGTCATTAATTTCCTAGGTTTAAGGCAGTAAAAAAGATAAGTAAACTTGAAAAAATGACACTGGTCTGTATGGTAGGAACAGAAACAGCCACTAAAAATTCTTCTGCTTATCTCTGAAGACAGAGCAGTAGCACAGCTTCTGTTGGTCATAGAAAGTTTTGATTCAAAGTCCACTACATATGATGTCTCCAAAGACATCCAAAGCTTTTCTAGAAGCACTCAACTTTTAGCATTCATATTTTATAACATAGAATAGTGAGAAGTGAATTTCAAATTTTTTTTTTTTTTAAATTTAAAACTTGTGGCATGGGCCCAGGATACTTAAAATCTCTCTAACCTTCAGTGGATTTCATCAGAACACCTGCAGAGGTAATAGAACCTAATTTCTACCTTATGTTCAGCTTTCATACTTTGAGATACCAGACTTATCAAAAAAGACTCATAGAAAAGGACTGCAAAGTTTTTGTAATAACAAAAAGTATGTGCTTACTCTTCCATTAAACTAAAGCAATGGTGAGCTGGGAGTTTTCTGTTTGCTTACTTTTAAAACTGGAAGATCTTATATTGCCTAGCACAGAACAGCAATATTTTATATTTGGGGAAACAGGCAAGGTGACTGCAAACTCATTCAGTCAGCCCAAAAGTGGGAATAGAATCAAGGTTTATTAGATCCCTCCCTGCAGCTCTGACCACCAGACATTGCTAATAGTTCACCTTGAGGAAATATGTAAGACATGTTAGCTCAGAATTAAAAGTACAGTTTCTGCAGGGGGGGAGGAACCAGGCTTTGAAATTTGACAATACAAGAAATGGAAAAGGATGTTTAGAATGGAAATTCTTATGCTACTGCTGCTCATTCTGTCTCTATGCACAAAGGTATGTCTTCAAATAGTTAAACATAATTGTTATACTGCTATTTTAAAAAAACTAACAGTTCATTTGCATTGATAATTACCTGCATGTATGTACATGGTGTGATTCCTGCAAAACTTACTAACTGTGCTTGGCTTAGGCAGCAACGACAGAAAAATATTGCCCAAAGGAAAGATATTGAGTTTGAAATTACTTAAACAGGATTGGTCTGGTTTCAGCTGGGAGAGAGTTAATTTTCTTCTCAGTAGCTGGTGCAGTGCTGGGTTTTGGATTTAGTGTGAGAATAATGTTGATAACACTTTTGATATTTTAATGGTTGCTGAGCAGTGCTCCCTCTAAGTCAAAGGACTTTTCAGTTTCCCATGCTCTGCCAGGGAGGAGGTGCACAAGATGTTGGGAGGCAGCATGGCCAGGACAGCTGACCTGAACTGGCCATAGGAATATTCCATGCCATAGAGCATCATGCTCAGTCTGTAAATGAGGGGGAGTTGGCCAGAATGTCCAATTGCTGCTGGGGCATGGGCTGGGCATTGGTCAATGGATGGCAAGCAGAAGTATGGTGCAACACTTCTTGCCTTTTATTCCTCTCTCTCTCCCCTTTTCATTGCTTCCAATGCCTGTGAAAGGAATCTGTGGTGATGTTCAAAGGTGTGTTTTCTGCCATAAAATCCCTCCCAGTAGTGAAGAAAATGGAAGAAACAGGAGGGAAGTAAAAATAGGGCAATGACACGAAACGGAAGACTTGTAACAGCAAAGCAATGACCCTAAAATATTTTCTCTCATCTATATGCTAAACATTTGGATTGCATTTTGAGTTAACAAATTCTTGGAAGCCTCTATTCAACTGTAAAAATAAGCACCACAAATAAGCACCACTAGCAGCCAAGCTAGTCCATTTAAATAAGCATGGAAATGAGACTATTTCAGCAGGAAGATAAATATTTATGTTTGTAAGAATAATAATGAGAAAAACCCCACAGAAATCAACTACAGAGACATCTCATGCATCCATGCATATGTGTGTTTTCACCTGCAATCCATAGTGGATGTTAATAGCAAGAATGTACTGAATCTTAATTGTTACTGCTGTCTTTATTCCAGACCTCAAATAATAAAGGAGACCTAAATTACCTGATTGTAGGAGAGCACTGCAGGCTGAAATTGCTACTTTGCTAGAAGCAGGTTTTATTGACAATACTGAAAACATTGAACTAAACATATTCTTAACAAATGTTCCTCTGAGGCCTTCTAAGAGGACATCAGAGCTTTTGACCCTACACAGAGCTCTAGAAAGCAGCCATCATACAACCCCTCAGTTATATTAGCTGAAACTTCATCAACCTCAGTGGCATGGGTTTGCCCTGTTGGACACCATATCAAACATGAAAGAAGCCCAAAGAGATATCAGTCAAGCAACTTTTGCTTTTAGAGTTGAAGGCAGATTTTTTTTTTTACCCTGACAGCTGGATTTGGCTGAAGAGATGAGAATTTTAAAGAGAAGTTGTGCACTTAAAATAACATATTCTGTTAACTTAAGTTCTTGTACAAAAAGTCAGATGGGTTTTGGCAATAAGTTCAGACAGTCTGTGTTGCACTGAAGAGCACATCCTGTTCTCTGCACTGAGATATCTGACATGTCTGGACTCATATCTCAAAAGCTACTGTATTAGTGTCAAAAGAATGTAGGACACTTTCTTACTTTTTGTAGGAGATGGAAATGAGAGAAAATAATTGAACTCTTCTAGTATATACTATGTGTGACTGAAGTCTGGAAAATAGCTGGATAGGTCTTGTAGCTATAAATAATGAAATGAAATGACCTGATCTTTTTATTATTAAGCAAAATAACCATCCATTTTCAGTATCCAGATGCTGAACTTCATCTCTTAAAAAAACCCTAAGACATTACAAAAGCCACAGGAAGAATCACATGGAACAGAAACTTAAAGAAGAAATATGTGAACAGTCAGCACTAAAATAATAGAAAAGAAAAGGGAAAATAAAAGTTTAAAAGAACTGAGAATTGCACTGATGCTGTCACAGCATGTGATATTCATATGGAAGATTAAAAGAACAGATGGCAAGGAAAATGCATGCAAAGCCATTCAATAGACACTTATTTGTGCCCCTAGAGATGACTGATATTTTTTTCCTTATCCCCTACCACTGAGAAGGGTAGGGATACTGATAGTTGTCTTCTCTGTCTAGCAGAGCTATCAATATTAGAGGCAGGCCTAAGCTGATTAAGACCATGATCTGGTTTTCAAGTATTCAACTCTTGAACCATGATTGGCAGGAGGATTTTTCTATTCAATGGTGCATGGAGTTTAGGAACATGGGCAAAGTGTGAAACTTAAATCTAGGTTTGGACTCTGATGGCAGTGTTTGGGGAGTGAATAGGGTGTGTACACTTGTAGTTTGGTTCAGACTCCTCTACTCAATACAGATATATATGGAGATACAACATCTAACAATATAAAACAGCTCATAAACGATATATCTTGATTAATTTTTAAAATTAGAGAAATGTACATGCTACATGAAGAAGGGATGTAGGGATCCTAGTGCAACAGCTGTCCCTCTCAAGAAATGGAACATATAAATTGTAAATACTTTCCCAGGCGTCTAATGCACTGGTCAATACATGAATACATGGCATAGGACAACCTGAGGTGACAGGGGACATCTGATCTGCAGTGCTTGGGTTTTAACAAGAGGAATTAATTCCTGTTGAAAAAAGCATTACTTATAACTTTATGTCATGTTAAGCAACTGTCATAACCTTCCTCCTCCTCCTTGTCTTCCCCCTCAGAAAAAAAAAAAAAACAACTTTAAAGAAAACAAAATAATCCCTTGGGTGCTAAGATGAAGCTACAGCAATGAAAATATACACTGTTTTTTCCAGTCTGTAAACATTTGATGGAAATTTCTCACTGTTATCTGGAACCAGCTGACTCATAGGAATGGGGAAATAGAAGCAATATGGTAGTGAAAGGTATTGGAGGCATCTGTTAGAGATATTTCAGCTACTTAAAACACTACTAGTTGATTCTTTGTGAAGGGTTGATTGCTCCCATTTCCAGTGGCTTAGGAAGATGTTAACCTCTTTTTTAAAGACCTGCACTTTTGTTAGCCAACATTAAAAAAACACAGATGAGACATAGTAGGAGGGAGCCACCTTGCCATATCTGGAAAACGTTTCTTTCTTGGAGCAGCTGGGAACAGATGAGTGACATTCAAGGGCTAAAATAGTATTTTCCGGATATAATTAAGTTCGGAGCACATTGCGAGCTACATTTTAACATTTATCTGTCCTGATGGAGCTGTGCTTCTAATCTTAATTCAGTTAGAACCAGCGTCGTTCATCTGTATCTGCTAAAAAGAGGGTAGGGAAGCAGGGAGGTGAATTGCCTCAGTTCCCGTGAAGACCACGAGAGGTCACTCCAGCTATCGAGACCATAATTTCTCATAGCGTTTTAAAGGCTTTGCTAGAAAGAACTGCCTATTCCCCTCGGAGCTTGGGAAAATTACCTTTTCCAAACAAACAAATGGTTTCCATCACCTGAATGCATTTCAAAGGTTATTTACAAATGATTCTTAAAATAAAGAAGCTTAAGGAAGGGTTTGTACCTTTTAAATATTTTACTGATCCAAAAAACAAATGAAGGACTGTACAAATATGAAATACTTGGTTTTGAATTCTAACACACATAAAGGCAGCATCATGTCTTCAGACCTGAAGATCTCCCTTCCTACTTCTCTTGCTCCCCACTCCCCATTACTGCTTTGGACACCCTTGATAGAGGTTTGAGAGGAAAGAGGCTGGCAAACACAGTGCTTTTCTGTTCCCTTTGTGCTTCCAAGCAGGATAAGAGTTGGTGGCTGTATGAACATGCTCTAGTAAATCGTGACAATTAGAAGTTTTTCCCAACAGGAAGTCAACAGACAATGTTTCAAGTTTTATGTCTTTGAGGTGCCTGAACAGTACAAAGCCAACAAATCCTTTTAAGACTCACCCCTCTAAAAGCAAACAAGCAAGCAAATAAATTACATTCTAAACAAATCCCAAAGCTACGCTACTGTTCAAAATCACATCTAGGGATGCTTAAAGCTCAGTTTTTGTCTTAACTTCGATCTGTTGAAGCATCACTTTGATCACTTACCAGTTATACTGTGAATATGCTGCACTGAAAAGATAGCAAAGTCCTGGGCTCCTGGGCCTCTGTTTATTCTGTGAAGCCCACTGTACACACAGCCAATGCGCCACACAGCTTACTTAGAAAAACTCTAACTCCCTCCTACTTCCAGTTAGTCTTTTAGATTTATTGCTTTCCTTGGTACTGTCATCACATCTACCTGATGTGATGGTAAGCTTTGCAATGCAATCTGTTGTTTGCTTACACTGAGATCTCTGGCCAGCAAATAGCATGGCAGTGTAATAACAGATTCATTGAGCTTCCCACCAACAAGCCCAGCATTGACTCCTGCTTACCCACGCAGAATAATTTTTTTTAATTTCTGACAGGGCAGACCATTGGATCTGTTTGATAATACACACAAGCCTGGAAGAAAGATTTCACATGAAGAATTCATCACAGTTTAAGGTAAGCTGTGGAAAAAGTGGAATCCCTAGTTAAAAAGCACACATTAGTCACAAGTTGGCTGTGGACCTAGGTGTGAGACACTGAAACCCAAGTCAAAATCTTGGTTTATCTCCCTGTGTGAACCATTATAATTCTTCATTCAGCATGGTCTACCTGATAATCATACCGTACCTGCTGCTTACCTATAGTTCTGCATCAAGCCTCATATTAATTTGAATTTTTTTCAAATATAATTGAAATAAAGTACTTCTTTTGGGAGGGAAAATGCCACCAAAAAAAAGCACAATGCAAAGAATAAGATAATGAGTTTGCTCCTTAGACTTGAGACTCACAGAAAAGTGGATTCCTAAATTATGAAAACACCCAGAACTAGAACTCTCTTTCAGACTTCCTTCCATATATTATTGTTGGGGTTTTAGTTTAGTCTGTTTTTTTCTCTGTTAAAGGAATTTTCTCCCATATGCATGTTGCTAGGGGACAAATAGCTGTACTTAAGAAAGACAAAAGGGGAGTGGGGCGGACCTGGCTACTCCTTTGTCTACACCTGGGTGTGAGTTCAGTTCGCTCTGAGCGTCCGGAGAGAGAAACTGCAGAGAAAGGAGCTGCTGCTTCTTTCTTTTTGGCCGTTCTTTCTTCCTGCTGGAAACAACGCCGGGACCCCAAAAGCCGCTTTCCCTGCCCTGCTGGAGACCGAGCTGTGGCTGCCCTGCTCCGCTGCTGCTTCGAGCTTTCGCTACGCTGTAGCCCTGCTCGCCCTGCCTGCCTGGGCCTCCGTGGGTTTTTCCCATCTGGATACATCTCGTCTGCCACCCGGGATTTGCGTTTGTCCCTGCCGTTCCAGCCTGCTGTTCCTGAGAGCCCGGGATCAACTGCCCAGCGGTTTGTGAAGCCTTTGTTCCATCCCTTCCCGGGATCCCGGGGCACCAGTGCCGCGGGTTTCCCGAGCTCGCTCCGGAGCGCCCCCTGCAGCCGCGGGGGAACCATCGCACCTGCCCTGCTCACCGGGAGCCGCCAGCGCCCCTGCCGGCTGCGAGCGGAACTGCACCCGAGGGGAAATAGCCTGACAGCCGAGAAGGCTGGCACTGGGTTTGTGATTGCTGTTACTGCCATAGTTGTTGTTGTTTGTTTGACTGGTTATATACATATATATATATATAGTAAAGAACTGTTATTCCTATTTCCCACATCTTCGCCTAAAGGCTCTTGATTTCAAAATATAATAACTTGGAGGGAAAAGGGGTTATATCTGCCACTTCAAGGGGGGCCTCTGCCTTCCTTAGCAGACACCTGTCTTTCAAAACCGAGACAGATCTTGGCGCCCAACGTGGGGCCTAAGGGCATTAAGAGATAGAGGTGAAAAAGGAATAACAGTTCCTGGATAACTTTATTTTGTGTGCTGGATATTGGAACCTTGTTAGGCAGCACTATGTGGTCTAGTTTACCCTGGTTCGGGTGGCATGTGGCCGTGGCTATATTCTTCCCCTTTGCAGCTCCTTACTTGAATATGGGTCCTCTGACTAAGGCTACCATTGCTGTTATCCAGCTTGCGTTATGGGTCGAGAAGGTGAGGAATTCATGGGTTTTTAACTTCCTCCGGAATGTGGGCACATGGATAAACAGCTATCACACACTGAGCACATGTTTTTGGGGTTATGTTAACAATGGTACCTTCTGTGAGGAAATGACACCAGGGGAAGTTTTCCCCCAACCCCTCAACCAGTTCTTTGGGCCCACCCCATCAATTTTCGAAGGGTTTAAATTCCCTCTGAATACTAACCATCTGCTGCTGATAGGCCTACTCTATTTAGCATTCAAGGATAAGTTGAGATTGGCTTGGATATCTACCCGGACACCAGCCCCAGAGACTAGAGATCCTACCCCAGAGCCTGATCCTGCCCCAGAACCTGACATGGCCCCAGAGAGTAGAGTTCCTACCCCAGAGCCTGATCCTGCCCCAGAGCCTGACACGGCCCCAGACACTAGAGATCCTACCCCAGAGCCAGAGCCTGCCACAGCCCCAGACACTAGAGATCCCGCCCCACAGACTGATACTGCCCAACAGTCCACCTCAGAAATGGACTACCCAAACTGGGTGGGGGTACTGGCAAAAGGGATGCAGGAGATGTGCCAAGAGATGGGTCAGGTGCGCCAGGGGATATGCCAGGAGATGGGTCAGGTGCGCCAGGAGATATGCCAGGAGATGGGCCAGGTGCGCAAGGAGATGTGCCAGGAGATGGGCCAGGTGCGCAAGGAGATGTGCCAGGAGATGGGCCAGGTGCGCCAGGAGATATGCCAATTGCTAAGGGAATACACCTCCTCAGCTAGTGAAAAACCCTCTCCCTGCCCCAAAGAGGGTGAGTCCGATGGTGCAGCAGTGGAACCCACGGATGTTACAACCGTCCAGGCTTCAGCTGAACCACAAGGACAACCACAGCCAGCAGCAGTCGCCCCTGTGCAAAGGAGGAAGTATAAGACCAAATCAGTACGACCAGTCAATGATGATGGGCAACCAGGGCCCTCACAACCAGCAGGAGAGCCAGAGCCAGAAGTCATCACTGAGTCCCTGTCGCACGACAGTCTCCGTGCTATGCGAAACGACATTGTGCGAAGGGGGCGTGAGCCTTATACCACCTGGCTGCTTCAGGTTTGGGACCTTATGGGCACAAGTGTGCAACTGGATAGTGGTGAGGCAAGGTATCTGGGATCGTTGACCCAGGACCCAGGTGTGGACCAGATATTTGTGAGGGAGCCAGGGCCTCTCTCTCTTTGGGAGCGGCTCTTAATGAGTGTGAGAGAAAGGTTCATTCACAAAGAAAGAATGCAGGAGTATCATCATAGAATGCAGTGGAAGACACTCGAGCAAGGGATCCAACAGCTAAGAGAGGTGGCAATATTAGAGGTACTCTTTGGGAAGGATGGACAGCATGATAATGACCCCGATAAGGTCAGGTGCACAGGACAGATGATGTGGAACCTGGCAAGGCTAGGGCCATCACAATACACCACCTTCATTGCAACGATTGATGCTGACAATACCCGAGAAACAGTGGGCTCTGTTGCCAACAGGCTCAGGCATTATGACAGCATGATCAATGGCCCGCTAAAAGCTCATGTCTCTGCTGTGGTCCAGGACCTCAAAGAGGAGATGAAGGAGATGAGGGAGGAGATGAGGGAGGAGATGAGGGAGGAGATGAGGAGGGTCAGCGTGGCACCAGTGCGAGTCACAGGCCCCCAAGTCAGAGCCCGTCGTCCCCCTGCGAGAGAGAGAGGGTACACCCCACGAGCTGAGCTGTGGTTTTTCCTGTGTGAGCATGGGGAAGACATGAGAAGGTGGGATGGGAAACCCACCTCTGCCCTGGCAGCGCGGGTGCGTGAACTCAAGGAGGGAGGCACTAACCGAGGGGGTTCCGCTAAGGTGAAGGTAGCCTCAGCCTCCCGTGACCGAGCTGCCAGGCACTACAGAAGGGAGGATGATATGTCGGATCCCCTTGAAGGTACCTCGAGCATGTACGCCCAGGGAAAGAATGATAACCAGGGCTAGAGGGGCCCTGCCTCTAGCCAGGAAGAGGCACGGGAGAACCGAGTTTTCTGGACGGTGTGGATCCGATGGCCTGGCACATCAGAGCCACAAAAATATGATGCATTGGTTGATACTGGAGCACAGTGTACTTTAATGCCATCGGGACATGTGGGGGCAGAACCTGTATCCATTGCTGGGGTGACCGGGGGATCACAGCAGTTGACCCTTTTGGAAGCTGAGGTGAGCCTGACTGGGAAGGAGTGGCAAAAGCATCCGATTGTGACCGGCCCAGAGGCCCCGTGTATTCTGGGCATAGACTTCCTCCGGAATGGCTACTACAAAGACCCAAAAGGACTCAGGTGGGCATTTGGGATTGCTGCTGTGGAGGCAGAGGGCATTAGGCAATTGAACACCCTGCCTGGACTATCTGAGAATCCTTCTGCAGTTGGGCTCCTGAAAGTGGAAGAGCAACGAGTGCCAATTGCCACCTCGACAGTGCACCGCCGGCAGTATCGGACAAATCGAGATGCTGTGATCCCCATCCACAAGATGATCCGTGAGCTGGAGAGTCAAGGGGTGGTCAGCAAGACCCACTCACCCTTCAACAGCCCCATCTGGCCTGTGCGCAAGTCTGACGGGGAATGGAGATTGACTGTGGACTATCGTGCCTTGAATGAAGTGACTCCACCGTTGAGCGCTGCCGTGCCAGACATGTTGGAGCTCCAGTACGAGCTGGAGTCCAAAGCAGCAAAGTGGTACGCCACTATTGACATTGCCAATGCATTTTTCTCCATTCCTCTGGCAGCAGAGTGCAGGCCTCAGTTTGCCTTCACCTGGAGGGGCGTGCAGTACACCTGGAATCGACTGCCCCAGGGGTGGAAGCACAGTCCCACCATCTGTCATGGACTGATCCAGACTGCACTAGAAAAGGGTGAGGCTCCAGAACATCTGCAGTACATTGATGACATCATTGTGTGGGGGAACACCGCAACCGAAGTGTTTGAGAAAGGAGAGAGAATAATTCAAATTCTCCTGCAAGCTGGTTTTGCCATCAAGAAGAGCAAGGTCAAGGGACCTGCCCGAGAGATCCAGTTCCTGGGAGTAAAGTGGCAAGATGGACGACGTCAGATTCCCATTGAGGTCATCAATAAGATCACAGCAATGTCTCCGCCGACCAACAAGAAGGAAACACAAGCTTTCCTAGGTGCTATAGGTTTCTGGAGGATGCACATTCCCGAGTACAGCCAGATCGTGAGTCCTCTCTACCTGGTTACCCGCAAGAAGAATGATTTCCACTGGGGCCCTGAACAGCAGCAGGCCTTCGCCCAGATCAAACAGGAAATTGCTCACGCCGTAGCCCTTGGCCCAGTCAAGACAGGACCAGAGGTGAAGAACGTGCTCTACTCTGCAGCCGGGAACAAGGGTCTGTCCTGGAGCCTCTGGCAGAAGGTGCCTGGTGAGACTCGGGGCCGACCACTGGGATTCTGGAGCCGAAGCTACAGAGGATCTGAAGCCAACTACACTCCCACAGAGAAGGAAATCCTGGCAGCTTATGAAGGAGTCCAGGCTGCCTCAGAAGTAATCGGCACAGAGGCACAACTCCTCCTGGCACCCCGACTACCGGTGCTGGGGTGGATGTTCAAAGGAAAGATTCCCTCCACGCATCACGCCACCGACGCTACTTGGAGCAAATGGATTGCCCTCATCACGCAGCGCGCCCGAATTGGAAACCCAAGTCGCCCTGGGATCTTGGAAATAATTACGAACTGGCCGGAAGGTGAGACTTTTGGGTTATCTTCTGAAGAAGAAGAGGAGCAGGTGACACGTGCCGAAGAAGCCCCACCATATAACGAGCTACCAGAGAGTGAAAGACAATACGCCCTCTTCACTGATGGTTCCTGCCGAATTGTAGGCGCTAGCCGGAAATGGAAAGCCGCTGTATGGAGCCCCACACGACAAGTTGCACAGGCTACTGAAGGAGAAGGTGGATCGAGCCAATTTGCTGAGCTCAAAGCTGTCCAATTAGCTCTGAACATAGCTGAAAGAGAGAAGTGGCCAAAGCTCTACCTCTACACTGATTCATGGATGGTAGCCAATGCTCTGTGGGGTTGGCTGGAAAGGTAGAATAAGGCAAACTGGCAGCGCAGAGGAAAACCAATCTGGGCTGCTGAAGAGTGGAAAGACATTGCCACTCGGGTAGAGAAGCTATCCATGAAGGTCCGTCATGTAGATGCTCACATCCCCAAGAGCCGGGCTAATGAAGAACATCGTAACAACAGACAGGTAGATCAGGCTGCGAAAATAGAGGTGTCCCAGATAGACTTGGATTGGCAACATAAAGGAGAACTGTTCCTAGCTCGATGGGCCCATGATGCCTCAGGTCATCAGGGCAGAGATGCCACCTATAAGTGGGCACGAGACCGAGGGGTGGATCTAACCATGGACAGTATCTCCCAGGTTATCCATGATTGTGAGACATGCGCTGCGATCAAGCAGGCCAAGCGGGTGAAGCCTCTGTGGTATGGCGGGCGATGGTCCAAATACAAGTATGGGGAGGCCTGGCAGATTGATTACATCACACTGCCTCAAACCCGCCAAGGCAAGCGCTATGTGCTCACAATGGTAGAAGCCACCACTGGGTGGCTAGAGACCTACCCTGTGCCTCACGCTACTGCCCGGAACACCATCCTGGGCCTGGAAAAGCAAGTCCTTTGGAGGCATGGCACCCCTGAGAGAATCGAGTCTGACAATGGGACTCATTTCAAGAACAGCCTTATAAACACCTGGGCTAGAGAACATGGCATAGAGTGAGTGTACCACATCCCTTACCATGCACCAGCAGCTGGGAAGGTTGAGCGGTGTAATGGACTGCTTAAAACCACCTTGAAGGCACTGGGTGGGGGGACTTTCAAAAACTGGGAGATGCATTTAGCAAGAGCCACCTGGTTAGTTAACACTCGAGGTTCCACCAGCCGAGCAGGCCCTGCCCAATCTGAACCCCTACAAACAACAGACGGGGATAAGGTTCCAGTGGTGCACATGAGAGGTATGCTTGGAAAAACTGTTTGGGTAAAGTCTGCCTTGAGCAAAGACAAACCCATCCGTGGGGTTGTTTTTGCTCAGGGACCAGGTTGCACCTGGTGGGTGATGCAAAAGGATAGAGAGACCCGATGCTTACCTCAAGGGGACCTTGTTTTAGGGTGAACTACCCATGGCTCTGTACTTGTATCAGTATCAGCATGTATATTTGTATATAATTTGGGTAATGCATAGATTTATATGGTTAAAAAAGTTAAGTTTCATGTAACATGTTAGTATGGGAAAAAATTCGGGGTGGATAATGTTGGGGTTTTAGTTTAGTCTGTTTTTTTCTCTGTTAAAGGAATTTTCTCCCATATGCATGTTGCTAGGGGACAAATAGCTGTACTTAAGAAAGACAAAAGGGGAGTGGGGCGGACCTGGCTACTCCTTTGTCTACACCTGGGTGTGAGTTCAGTTCGCTCTGAGCGTCCGGAGAGAGAAACTGCAGAGAAAGGAGCTGCTGCTTCTTTCTTTTTGGCCGTTCTTTCTTCCTGCTGGAAACAACGCCGGGACCCCAAAAGCCGCTTTCCCTGCCCTGCTGGAGACCGAGCTGTGGCTGCCCTGCTCCGCTGCTGCTTCGAGCTTTCGCTACGCTGTAGCCCTGCTCGCCCTGCCTGCCTGGGCCTCCGTGGGTTTTTCCCATCTGGATACATCTCGTCTGCCACCCGGGATTTGCGTTTGTCCCTGCCGTTCCAGCCTGCTGTTCCTGAGAGCCCGGGATCAACTGCCCAGCGGTTTGTGAAGCCTTTGTTCCATCCCTTCCCGGGATCCCGGGGCACCAGTGCCGCGGGTTTCCCGAGCTCGCTCCGGAGCGCCCCCTGCAGCCGCGGGGGAACCATCGCACCTGCCCTGCTCACCGGGAGCCGCCAGCGCCCCTGCCGGCTGCGAGCGGAACTGCACCCGAGGGGAAATAGCCTGACAGCCGAGAAGGCTGGCACTGGGTTTGTGATTGCTGTTACTGCCATAGTTGTTGTTGTTTGTTTGACTGGTTATATACATATATATATATATAGTAAAGAACTGTTATTCCTATTTCCCACATCTTCGCCTAAAGGCTCTTGATTTCAAAATATAATAACTTGGAGGGAAAAGGGGTTATATCTGCCACTTCAAGGGGGGCCTCTGCCTTCCTTAGCAGACACCTGTCTTTCAAAACCGAGACAATTATACTTTGTGGTTTGGAAGAAAAATGGCTTAATTCTAACTGCAATCATACAGAGTCACCTATGAATAGACACCTCACAGAAAGGCAGGTTTAGGATGATTTTTCTGCAGGTAGGGTTGCTCTCACTCTCCAGTGTTAACATATACCGTGGCATGTAATGCACAACCCTTGCTCACTACTGGTGAGCAAGAGACAATATGAGAAACTGCTAAAGTTTTATTTGATACAAATATTTCATTTAAAAATCCAGTATTTGCCATTGTTGTATGATTATACAATAGCAACCAGATGTAAGTAATGGAGTTTGGGTTTTTTTGTGAAATTGATAAGTAGAACTTCTTTTAAGTGATGCTCTTAAGTAATTTTTTCTTTGAAATTAGATCTAATGCCTGAAGAATATTTAGTACTGTAAAATGAAACGAATGAATGTAGACTAAAACTCCCTGTATCATATGAACTCTATATATCAAAAAGACAGCTGATGAATAACTCTGATACAGTGCATATGGCAGACATGGCAACCACTCAACCCTCCAGCACTGGGTAAACCTCAGAACGTTTGAAAGTTTTGTTTTGATCACCTTCCAGAAAATGAAATTATTATCCCAATACAGCCCAACCTCTTGGAGTCTATAAATCAAATATGTTATGAACAGGTTTTCTTGTAACACTTTTGACACTTTCTAGTTTCAGACAAGTTGAAAATGCCATGAGAAGAGTCTTAGAACCACCACGTTCTAATTTTTATTTTATTGGAAATTAATCATTTACCAACACACCAGATTTAAAAATTTTCTTCTCATGTTGTTCAGGGATGCAAGGAATTTTTAGCAGGCTTTGACTGCTGAGAATTCATTTGGCTTGTAGGATTAAAGTTCTGTGCAGTTTAGAATTTTTTGGTATCAATGAAGCTCAAAATCTTGTACTGTATTATGGAAACTTTACAAAAAAAAAAATTGCCAAGAGAAGCTGCCAATCATACCTAACTTTGTGGAAAAAATTGTATATATTTATTCATATTTTTTGCTCATAAGCAATCAAGTTTTATCTTAATTTTTGTTAAAGCAGAGTTACTTTTTTTTTTGTCTTAAACCTTCTGTGATGGACTGTAATCCTTGGAGATATAAGTATCAGACCTATCACTTCTTCCTTCTCATCTTCCTCATCCTGTTTCCTAAGAAGTGCTGTAGTTTGTTGCTCTAAAGCTGCAATGGATAAATTTTACCTTATTTCTTCCTTAATTTCTATAGGCTGCTCACTCACATGCTATTTTCTGCTCCAGAGAAAAAGGAACTACTTTTCCCTTTGCATTTGTGCCCAAGAACCAGAGAGCTTGTGTGAATGCAAGGGGAATTGCCATGTCTATGTCAGCTGAGTTACAATAAGCTGCAATCCTCCTACTTAGGTTTTCAACTTTTCCAAACACTGACAGACAAAATCCCTACTAACCAATGGATATATATATGGCTGAGTACCAATGAGGACAAGGTGTCTTACAGAGACAGGACAACCTATTTTGTTGAAAAAGCACCAACTTACTGTGGCTTTTGAGCAAAGATGACTTGCAGTTGCTAATAGCAATATCTGCAAAGATATTTCTGGGCTGAGTGAGTATAAGAAAATTACTTTCACTAAGTCTAAAGAATGACTGCAAGATTTTATTCTCCTACAGCAGTGATCTGCCTCTTCTGTGAATACTCTTCAAAGGCAACAATCAGCCTTATTCTTTATTTCAGAAGATATATAAATAGTCTTGGAAAAATCTTGTGCTAATTTTGCTGTTTCCTTCAAATGTCAGGTTCAGGCAGCTCTCAGTGTTGCTGCTCACATCTTAACTGAATGGTAAAAGCTAAGCTTCTCAAGGCGCGCACAGCTGTAATCCAGCCTCTGGTTTCTAGGGATCAAAGGTCAGCACATTAATCTATTTGGGATAATTCATAGAACCTCTTTGGAGAAAAGAAAAACATTAACATAAAAATAAGCCACGTTTCCTGAAAATGAATCAGAACACTTTATGATATAAACCAGTATCCCAATGATTACCCGAAGAAATTAGTTTAGTGTGTTCAGGCTCAGACTTACTCTACTCCATTTCACTTTGGATATTGCAGGTCTTTTGTTAAAAGAATATTTTGGAATAAGTAGTTTTTGCCCTTATTATGAAGTCGATTACTTTGAAAGGTAGGAAACAAAAATCTAAAGAAAGGTTTCTGAACAGCTGTGATATGAAAATAATCTAACCATCTCCCACAGCATCATAAACAGAAACAAAATATTTTATAACAATAAAAATGTATATGAATATTTGCTGTCATTTGAAAATGATTGAAATTAGTTTGCAGGGAGTTTAACCTTGCAAGAGGTTTTTAACAAATGCTTTTAAAAGTGGATGTTAGTAAAGCATTACAGAACTTTGTAGAGCCCAGCCTCAAATGTCTAGAAGTTAAAGCTGATATAATTTATATAATTTACATCAAAGGAAGATTATTCTTGGACAGTATTTTTTCCTAGCCCCACTTCTTCACTGAGGTTTAATTATTGGTTTTGTTCTAAATCCTGTTTCTTGTTACCTTTGCATAACAGATAAAGGTGTTTTAATGTGCAGTGATCAAATTTCCAGTTTACAAAACAAGAGCTGCCAAAAAGAATGTAAAGAGATAACCTATATGATTCTATGAGAGTGTGGAGGGATTTTAATTTTAACACGGTGGGGTTTTGCTCATGGCAGTTCTCTGTTACTCCATGAGCATTTCCACATACTGACAGAGACATGGAACTGATTTAGATGTGAAGTTCATTGTTAAGCTTGGGATTACTGTCAAATTAATTCAGTTATTGCTCATAATGTTAATTGCAGTAATGTAAAGAGCAGAATTGAGAGAAAGAGAAAAAAGATGAAGCATGTGCATGTGCTTGCATGTGTGTATTTGTATCCGTTCATGTGCATTAAGGGGACTTTTTAACCTGTCCAGGTTTGTTTTCTCAGACTGTGAAAGACATGTGATAGCTGTCACACTCATACTGTCCCAGAAGAATATTATAAATGGCCCAACTGATATATTCTCCTCTCTTGTTCATCCAACAAATTCTCTAAAAACTCCAAAATCCAAATCTGGGTGAGACAAAAGATGTGGATTGACACAGGCACAACTGAATAGGCACATGGCAGGAAGCCTAAAACACTTTGGAGGTTTTGTGGGTGAATATTTCCTTCTGAATTAAGAGTTGTGGTAAAAAAAAAAAAGTAACTCTGCTTTAAAACCATAAATCATTGTGATTCTAGTGATGGGAATAAGCCCATTGCAAAGAGTTGATGACTCAGAGAAGATATTTTTTCATAAAACTAAATAAAAGAAGTACAATTCACATCTTTCCAAATGTAAGAACTGAGCTAGTGCGGAACTGTACAAGTCCCGAGGAACATCAGGTTGCCTACAGGGCCATATAAGAATATGCTGTTTGCATCTATCACAGATTTTGTGGAATTGTTCCACAGGCAAAAAGTAACTGCAACAGTTGTTCAGGGACTTGATTAGCGTGGATTCATTGTCTCTAAGGTCCTTGGCTGTGCTGTGTTTTACTGTTATGGAGAAGGACTGCTGAGAAAGCATATTCCAGAAAAGACTCCTTCTGCTGTGTAGTACCTTCCACAGGGGATCCACTAAGTCAATGAGAATTTTGCATGGCACAGCATCATTAAATACGAGGATTAATACAGTTGCCTCACTATGAACTTGGTACAACTACCAAGAGAAATGAATAGTGAAGATGACAGAATGATCTTTTCTGAATCCCTGTGCTGTCGTGCAATATGGATAAATAATGAGAAATAAGTTCTTGGCAAATGCTAAGTTTGGCTCCTGAGAGCTTAGACATAATGGTAATATGATATTCAAAGAGTGTAGTGCTCAGTCAATTAGATGAATAGCCTGTTTTTGCCTGTCCTTGTCCAATAAATTTGAGAACAAATGACATTAAAGAAACCCAATTATTTCTGCAAACTAGGTAGTGGAACCTGCCAGATGACCGAGTGATATTAAATGATCTTACACAGACATGGTAGTTTGGTTGAAGAAGCAGTTTGATTGCAATGCAATCAAACAAGGCAAGAAATGCCTCATGTAGCTACAGAGCTAATCCAAAACCTTGTTCTCTTGCCTTTTTCTGCTGAAAAGCTCAGCTACTTATTAGCCTTAAATCAGACTTGCCTAAATGAAGAAACCTGTTGGCCTTTTCTGCCTAGCACTCTGTGCTGTATAGAATTCCTGTTCTGCTACCCTAAAGATAGCACACAAATAAGCTTTAACTAATAACGTTTGATCAATACACTTATATGAGCATGATCTCCTCGAACTGCCAGCTGCCCTATGGCCACAAAGGGCAAGACAATATAAAAAACCAAAATTGACTTGTGCTAATTCCATATTAATTAAGCTTCTCTTGACCTGTCTTGTGTATTCTTAAGCAGACAATGGAAGATCTTTGCATGCAGAGCAGCAAACATGCTCTTTTGGGATAATTTCAATAATCTGACTATATCAGGAAGATTCATGCCTTGAATTCATGCCCTTAATCAAGTTGCAGCATGTTAGAGCAATCTAGAGAGGGTGAATAAAGCTATTATTCATTTCTGCATGAAAGCCAATATTATAGCTTAGCACAAGGCAAAGGGTACAAATTTATATGTGCTCAACTACAAGCCTTTTTTTCTTCCACTGTACAGAATACATGATTCCTATTTCTCTACATTCTATAATAACATTTTAGGCTTGAAATATTTTCTACAGTTATTCACACATATATTACTGTAATAAATGTAAACTGAGACCCACCTATCAATAGGCCAATCTCTTAAAGGTTTATGGCTGAGGTAAACACATCAGCAAATATAAGTCTGTCAGCTTGTATGTTGCCCAAACACCATCAGCCAATGCCTCCACCTGAGGTAAGGCAGTGGCCAGTTATAGTGATTTATTTGGGCCATTAGCTCCAAATCAAAGTCAGTTTCAGTTCATCCATCTTTCTAGAACCTCAGCAAAAAATGCTATTTGAAAATAAACACTGGCTCTTGGTCTCTTTTTACAAAAGAGCAGCAGGGAGCTGATCGACATGTCACTAAGTATGTCTCCATTTCTGTTGCTGCAGCAGCAGCCTCCTGGAAACTCTGTTGCTGAATTTAGGTATTTTTTCTGTGTACAGTCCTGAGGTGCAAGTCTGGAGGAGAGACTGCACTTCTTTCCAGTAGGACTGAAAAAAAAGTTCCTCATCAAGTCTGATGAATGTAAAAAGCAGACTTTGATACTTAATCCCTCAGTCTAGCTGACCAACATCTGACTGGAGATCAGGAAGTGGAAAGAAAAGGTGTTTTTAAGCCACTTTTGCAAACCCTGGAGTACCAAAACAATAACTGCCAGCAAAATAAAGTACCTGGGTGATAGCTCTAATCTATAGCAACATGACCCTGATCCTGCTTTGGGTGCTGAACACACAGGGATTCACAGGACACCATAACCACGGTACTACCTAGACCTGCTTTGCAACAGAAATAAAGGTGACCTGGAATAGAAGTGATTCTACATCCATTGAGGATTGCTCTAACAAAGGATAGGTTTATAAAGGGTTGGTAAAAAGGGAGTTAGTCACTGGAGACTGTCCAAAGGCCTGGCCTCAACGCAATTAATTCAGAGCAGCATCTCTGTCTGCCAAATCTGTGTTTGCAATGATAGACTTGTAGCATCAAGGGTTTGTAGGTGCCTGAGTCAAGGATTAATTCTAGGGACAAGACTTAACATTTGTTAATTACTTAAGTTCTTTCTACCATGCTGTAGGGAAGCTGAATGACAGGAGAGATCCAAGTCTAATGGATGCAGAAGTTCACTGACCTCTCAGTGCAGAGTTCTGTCATGTGCTGAGGTGAGCTTTCTCTGTAAAATATGTTTTGTGATGTTTCAGACATTCTTCTTTTTGCTTAATTATATTTTAATTTAGAACATGGTATTTTCAAAAAAGTTGCTCTTCTGCTTCAAGCACCTGAAGCTCAGCCCACTTTTGATTTTGTTAGGGTTTTCTGGTTATAGTTGTTCCTATTATGTTTTCAAAAGTTTGACTAAAAGTCTCCTCTCAAAAACCATATGAATCAATACTGCAGTTGGGTATTCAGCTGTGGGGGGCTACGACAGCCCTTTCTTCTCTAATATGTCCTTAGAGCTGGTTCTCCATAACTTGCCTCACTTCGACTTCCCTCCCCCAGCCCTGACCTGGCCAGAGGCAGGGGGGCCTCTGAGACAGCGTGGGTTATTTGAGGACTCATTCTCCAGAGCTTTACTGCTAAGTGAGGGCAGTTTACACTTGGGGAAGTATAGCAATTATTTAAAAGAAATAACTTTTGATGAGATCTTGTTACCATAGAGTCTTCTCCCTTTTGCATGTCTTCACCAAGAACAATGGCAAATTTCCAGCTTCTTATTTTTTGACTGTGAATACTCTTAAATCCAAACAAGCTAGTTATTAGTAACTTCTGATGTAAGGAGCTAAACAAATGTGATGGGGAAGCAACCAAAACTTGGGCTTAGCTTCACTGTTCAGACATTAGAAAAAGAGACAAGATTTCTTTGTGCAATTTGTTGGATAAATACATGTTGTGAATGGCAGTCAATATTTTTCTTTAACATTTTAGGAGCTGATAATTGTTAACAGGAGGCCTTACAAGGGAAGCTTCAATGATCTGGTTTATCCTCCTGGGCTACTGATTGGCTTGTCTCAGCAGGAAGGCGCAGAGCAACCTCTTCCCGCCTTCTGTTGAGAAAAGAGAGGATTTAGTACAAATTGAGAAGTCACCTCATACAGAGTGTCAAAAGTGACCTCATTGTAGCTGGTGCAGCTGGCTGAAGTCTGATGGACCCTGCCATACTTTTGCTGGGTCAGATTTCTCACCTTTTGTTATTTGAGCTTCTTTCTAAGAGCCTGGGCTGCCTAAAGGGGTAACACAACATACCCTTTCTTTGCCCTTTAATCCAATCACGGGGGCCTTGCTTTCTCACAGAGGACTGGGATACACACTAAGGTTAGCTGAACAGCTGTGACAGTGAGGTTAAGATTAAGACTTTTACTCTGATCATACATTTCAATATGAATGAAGCCAATAAAAGGGAGATTATCTTTCTTGCTACTTTTCAAATTTCTTATCTGTGAGGCAGCACTGTTTACACAAAGCTTGATGCAGTTGACAAATCTTTGCCCTGTCAGGTGTAGAAACCTTTGGTCTTCATCTTAAAAATATATTTGGGGAGAGTAGGAAGGAAGGGAAGAGGAGAAAACAGTGAGGGAGAGAAAGTTTTGATGGTAGCAGATGGGAACATGTCAAGTAAGAAATGCAGAAGTATTCTGGTTGCAGTCTGGCACTTCAAAGGAAAATGAAGAGGCATTTCAAAGAGGATACACATTATTATTTGATTAAGATTCAGCTTCCTGGATGAAATGTGCATGCAATTATCAGCATGATGATAGTAGATTTCATAAAGAAAGTTTATTGTCTCTATTATTGGTTCTTATTAGCAATGGGTTCAGCCTCCTATCCTATGTATGAACTCCCACTCTTTTTCAAAATTTGCATGTATGGATGGGGTGTCCAAAACTAGTCGAATCCTTTCAGATTTGAATACAAATCAGCATCTCATGGGAGGTCTAGCCCCAGGTCTAGGGTGCATAGAGAAGCTGTACTCAAACAATACTTACACAGTACCTTCTTCGCATCTCTTACTGATGGATTTCTTTCTTCCTGCCCTTCTTAGGATCAAAATCTTATAAGGGTGGTGGCACACTGGAACATGTTACCCAGAGAAGGGATGGGTGCTTCATCCCTGGAAACATTTGAGGTCATGCTGGATGGGGCTCTGAGCAACCTGATCAAATTGAAGATGTCCCTGCTCATTACAGGGGAGCTGGACTAGATGACTTTTAAAAGTCCCTTCCAACACAAACCATTCTATGACCCTATGAAGACTCAACAAGCATTCAAATATAGGACTTTACTTCCTCACACTGTTACCGAAAGGACCAGGGGGAAGTTTTACTGTCTATAGAAACCAGGCAGATTCTACATGACTTTCTGTGGAGGTCATGAATTGTCTGCCTTTCAAGTTTGCCAGGGACTTTTCACTGCTTTTCACCCAGCTAAACAGGTATATTTCCAATCAGATCACAGAAGGAATTTTAGGAATTCAAAGCCTGAACATAGCACTGCATTTTGGCACAATTCAGCTTGCAATTTATGTTGCAAGAATATAATTCTTAAAAAATGACATTTTGTCACACCCCGATCCCAATGAAAACAAATTCCCGAGGAATTCAATGGAAAGGATTTTGTAAATTCAAACTTGAGGCCAAAAGCAGAGACAATCCAGTTTCTACACATTTTATGAGTGTGTGCCCCTAAAGCCTTTGAAGAAAATTATGAGAAGTGTGACACACAACATAGAAGTTCTCAATCTGAACCAGACCAGCCCTCGGTTCTGCCCAGAGCAATTCCCTCAGCAGTGGTCAAGACCAAAAACTATTTCTAAGGGAGAGCCAGCTGGGGGTCACAGTTTTCTTCCATAGAAAACTGCCTCATAACCCCTGAAAGTTAATTAGGTCTAAAATATTTTCTCTCTCTTTTTTTCTTTGCCTTTTAAAAATGTTTACTATTGCAAACAGAAGTATTTTCAAATGCAAATAATTTTTCACTTTTTTCCCCAGTGTTTCTGTCTTACGGAGTTTCATAGATTCATTTTAGTCTTGCATAAAAAAAATACCAAACAAAAAAAACCCAAAACAAACCCCATAAAACCAAAAAAAACCCCAAAACCAAAAAATCCCAAAAACCTTTACTGGCTCTAAATTTGCTGCCTTCTGCTTCTAGAGAAGCTCCTTTACACTCTGGTATCATGAAAGACATGACTAGAAAAGTTTCTCGTATTTACAGAGATCAGTGTTTTCAACAAGTGATACTTTACACACTTTCTACTCCTGTTTAAAAAAGCAAGAGTACAAATTTAAGCAGCCCAAATCCAAAGACGCTCCGTTCCTCTGTAGGAGTCAATGCAACTCCATGAAATAGACACTGTTTATTTTTTTTCCAAAATAGTTAAAGTGTTTTGAAAAGCATCTGTAAAGTGACTCTATTCAGACGTGCCTTTTTACCACACTACCTGCATGAACGCAGGTTTGTGTCCATATGCAGCTCAGATTTACGATTTCTGGCTTGATAGTACGGTTAATTTTGTATCTTGATATGATTATCACATTACCATTAGACATGATTTTCTCAGGTTTTTCTGTGTTTTGCTTTTGTTCCTTAAGATCACGTGTTGCAACTTTTAAGATTGGTGCCATACTTGGGCAGGTTTTAGATGAGTGAAAGAGGCCACTGGAGTTTGATGGGAGTCACATAAGGCTTATGTTTGTGAGATCCCTTATTGGTTTTGCACCTCTCTGATCTCTGGCCTGGAGTTCTTTGGATTCTCTGAAACACGGGTATTTTAAATGTTTACTAAGTGAACTACAATTAAATTCGCTCATTTTTATGTCAATCTTCAATAAACAAGTGGTGTTAGAAAAAAGAAGTTGAATGGGCATTCTTGGGCATTTTGCTGGGAAAGAGGAAACCTGTTTTTAAAAACCGTATTTATAGAATCTGGAAATGCAGAATGAAAGAATTAGAATATGAAGCCTACTGGAGGTTGGATGGAACAAGAGAAATACTAATGGAATTTATTTTCTTAGCATAGCATTATGTCAGCTCAGAGGGAAAAAAAAATCACTCAGCTGCTTGACTCAAAATAGCTGGATGTGAAACCACTGGTGCCATCCACTACTTGATCCCACTGACAGATTTACTGCTTGCTGCAGAGTTGCTGCTGTCCATGATGAAAATGGCAGGTGCACTCTGCTACAAAAGAGCATTTCTGTCTCAAAATTCATCTCCATGCACATGTGTGACTAAGAGAAGCTAGAGGTCACAAGGGGACAGTTCAGTGTTTAGAGTGACTTATGAAGAAATGTTGCTATCTTCCCAAGGACAATCTCCATGCTATCCCACAGCTGTATCCCAGGGTAGGGAGACTAACCAATTCAATGGCAGCTGAAATACATTAAAATGTAGTAATTATTGAACAAATAAACAGTATGCTCTGTGTACTATTCACCAAAGGTAAAATATCTCAGATTGAAGGAAGATTTATAAGCTTACTAAAATTGTATACAGAAAATTTCACTGGAAACAATGAAAAAACTCTGAAATGTATTAAGTGGGGCCAAGTCTTAGCCTAAGCTCTAGATAACCCTAAAGGCTTGTAAGTGCTATAAATCTGAACTGGGATTTAAGTGATGATTTTAATTGAAGGCCTCTCTTCATTACTATGTAGATAATTACTGTATGTCAGTATGTATCTCACAAACTAGACAGAGCTCAGTCCTACTTGTTCTGAAATACTTGACTTGGCTACGACTCTTCTGCAGCTGAATTTCAGCTTGAGCCAACTGAAAAATACCTTGCCTTCATCCCAGCCTGACTGTACATCCAGTTTGTAATTTCACTGAAGTAGGAAGACTGTGCTCAGAGTGAATTAGGTTGAGATTGGTCTATTCTACTTCTATGTCAAAATAAACCCCTAACTCTCAAAATTCCTCACTCTAGGTCTTTTGAAGAGAGACCGAAGTCTTACATACAGACTTTAGGACTATATCTGGGTTTCAAATGCCCACCATTTGAAATACAGGAACAGAGTCCACTGGAAAGGTTGAATGAGTCAACTGGCCTTATTTCTATTTGAATCTGCCTGAGAATTATCCAGAGACTGGTGAATGCAATTTCAATGAAATCTTGAGGCCACTTTTGTAGCATGATGATTCACTGAGACCAGACTGCGATCACCAATGATGTATTTTTTTGGAAAGGGTTATATAAGAAAATTCTGACAGAAGATGATAATGACATTTGCTTACAAATTCCCCAGCGCACAGTGTCAGCAATCTCACTGAGGATTCAGCAATTACAGGATATTATAATCAAGCCATGCAGTCCTGTCATTACCTCAGCTACCATCTCTTGCACAAAAGGGTAAACCCAGAGGTAAATTCCCAGTGTAAACCTGAGGTCCAATCTTACACTATCTTATAACAGCTTTATTTTACTATTTTCGGTGAAGTTTTTTTCTGCAAGTAAATTCAGAAGGACACCTCTAGATTTTCAGTTTGTCGTTACATTACCCTCTGTGGTTTAATACGCAAGATAGACGCGACTTGTGTATGTTTTCAATACCCATGTAGAGTTCTGTTATTAGAAGGAGAAGGCTGCTTGTATTTGTATTGCCTCTCTTTTGTTTGTCTCCTCATTGACCTTCCAAACACCCACCGGTGCAGAGAAAATGGTGTGAGCAGCCTGTGTGTGGCTTAAACAAGTGCTCACAGGCTGCAGAAAGAGGGCAATTTGCTGTGCTGTACAGTCTCAGCGCTACTTCTGTTTGGCTTTGCCTTCTGTAACTAGTCATCATTTCCTTCCTGAAACTCTGTCCTCAATTTATTATTACTTTTCATATGAGATGGTTGCCTTTGTTTGCATGGGGACTGTACGGTACCACTCCAGAGTGGTGAGCCATTGCCAGCTGCCCAGATGGCTGAGGTTTGCCATGTGGC
The DNA here is from genome assembly GCF_009650955.1 of Corvus moneduloides. Lineage (NCBI taxonomy): Eukaryota > Metazoa > Chordata > Aves > Passeriformes > Corvidae > Corvus > Corvus moneduloides. The sequence goes on along the minus strand of NC_045480.1, from coordinate 45,379,583 downwards.
TTCACTGCTCTCTGTCAGTGAACAACTGTGCTGAAGTACGAACCCTCAAAGCACTCCCCTTTCCTGAGAGGAGGGAAACATGCAGCTGACTTTAAACATGGAGTCCTGTCACGACCAGCAACGGAGCGAAAGAAGTGACTGACTTTGGGACACTAAGCTTTAAAACAGGCTGGCAGGTGGTGCCACCAAACTGACCCCATTTTTGGCAGCACATTATTTATTTTCTCCATTTCTGTAAGCTAGGGAAAGAGAAAAGGAGCTGCTTTCCTTCACATAAATATTTCTTTAGTAGGTGCCAACAAAAAAATATAAATTCACATTTGAAAAGTTTGATGTTCCTCATTATACCACTGTCAGACTATGGGATGTGAAGAAATGAAGATAAACAGGGAAACTGCTTGCTTAAAAGGAATGCAATCATCAAGTTTAGATGCAATCATCAAGAAGGTCACTTTGATATTCTCTACCCATCCTCTGGTGTTATTTATTCCCAGGAAAAACACAAGAGCAAATTTCATGAAAAGAACTAATGCCAGAAATGAGAATATGCTTCACATTTTCTCTAGAACATTTTTGTTATAAACCAGAGACAAATATTTCTTACACCTTTCCCCTTAAAAATTGGTCTATTCATACCACACATCTTTCTGCCATGTGCCAGACCTTTCCTTTCCTTTCTTTCTGCAGCTGCTTGAGAAGGATCTCACTGACCTGAGCGGTAAACTTTCTGTTAGTAGTTCCACAGCATTTTCCCTGCAATACATAGAGTGTGTTGATAATTTTCAGGCTGTTTTGATTTCTAAATCTCCTTAAAAAACTGATGCTAAGTTTAGAACAATCAGACATTTCCAAGCACGATCATGATAAGTACAAATATTTTGCAAATGGTGTGTGGTTATGTGCTCAAGGAGAAAGGCAGCTCTGTTCAGCTAAGCAACAGGTTTTTCAAACACAATCAAGATATTCATAGGCAAAATCTGAACTTTTTATAGCCAGGAAGTCAGGAGTTGACTTCCAAACCTAATTTTGGACGACTTCAAACTGGGCTCTTACTATTTTAAAAATAAACAACTACTGACTCAACACAGAGGAAAGCCCCAGAGAGAGAGGTGTGCATTTTCACTGATTGCTCTGAACTGGTAATTTTAAACTCTACCTGTAGGGCTCATAAGCTATGAAAAATAGGCTGAATTTTAAAAAGAAAGTAGTAAAGAATCAGTGTGTACCCATGGGAAAACCCCTTTGCTGAAGAGCTCTCCATCAAGAATACTCCTGTGTGTTGACTCCTCTTACTTCAAGTCAGGTCAAGGCTGAACTTCCCACTCTTCCAATAAGCCTACAGGCATGAACTAAGAAGATGTTATTCTATTGCCATGTCTGCTCACAAACCTCTAACCTCATGCATTTACAAATAATGAAAACAGATTAATAGATTTTAAGCCCAGAAGTGACCATTATTATCATTTTAGCCTGACCTTGCGTTCTAGTAGGGGTCACAGGATATTACAGAGTTTTGTGCCAAAAATATGGCATTAGAACTGCATTGAATTTTGCATAAAGATGGACAGTTTTGCTTGATTGCTTATGCTGTTCTTAAATAGGTGAAAAATTGAAATAGGAACTGGTCTGTGAAAAAAATCTACCAGAGCCTGCTACCAGAGTCTATTGGGAATATATGGAAGGGTGAGTACTAAAAGCAAAGGCTGCAATTACAACTGAGCAGGATCTTAGAAGCTAACCTGCAGAAGCAGTTCCTCTCAAAGGCCAGGGTAATGCTATTTGAAAGCAGTGTCTGATTCACTAAAGGAATGACAGAATTCCTGCTAACACCAATAGTTGAGGCCACCGTTTTTACACCATGAAGTAAGCATAAGGATTAATATATAAGGATAAGAAAAGACTTTTTTTTTTTTTTTTTGGTTTAGTTTTGTTTTGGTGTGTGTTTCTTTTCTTTCGATGTTCTCAGGGCAGAGTTAAGGATAAAGGTTGTGATCACTGCACACACGTAATGTCGTGCTTCATGGCCACAGTAAATGCTCATGCAGGATTGATTAAACAGAAGATGTATTAAGCAGTGTTATGTATTAAAGTTGATAAAACATATTTTGAATCCTTTATTGAATGAATTTTACTGACCTGGCTTCTTCAGGGAAAATGCATTCATTTGTGGGTAGTTTTCTATCTGCAGTTAGGAAGGTTTAATGTGAAAGTTTTTGCAAGGGTGCACTTGAAAAGTAAGGGTTCAGTAATGTCCTGAAGAGGCTACTCATGTTGATGCCTTTTCCTGGTCTTAAAATCAAGAGTCAAACACAGTTAGGAGGGAAAAAGGGATTTTACCTTGGTATTTATTTTAAGGATCCTTAGGTGCACATGTCCAGGTCATATGCATCGAGATGCACCCCACAAAATGCACACCCCAAAAGATCTGGTATAACATTATAGGTCTTACTAATTAGCATATCTATCAAAGATTCCCCAGTGAGAGGCTTGAACGAGCCCCCCTCCCCAGGAGCCTTCCCCTGGATGGTTTTACCTCAGTTTACAGAATGTGTTCTGGAGAGGACCTTGGGGTCTGGGGCACACTGATCTCTACCTATGAAGCTTCTAAAATGTTTAGTCTTGTAGCTGAACAAACAAGTCCAAGAATGTAGGCAAAAAGCACTAAGAATACAGAAGTTGTAAAAAGGTATAACAGGGGTACAAAAGAAAAGGCAAAAAATTTTCATGACATCAATGTAAGTAACAGTGAACACACCTACGCTGCATCTTGATCCAAACCCAAAAATCTTCTTGTACTATGAAATACAAGTCTCTATGCCTAAGACTATCAAATTCTTATTTTCTTTCTCCTTTCTTTAGATTTTGTAATAGTCACTAATTCACAGTGGTTCATATAAAAGATACAATTTTGGAAAAAAGAGGAAATCACTAACTGCAAATAACCTTACCTGATTAAAAATATATACATATATATACTATTTCAAGAACACTGGATATAACAGAAAGTTTTGTGATGCCAATAAACAGGAAATAAAAAGAGGGATGTGGACAGCCAGAGAAAATTCAAGTCTCATGGGACCAATACATAAACATAATGAAGTGCTGGTGGCAATCTGGCATTTCTTTAGCTTTGGGGAATAGAAGGTCAGGGGTCTAATTGTGCTGCAGAGAGGAAAATATTTGCAATGTGGAGATGTGTTAGAAACTGTCTTAAGATTTGGAGCTAGGGAATTAGTAAAAAAAGAAAGCGAAACATACAGTTAAACACCAAGGTAAGGAAGGACAGCGTGGTTTACTTAGGGCTGAGTCAAATAGGCAGCCACTTCAATAAACATCAAATGTCCAAAGTGTGGAAATGTGAATATGCTGTTCAGACAGAGACCTAAATTGAGATTAGGTGGGTCTGTATTCTTAGGTATGCAATCAGCTCCAAAACAGCCCTATTTGCTTTTAGCATGGGGAATCTTGAGTCTTTTGTTTTGGGAAATGTGCATCACCCAGTTGTTTGCTGACTTTATGAGACACTTGCTTTGATTTGCTTCCTTCTGTACAGACAGTCTTGTTCAGCATTTCCTGTACCCAAACCCAATTCCTTCAAAGCACAACCCTGTTGCATGTGGTAGAACACTTCTTAGAAGACGTCCTTAAGAATATTCATACGCTGGCCTGGAGAAAGTCTTAACTGAAAGCATACATAAATTTAGAGATGGAATAGAGTGAAGCGGAGGGTACCTTACCAACCTGTGCCAAGAACAGAGAAATGCTGTCTATACTACAATTATTGCTGTTATCTACTAGCCAATGATACTTTGTATGCACTAGAGATGAGTGCATAGAGACGGTTGCTTCTCCAGAGAGCTTCTTTTCTTAAGGATGTTTCTCAAGAACTGCTCAAGTTGATTGAAAATGTCTGTTCTCACCTTCCTCTGTCCCTGTTGGAAGTTACCTGTGCTGCAGATTGCAGTAACTGGAAAACAGCCATCTTTACATCCATTCTGGCTATGCCCAGAGGTTAAAAAAAGCAGTCTCAGCATTTGTTGGTTTATCCTTGACATGTCAAGAAAAGAATAATCATTCTTAAACCCTTTCTAAAGACCGAGTATTGGAGCTGAGAGAAGCAGTTCTGGTAATTTGGAGATCTTCCTCTGGTCAGTCCAAACCCACAGTTCCATTTCCAGAGAGATCTGATATAATTCTTTTAGACTGGGAATAAGAAAATATGGTTAATGTCAAGAACAGAAGCCTTCCTTTCATTTTTTTAGTAGGTGCATCAAACCTGATATATGGCGAAAGTCAGAATAAGTTTCTAAAATATGCAACTAGAATTCCTGCTTTTTGTACCTTGATCCTGTTCCCAAGGAAAAACCAAGAGTTTTGCTGCTGACCTCTGCAAGGAGAGAGCAGGGCCTTCAAATTGCATAGCAAAATATTCTTTATTCCTTTCTGTTCTAACGTCTATATAGACGTAGGCTGGAGTAGGATGAAAGTGTCAGTTTTTACATTTAAGGATTTGTGCTTTATGAGCCTTGATATGTTAATGCTTCCTCTGGGGCTATTCTGGATGAGTGCATTGCACAGGTGGCCCACTGCAATTTATAGACACAATAATTGAACAAGAGAAATAAGAGACAAGAGTGTTTTCAGCACATGGGATGCAGCTGGTTCAACTACTTTAGCAGGAGGCATAACTTTTGTATGACAGAGTCCTTTTCTAAAACATAGCAAAGAGGACTTTTTTCATGGAGACCCATGTGCTGCTTTTTGCACTTACCCAGCTTGCTCCACATACCAGAGCATGCTCTGAGAGTTACTTTGTCATGCCCTTAAATGAGCAATTTCGTCCACTATAATTTATACTGCTAAAAAACTCTTAAAACAAA